>NC_041382.1:351437672-351524882 GCF_002162155.2 Triticum dicoccoides | reverse complement strand
GCGGAGAACACTGTCGAGGAGCGACTATGCCCACACACCAGTGGAAGCCCCATGCTCTGTGCTAGCGGATGACATGGTCGAGGAGCGGCTATGCACATGCTAAAGTGGAAGCACCATGCTCTGTGTTGGTGAATAAACAACTGAGGGCGCCCTAGTGGCTACAATAACCTCAGGATGGCCCATAGGCTCTCTATACATCCCTGCCGCGCAGCTTTCCCCTCGGGAGGCCCGCGCGAGGTGGTTGGGCACGGGGGTTGCGCCCAGGTCACGCCTGGCGCACGCGGGACCCCGGATTAACTCAGACGCTACTCACATTTCCTTCATGGGGGTCGTTCGTATGTCAAGGGGGACCCCTGAGCATCGTGACTCAAGGGCCTCACTGGTCACGTAGCCCCTCACCCCTTGGCCTCGTCCTGGTGATCCGGACACCCCAACGGCGGCTGAGGTATGCATGGGGCCCGGCCCTGCCAACGTAGAGCACTAAGACAAACAAGAAGGAAATCGAGCACGAAAAGGAAATTGCAGAGTCCAGATGATTATTACAAAACATAATGTTCCACGAAGTTAAGCAAAAGTTCTCATGCCTCCGCGAGGCACGACGGATGTTGCAAGGTCAACTAGGAGGAAGCGCCGCCATCGCCTTGGTTTCCGCTGTCACCCGCCTTGGGGAGCCCGTTGTCGATGATGCCGCCACCATCTTCGCTGCCAGCTCTGGTCGCCGCAGCTATGAGGTCAGGGACGCAGCTCCAGTAGAGCTTCCACCTGCACCGTCACGGCCTCGGTAGCAGCGTTGCGGGACTCAGGAGCCACAGATTCGATCAGGGTGCTGAGGTTAAGGCCTGGCTGTCGAAGGTGGAGGTGGCTGAAGACACGTGTCGCGGTCGTGGTGAAAAGCACGCGACACTCCCCCTCCACCATGGAATCCACTCTAGGAGTGGTGCCCTCAAGCACCTCAGCGAGCTTGGGGAGAAGCCCAACAAGGCCATCCTCCGAAGTTGCCAGCGGCCTGGGGAGGAGGTGGAACTGACGCGTGAGCTGGCGTCGCCGTAGCAGCAGGGGCAACTTGGGGTCTGGAGCCCCGGGCCCCCGTGGGTGCGACGGAGATGGGCAGCTCTGGAGTCTGCTGGCCCATGGAGGCAGTCTCCTCCTGAGGCTTCACCACCGACCTTTGGGGTGCCCGTTCCGTCACAGGGGAGCGAGAGGTGATCTCCTCCATATGAGCCGAGGCCACCGCGGTCGTGGCGAGCGGTGGTGCCTCTGGGGTCCTGGCTTCCTCCTTCCTCTACTTCACCACGACCTCCATCCTGGTCATCGGGAGGGGAGCATTGTTGGCACGGCATCAAGGGTGGCAAACGAAAACAAGGTGAGATGCTTACTCGTCAGAAGCAATGTACGCCCTCTTCCTACACAGGGCCAGGGCGCCTCCAATCTTCCTGGGCGCGGACTTTGTTGCGTCCTGAGGATTGACGGGGTGCACAATATGATGAGGACATCAATACCATTGTTACACCCATAGCCCCTGCTGCTATACATACTGGACCAATTACTAGAACTCGCGCACGCCAATTGAATTATCAGGTACTTTCGTTTCTTGGTAACGATTCTAATGTTCATGAGAATATGATGCTGCCTAATTTGGATACATTTGTTTTGCTTACAAATGAAGGGCCTATCTTGGACAAGAAAGATGAACCTTGGAACAAGTTCAAGCATGGAGATGATGGCATGTGCAAGGGGATCCAGAACGGAGTTACAAGTGATGATTTCAGGACTTTGAAGCCACCATAAGGAGTGCATGAAGCCTTGGACGAAATATACAAGATGCCAATTCATAAATTTCGTCCAGAGGCTATTTTAGGTGCTGCGTCACCTTATTATTGGGCCAGGCCCATGTATTTTCGAAATACTTAAGTATAGGCTGTTTTTAGAGTCCGTATGTGTGGGGAAAAAGAGTTAGGGTTGATGTCGGACTCCTCCTCCAAGGGCCACGACATCCCCCCTCTTCCTCCATATATACAGCCCTTAGGGCGTCGTTTAGACTTTGGGTTTTGTTTAGATTAAAAGTTCTCCATAGCTGCAACTTCGCGTACTTCGTTTGTGTCCAATGACCAGACCAAGACGTCACAGAACCCCACCTTGATCAATAAAGCTTTCATCTTGTATTCGCAATATCCAAATTGCAATCTCAGTTTCTTGCTTGTTCTTCGTTTTCTCGCAGGAAATAGACTCTTGTGCTCAGGTTGATCGTGATCCGGCGTGGTCAATAACCCCTCGGAAGTTGGTTTAGCGATTGCTAAGGCGCGACGTCTCGCACATTCGTAGTCGGATCGTCAAGGTCGACTCCCACAGAAACGATAGCCACCATCTCATCGAAACATCGGGACACCTTTGCCTCTATCAAGTGGTATCAGATTTTCAGGTTGCTCGATGAGATTTTACAGTTTTTCATAGTTTAGATCGAGTCTGTTCTTCATACCTATAGTCCACGAAAAAAGCTAAAAGAAAATTAGGGTTAGTTCATCATATCAGAACCAATCTGAGCCTTTGCATAGTCTTTTTAGAGTCTTGCTTTGTTGAATTTGCGGTTGCATCATCATGTCGAGTTGTTGGTCTTAGCGTCTAGTCCCTTAGAGTTTCGAGTTCTGTTCATAGGTTGTCACGCCGCCGCCGCACCATCGTCATCATCATCGCCATATACCACCACCCCACCATATACATCGTTGCTACCATATACAACCACCAATCCGAGTCCACATATACCATCGCCATATACAACCACCAATCCGAGTCCGCATATACCATCGCCATATACCACCACCAGTCCGAGTTCCACCAGATTCATCGCCGCCAACAGTCCGACTTACACCAGATTTATCTCTGCTACCAGTCTGAGTCCAGTATTTGTTGCTTTGTTTTTGAGTTCCAGATCACGCGATACTTCGAGTCGTGATAGAGTAGGACTCCTGAGATTCCGTGCTACCCGCAGAAGAAAAATAGTTCCAAACTCAAAAAAAAAACTAAGTCTGGAAAATTCTGGCTAGGCAGTTTTTAGACCATTTGTAGACTTCTTCGGAAAAAATTGTTGCAGAGCAAATAAGAGCAAAAAAAGTGAAAAAAAGAAAAAAAATTCAGAGAGTGCTCCTCCCGTGTTTACGTGCAGCGCCGTGATTTTGTTAGTGTTCTAGGCTCGAGTCTCTAGCACTGTCTAGCCTAGGACCAGCACAGTACCGTCGTTGAGTGTTTATTCAACATTGCATCTCTGAATTGATTATTGCTGACCCTTTTTGCTACCATATTATAAGCCTTCCCAGTTCCACATACATCTACGTCGTGCGTTTTACTCTCCCTGGTAATCGCTCTATCCAAGCTTTGAGAGTTTTGACTACGACGGTTGCTGATCACCGCCTGCTGCTGGGTAAGGACTGGTAAGAATACGAGATTTGCTTGACGGATTTGTGACATCTACCACCACCTCTTGTTAGTAGTCTGTAGGATCATATTCTTGTGTGTTTCTATTGCTGCTAACCATGGCAGGATCACAAGCCGACGAGACTGACTGGGAGAACATGACGAATAAGGACTTGCATGATAAATTCCAGCAAATTATGAGTGGACAGGTGTCGGATTTCGGGTTCCGGCAGACCCTTGAGGTTCGAACACTGGGGTGCATGCAGAGATTTCGCCTTCTACCTACCTGCACCCCACCGCCATGCTAGATCTAAGCTATGGAAAGAACAGCACAAGAGACACAGGGTTTATACTAGTTCGGGCCACCATTGTGGCGTAATACCCTACTCTAGTTTGTGGTGTGGTGGATTGCCTCTTGGGCTGATAATGACGAGCAATACAAGGAAGAACAGCCTCGCGAGGGTCTGTTCTTGGCTAGGGGGATGAACTGCTAGGAGGAGTTCAGTCACCCTTCTCTCTCTCTCTCTGCGTGATGCTACTCGATCCGATCCCAGCTTGTTTCTGGATTGGCGATCCTCCCTACCCTGGGGGTGGCTAGTCCTATTTATAGGCAAAGGCCCTGGGCCTCTTCCCAAATATTGAGCGGGAAGGGCGCCAACAATTGGCCATTTTGAAGGGGAACATCTGGTACACTTATCCTGACTAAAGTTGGTCCTCGCCTGCCAAAGGCTCGGGTGGTGACGCTGGCTTGGGCTCCACAATGACTTCCTCCCTGCTGTTGGGCTGGTCTTGGTCTCGTTGCACCGAAACGGGTACCTTTGCTTGATGCTCTCGCCTGCGCTTGCTCCCTTTGCACCAAAGAGGAAAGGAGGACACTGCGCAGGCTGGCGCCCGCCTGGCGCCCTTGGTCGTCATGGCTTGCGTCACGGGCACCTCGTGAGGTACCCCGCCTTGATCTCTCTGCCTCCTCGCGAGCCAGCCTGATGAGGCCATGCCTGAGTAAGCTCCGTGTCGTCCGCCCCGCGAGGCTTGGCCCCTCGCGAGGATCTTGGGTCTGTGTTGATGAAGATGGGCCGCGCTGGGCCCCCCTTTGAGCCACGCCGCAGGCAGGCAAGTCTGGGGACCCCCGTTCCCAGAACGACGACAGTAGCCCCTGGGCCCAAGGCGCGCCTGGACTTGGCTGTGCAGGGAGGCGAAAGGGCAAGAGCAAAGCACCGCGGGCCCTAACAGCCTGCGGCCTTGGGCGCCGCGTGGCGGTTGATTGGACGTGGGCGTCTCCACTTCCCCTCGGTGCCTCGGCAACTGCACGGACTGGACAAGTCCCTACATGCAAAGCGGGTCATGATTACCTTCGATCGTGGAGGCCGATGGTTGGCCCTCGCCAGCTATAAGTATGGAGCGGCTCGCGCCCTTCCAGTTCATCCCCCCTTGCTTCTCCTTCTTCTTCATGGCTCCGTCGAGGAGGTTCTCGGCCACAGAGAAGGGGAAGGCTCGCCAGGTTGAGCCTGCCTCTCCCCCGCCCAAGCGAGGCCGATGTCGCCCTCGCAAACATCCTGTGGCCACTACGGTAGCTCCCCGCAGCCGTGGAGACGATTTCCAACTCGGTGACGGGCGGACTGCTGCGGCCGGGGGGCGCGCTTCGGTCACGCGTTCCCCTAGGCCGCGCTTTCGTGCTGCAGAGGTGCTGCCGGAGTTCGTCGTGTGGTCGGCGGAGCCGACTAGCACCCGGCTTCAACTTCCTCGCTTCCTCCTCGGCGAGCTCCCGGCCGGCGCCCCGGGCGGCCTCTGGCTTCAGGCAGACGGCTGCTGCAACCGGGCCTCTTAGGCTTCATTGGAGGTCTCTGCAGCCGGGAGCCTGGCCTTGACCCACGGTTGGCAGACGTTTACCCGCGCGCGTGGCCTGAGCCGTCGGTGCACCCTGCACTTCAAGTTTGACGGCGATGCCACCCTCTACGTGAAGGTGTTCGGGGAAGATGGTTGCCACGCAGGGTGCTGCCCTGAGGATGATGACCGCGGCCGGGGACCCAGCCCCGGCGATGATGGAGAGGACAGCGCTCGCGTGATTGGCGGCGCTCAGGGTTCCCCAAGCTTCATCGGTTCTTCTTCAGGCGGCGACTCTTCTAGCGGTGGCCGCGGTCAGCCTCCACACCGTCGTACCTGCTTGGAAGGTGGTAGCGCATCTGCCCGCCGTCGCGCCTCGGTGAAGCGTGAGAGGGAGTCTACCTGAGCCCCGAAGGCAGCCCGAGTCTTCCCTGCAGGCCGACGTGTGGCGAGCTGCGCCTGATTTGCTCTTTCTTTTCCTTTTTCCTGCGTAAAAAGACAGTAGCATGGAGCCCCGCGGGGGCGTGTTTGGGTTATTGCTGTTAATCATCGCTTTGCTTCCGTTATCGTGCCTTCCAGCTACGTGCCCGCGTGTGGATAGTTCCCGGCCCCAGCCGTGGGGGGGCGACCGACCCAGGCCCTATGCTCGTGTCGCGGTGCCCGTGGGGCACGGACTGGAGGGGTGCTCCTGTAATGGACCCAGGTCACGAAACCTTTGAACGACTAGGACAGAAACACTCACGAGGGCGCTCGGCTGCCCCCTCGCGAGGCCTTGCATAAGAGAAATCGAGGCAGGAGAGTGAAAAGTCGAAGAACCATAAGTCAAAGACGGCAACAGCTTCAACAAAACTTCGAATGAGAATGAACAAGCCAACTGAGGAAAGCAAATGAAAAAGCCGCGTCCGACACCTAATCTAGTCTTCGACGTCTTCTCACCAGCGCGGAGCTAAGTGCTGCCACTGGGCGTGGGAGGGAGCCCCAGGGCCTGAGGCCGGTGCTCCTGAGACTCCGGGGCGTGTACAGCCCCAACTCATTATTACGTGAGAGTGTCATGGGCGGCGAGCTTCACAGGCGTTGGCCTTCTTCACAGGCTCCGGGCCTTTCTTAGGGAAGCAAGCTTGACGGGCACTCGCCCTCTTCACAGGCTCTGGGCCTTTTCCAAAATGCGACAGCTTCACAGGCATTCGCCTTCTTCACAGGCTCTGGGCCTTTTCCAAAAAGGATAATCTTCACAGGCATTCGCCTTCTTCACAGGCTCTGGGCCTTTTCCAAAATACGACAGCTTCACAGGCATTCGCCTTCTTCACAGGCTCTGGGCCTTTTCCAAAAAGGATAATCTTCACATGCATTTGCCTTCTTCACAGGCTCTGGGCCTTTTCCAAAAAGGATAATCTTCATAGGCTCTGGGCCTTTTTAGGGATAGAACCTTCGGAGGTGCAGGATGTTCCATGCGTTTTGGACCGGCACCCCTTCCTGAGTCTCCAAGCGCGCGGAGCCAGGCCTGGAAACATGAACAACCTTGAACGGTCCCTCCCACATGGGAGAGAGCTTGTGCAGTCCCTCCCTGGAGAGAACCCGCTTGAGCATGAGGTCTCCTACCTCGAGAGTTCTGGGGCGGATGTTGCGGCAGTGATATCGTCGCAGTGCTTGTTGGTACCTTGCCGCTCGCAGCGCGGCTTCTCGGCGACGTTCCTCCCCCAACACGAGGTCCATCCCCCGCATGGCGTCCTGCTGCACCTCATCGAACGCCAGGACCCGTGTGGAGCGACATCTGACCTCATGAGGGAGGACCGCTTTGGCTCCATAGACCAGGAAGAACGGGGTCTCTCCAGTCGGCTTGGTCGCGGTTGTGCGGATGGACCACAACACGGACTGAAGGTCATCGTACCAACCTCCGCCGCAGGCCTCCAGCTTCTTCTTGAATGTCCTGGTCTTGAGGCCCCTCAGGACCTCTGCGTTGGCTCGCTCGGCCTGGCCGTTGCTTCGGGGGTGCGCCACCGAAGCGTAGCATATCTGCGTTCCAAGGTTAGCACAGTATGTTTTGAAGAGGTTACTGGTGAATTGCGAATCGTTGTCTGTGATGATGCGGTTCGACACCCCGAACCAGCTCACGATGCCCCTGATGAACTTGACCGCGGAACCCGCGGGGATGGTGCGGACGACCTCTACTTCAGCCCACTTGGTGAACTTGTCCACGGCGATGTAGAGGTAGCGGTAGCCCCCTGGCGCCTGAGGAAACGGGCCCAGGATGTCCAGCCCCCAGACTGCGAATGACCACGAAAGGGGTATAGTCTGCAGGCCTCCTGCCGGCTGATGGATCTGCTTGGCATGGAACTGGCAGGCCTCGCAAGTCTTCACCAGTTTGACGGCTTCATTGAGTGCGGTGGGCCAATAAAACCCACTGTGGAACGCCTTGCCGACGAGGGTCCGTGATGATGAATGATGTCCACAGTCTCCGCCATGTATATCTTCTAGCAGCTCCTTTCCTTGCTCCCTGGAGATGCAGCGCAGGGATACATCGTTTGGTCGCTTCCGGTAGAGCTCTCCATCCTTGATGCAGTATGCCGTGGACAGTCGTGCCACACGCTCCGCTTCCTCCTCCTTCTCCGGTAGGGTCCCTTGTGTTAAGTAACTCCGGAGTTTCGTGATCCAGTACCCCTCCTGAGGCTCCATCGTCAGGAGCAGGCGTGCTCCTGAGGCCGGGCCACAGACTGGGGCTCCTGAGGCAGGTGGCTGGGGGAGCTCCTCTCGATGCTGAGCCGTGTTTGACAATGACGGCAGGGCTGAGGGCTTGAAGAGCCGCTCCTCGAAGACGCCAGGCTCCTGAGGTAACCGCCTGGACGCCCATTTGGCGATGTCGTCGGCCTCCTGATTGGTGCCACGGGGCACATGCTGCAACTCCAACCCCCAGAACTGCTTCTCCATCCTGCGGACCTCTGCAAGGTAGGCTTCCATGTGCTCATCTTTCGGCTCGTACACCTTGTTAGAGAAATTGACAAGGAGCTACGAATCGCCCTTGATGGTTAGGCGTTTCACCCCCAGGGCAGCTGCGGCCTTCATGTCCGCTATTAGACCTTCATACTCCGCTTTGTTGTTGGAGACCTTTTCACCTTGCTGGAAACAGAGCTGTACAGCATAGTAGAGCTTGTCCTGAGTGGGCGATATAAGCACCGCCCCAGCTCCAGCGCCATGCCTGGAGAACGCCCCATCGAAGTACATGACTCAGCCTTCTCGCGCCTCGCTTCCCAGGGAGAGGGACCGATCCTCGTCGGCCTTGAGGCCTCGTGCCTCCGTCCATTCTGCCACAAAATCCGCTAATGCTGCTCCCTTGATGACTCTGGTCATGCTGAATTCGAGCTGAAACGCTTGTAGTTCTATGTTCCACTCAGCGACCCTTCCAGCTGAGTTAGGGCTCCTGAGCACTCTCTCCAAGGGGTATAACGAGACGACCATGATGGGGTGACCCTGAAAATAGTGCTGCAGCTTGCGCAAGGCCACCAGTAGCGCGAGGAGGAGCTTCTGAGGCATGGGGAATCGTGCCCCCGCGTCCCGCAACACCGTGCTGACAAAGTACATTGGGTGCTCAACAAGGTTGGGTGCGTCAGTGCTGGTGGCACCCTCCGGAGACCATGGCGCCTCCTGAGGCGACGAGGCCTCCGGAGGCTGGCCATCTGGGAGAGGGGCCTCTTCCGCCTCCGGTGCACTCCTCTGCGGCGACTGATCCTCCTTAGCCGTGGTGGCGGTTTCTGTGGGCCTTCCTTGTTCCTGTTTTGCCTTGTCCCGGGCTGCTGCTGTGGTTTTGATTCGACGCTCCTCCCTAACCGCCACCAGGGCAGCGCTGGCGGAGTAGGGAGTGGCAGCGAGGTAAAGCACCAGGGGCTCTTGAGGGTGCGGAGCCACCATGACCGGAGGGCTGGTCAGGTATCTCTTGAGATCTTGGAAAGACTTGTCGGCCTCTTCGGTCCATTCAAAGGGCCCCTTTTTCTTCATTAGCTGGAAGAAGGGCAGCGCTCGCTCCCCCAACTTGGAGATGAAGCGCCCTAGCACGGTCACGCGCCCGGTGAGCTTCTGCATTTCTCTGAGGGTCTTTGGCGGGCTGATGTCCTCGACCGCCTTGACCTTTTCCGGGTTAGCCTCGATGCCTCGGTGGGACACGAGGAAACCCAAGAGCTTGCCCGAGGGGACTCCGAACAAACACTTCTCTGGGTTGAGCCGCAGGTTCACTACATTGAGGCTCGTGAAGGTTTCCTCCAGGTCTTGTATCAGGGTCCTAGTCTCCAGAGACTTCACCACAATGTCATCGACGTAAGCCTCAACATTCTTCCCGAGTTGCGGGCCCAAGGTGATGTGCATCAGCCACTGAAAGGTCGCCCCTGTGTTACGCAACCCAAATGGCATGCATGTGTAGCAGTACACCCCACACGGGGTTAGGAAGGCTGTCTTTTCGATGTCTTCTACCGCCTTCTTGATCTGGTGATACCCAGAGAAGGCATCCAGGAAGCATAGCAGGTCGCATTCTACGGTGGAATCGACGATCTGGTCGATGCGGGGGAGCGGGAACGGATCTTGGGGGCATGCCTTGTTGAGGTTGGTGAAGTCGACACACATGCGCTACTTCCCTCCCTTCTTTGGCACAACGACAGGGTTGGCCAACCAACCCGGGTATGGGACCTCGCGAATGACCCCAGCGGCTTCTAGTTTGCGGGTCTCTTGGATGATGAAGGCCTGCTTTTCCGTGGACTGCCGCCTTGCCTTCTGCTTCACAGGGCGCACGTTGGGGCACACCTTGAGGTGATGCTCGATTACTCTCCTAGGGATCCCCGCCAATTGGTTAGGATCCCAAGCGAATACCGTCTTGTTCGCGCGCAGGAACTTGACCAGGGCCTCCTCCTGCTCGGGCTCGAGGTTGGCGCCTATGGTGAAAGTGGCGTTGGTGGACCCGTCCTCATCGACGGGTATCTGCTTGGTTTCTGCCTTGTCTTGGGTGAACAACTGTTTCTTCTCGGTGGGTGCAGCCCCCTTGGGCTCGGGGGTCTCCGAGTCGGCGGGTTGTGCCGACGCCGCCGTCTTGAAGGCGAGCTTGAGCACTCGCAGTGCGTCTCCGGTGTCCCCGTGCACGGTGAGGGCACCGCTGCTCCCGGGCATCTTCATGAGGTTGTACGCCAGGTGCGTCGTGGCCATGAACTGGGCCAGCGCTGGATAGCCGAGGATGGCGTTGTAGGGGAGGCCGATGGGGGCGATGTCGAAGTCGATCAGCTCCGTGCGGAAGTTGTCGTAGGTGCCGAAGGTTACTGGAAGCCGGATCTGTCCCAAGGAGCTGGATGACCCGCCCCCAACGTCTGAGAAGGGCTGGCTAGGTTGCAGCCGTTCCAGGGGTATGTAGAGGAGGTTGAAGGCCTCAACCGAGAGCACGCTGAGGCCCGTGCTGCCATCGATGAGAGTTCTGGTGATGACCACCTGGCAGATGGTGGGGGTGCACAGCATGGGGAGCGCACCCGAGCAGGCCGAGTTGGAGGGGTGGTCCTCCGAGCTGAAGGTCAGGCCGGCCTTGGGCGCCGCCCGGTCCAGGAGAGCCCCCTGCCGCGTGGAAGCGGTGCTGACCCGGCGGATGAACGGCTTGATGTGGTGACTTGTAGGCGGCGCCTGCGAGCCGCCCAGGAGGGCCGCGACGACCGGGGGTGTTGGTGTAGCATGGTGGGCGAGGAAGAGGCTCGGATCTCTTCCCAAGAGGCCACAGAGGCGCCGCCAGGTGGAGCAGCCATGCGCGCGGAGCGCCGCTGAGGGCCATGGGAAGCCAGTTGGCCATGACCCTATCATCACCTCCAGCTTCGAGGATGGCCTCCTCGTACGCCAGCAAGAAGGCCAGCGGATCAGTCGCACCGCCGTAGCGCGGCAGCGTCGTTGACTTGAACTTGTCCGGCCACCGTACCCGTTGCAGAGCTGGGGCCAGGGCTCGGAGCCCCCTGGCCCCCGTGCTGGCGCCGGCGGCCAGAGCGGGCGACGCGCTACTCATCGCGAGGCAGGTCGTGGTGGTGGCGTAAGGGAAAACTCCGGTGCACCCCTACCTGGCGCGCCAAATGTCGGATTTCGGGTTCCGACAGACCCTTGAGGTTCGAACACTAGGGTGCACGCGGAGATTTCGCCTTCTACCTACCTGCACCCCACCGCCATGCTAGATCTAAGCTATGGAAAGAACAGCACAAGAGACACAGGGTTTATACTAGTTCGGGCCACCATTGTGGTGTAATACCCTACTCTAGTTTGTGGTGTGGTGGATTGCCTCTTGGGCTGATAATGACGAGCAATACAAGGAAGAACAGCCTCGCGAGGGTCTGTTCTTGGCTAGGGGGATGAACTGCTAGGAGGAGTTCAGTCACCCTTCTCTCTCTCTACGTGATGCTACTCGATCCGATCCCAGCTTGTTTCTGGATTGGCCGATCCTCCCTACCCTGGGGGTGGCTAGTCCTATTTATAGGCAAAGGCCCTGGGCCTCTTCCCAAATATTGAGCAGGAAGGGCGGCAACAATTGGCCATTTTGAAGGGGAACATCTGGTACACTTATCCTGACTAAAGTTGGTCCTCGCCTGCCAAAGGCTCGGGTGGTGACGCTGGCTTGGGCTCCACAATGACTTCCTCCCTACTGTTGAGCTGGTCTTGGTCTTGTTGCACCGAAACGGGTGCCTTTGCTTGATGCTCTCGCCTGCGCTTGCTCCCTTTGCACCAAAGAGGAAAGGAGGACACTGCGCAGGCTGGTGCCCGCCTGGCGCCCTTGGTCGTCATGGCTTGCGTCACGGGCACCTCATGAGGTACCCCGCCTTGATCTCTCCGCCTCCTCGCGAGCGAGCCTGATGAGGCCGTGCCTGAGGAAGCTCCGTGTCGTCCGCCCCGCGAGGCTTGGCCCCTCGCGAGGGTCTTGGGTCTGTGTTGATGAAGATGGGCCGCGCTGGGCCCCCCTTTGAGCCACGCCGCAGGCTGTAGGCAGGCAAGTCTGGGGACCCCCGTTCCCAGAACGCCGACAACAGGTGCAAGATGTGCTAAACAGATTTGAGGAGGCCATGGAGAAGATAGATGGCATGGAGAAGACGTTTGAAACAAAGCTCGATAACAAGTTTAATGAATTGCTCGCACGTCTACCACCATCACCACTGGCTGCCCCTAACGCACCTCTCCAACAACAACAACAACAACAATGCCGCTTTCCAAATCAAGTGGGACGAGCACAGCGCGTTCCCATTGACCCTGGGCAAACTTCTGGTGCCGCTGTTGATGCTTTTGCCGCTCCTGCTGCTACTACAGAGGTGGAGGACCATTACGAGGATGAGGTTGACCAAAATCAGAACTACGTGCAACCACCAGCACCACCACCACCAGGTCGTCCTCATGCATATCATCGCAACGGTAGGGCAGCACCACCACCTGAGGTACATGCCCATCTTCCTAAACTAAAATTGAATATTTCACCATTTGAGGGTAGATACGTTCTTGATATATATCTTACTTGGGAGTTAGAAACTGAACAATGATTTACATGTTTACAATATCCTGAGGAGAGACGTGTTCCTGCTGCTGTTTGTGCTTTCACTAGCTTTGCATGTGTTTGGTGGTCTGAACATTGTAGATTATATCCTACTCCAACTACTTAGGCTGCTTTGAAAACTGCTGTGCATACTCGTTGGGTTCCACCATATTATCAACGTGAATTACTTCAAAAATTGCAGCGTTTAAGACAAGGAAAAAATTATGTAGTAGAATATTATCAAGAATTACAAACTGGCATGATTAGAGGTGGTATTGTTGAGGAGAATGAAGCTATGCTTGCATGTTTTATGGGTGGATTTAATAGAGAGATTCAGACCATTCTAGAGTATAAGGAGAATACTAATATCACTCGTTTATTCCATCTTGCTTGTAAAGCTGAACGTGAAGTGCAGGATCGACAGGCATTGGCGCGAACTAACTTTTCTACAGGTCGATCTTCATCATGGACACCATGTGCATCCTCTACTTGCACTCCACCAGCACCTCCATCAGGTGCCACCTCCAGCCGTGATATAAGAAAGCAGGCACAACCACCACTATCAGCCAAGAGCACACCTGCCGGACCTGCGCAGAGCTCTTCTTCTTCCATGGCATCAATAGGGCACACAAGTGATATTATTTGTCGTTGTTGTAAGGGAAGAGGACATTTTGCGAGAGAATGCCAATCTCAGCGTGTGATGATTTCTACTAAGGATGGTGGGTATGAGTCCGCTAGTGACTATGATGAGGAGACTTTGGCTCTTATTACACATGAAGAACACGGTGGAGATGATTCTGATCATGAGACACAATACATGGCTGCCGAAGATGCTGACGGGTATGAATGTTTAGTTGCTCAAGGTGTTTTGAGTGTGCAGGTTACACAAGCTGAGAAAAATCAGAGGCATAATTTGTTCCATACAAAGGGAGTTGTGAAGGAATGCTCTGTTCGCGTCATCATAGATGGAGGGAGCTGCAATAACTTGGCTAGCATGGAGATGGTGGAGAAGATATCTCTCACCACAAGACCACATCCACATCCTTACTACATCCAATGGTTCAACAACAGCGGCAAGGTTAAGGTAACACGTATTGTTCATGTGCATTTTAGTATCTCTACATATGCTGATTATGTTGATTGTGATGTGGTACCTATGCAAGCATGTTCTTTATTACTTGGTAGACCATGGCAATTTGATAAAAATTCTTTACACCATGGTAGAAACAATCAGTATACTCTTGTTCATAAGGATAAAAATATCACTTTGCTTCCTATGACTCCTGAATCCATTTTGAAAGATGATATTAATAGAGCTAATAAAGCAAAACAGGAGAAAAATAAGAGTAAAAATTAGATTGTGGCAAAAGAATTTGAGCAACAAATGAAACCTAATAATAAACCATCTAGTGTTGCTTCTGAAATTAGATTGAAAAGTGCATGTTTACTTGCCACAAAATCTAATATTGATGAGCTAGATTTCAGCAAATCTGTTTGATATGCTTTTGTGTGCAAAGAGGCATTATTTTCATTCGAGGACGTGCCTTCCTATGTTGTTACTCCACAGGGAATTGAAGTTGATAAAGCCAAGATTGAACCTATTGAGAGTTGGCCGCAGCCCAAAACGGTCACACAAGTGAGGAGTTTCCTTGGCCTCACTGGTTTCTATAGGCGTTTTGTGAGAGATTTCAGCACCATTGCTGCACCTCTCAACGAGCTTACAAAGAAGGTTGTGACTTTTGTTTGGGGTACCGCACAGGAAGAAGCCTTCACGGTATTGAAAGATAAGTTGACACATGCTCCTTTACTCCAACTTCCTGACTTTAATAAGACTTTTGAGCTTGAATGTGATGCTAGTGGAATTGGATTAGGAGGTGTGTTATTACAAGATGGTAAACTTGTTGCACACTTTTTTGTAAAATTGAGTGGGCCCAGTCTGAACTATTCTACTTATGATAAAGAATTATATGATCTTGTTCGGACCTTAGAAACATGGCAACATTATTTATGGCCCAAGCAATTTGTTATACATTCTGATCATGAATCTTTCAAACACATTAAAAGTCAAGCAAAACTGAACCGTAGACATGCTAAATGGGTTGAATTCATTGAGACTTTCCCTTATGTCATTAAACACAAGAAGGGTAAAGAAAATGTTATTGCTGATGCATTGTCTCGTCGTTATACTATGCTTTCACAATTTGACTTTAAAATATTTGGTCTGGAGACCATCAAAGATCAATATGTTCATGATGCTGAATTTAAAAATGTATTGCAGAATTGTAAGGAAGGGAGAACTTGGAACAAGTTCGTTCTTAACGATGGATTTGTGTTTCGTGCTAACAAGCTATGCATTCCAGCTAGCTCCGTTCGTCTTTTGTTGTTGCATGAGCCGCATGGAGGAGGATTAATGGGGCACTTTGGCATCAAGAAGACGGAGGATATACTTGCTACACATTTCTTTTGGCCAAAGATGAGACGGGATGTTGATCGTTTTGTTGCTCGCTGCACTACATGTCAAAAAGCTAAGTCACGACTCAATCCTCATGGTTTATATATGCCTTTGCCTGTACCTAGTGTTCCTTGGGAGGATATATCTATGGAATTTGTTTTAGGTTTACCTCGAACAAAGAAGGAGAGGGATAGCATATTTGTTGTCGTGGATAGGTTCTCGAAAATGGCACACTTTATACCATGTCATAAAAGCGATGATGCTGTTAATGTTGCCGATTTGTTCTTTCGTGAAATTATTCGCTTGCATGGTGTGCCAAATACTATTGTTTCAGATCATGATACAAAATTTCTTAGCCACTTTTGGAGATGTTTATGGGCTAAGTTGGGGACTAAACTACTTTTTTGTACTACTTGTCACCCCCAAACTGATGGACAAACTGAAGTAGTCAATAGAACATTGTCTACTATGCTTAGGGCTGTTTTGAAGAATAACAAGAAAATGTGGGAAGAATGCTTGCCTCATATTGAATTTCCTTATAATCGTTCATTGCATTCTACTACTAAGATGTGCCCTTTTGAAATTGTGTATGGTCTCCTACCTCGTGCACCCATTGATTTGCTGCCTCTTCCATCTTCGGAGAAGGTTAATTTTGATGCTAAACAACGTGCTAAATTGATCTTAAAAATGCATGAGTTAACTAAGGAAAACATTGAGCGTATGAATGCTATATATAAACTTGCCGGAGATAAGGGTAGAAAAGATGTTGTGTTTGCACCTGGAGATCTTGTTTGGTTATATTTGCGTAAGGATAGATTTCCTGTTTTGCGTAAATCAAAGCTAATGCCACGTGATGATGGTCCTTTTAAGGTGTTAGAAAATATAAATGATAATGCATATAAACTTGAGTTGCCTGTAGATTTTTGGGTTAGTCCCACTTTTAACATTGCAGATTCAAAGCCTTATTTGGGTGAGGAAGATGAGCTTCCGTCGAGAATGACTTCATTTCAAGAAGGGGAGGATGATGAGGACATCAATACCATTGTTACACCCACAACCCCTGCTACTATACATACTGGACCAATTACTAGAGCTCGCGCACACCAATTAAATTATCAGGTACTTTCGTTTCTTGGTAATGATTCTAATGTTCATGAGAATATGATGCTGCCTAAATTGGATACATTTGTTTTGCTTACAAATGAAGGGCCTAGCTTGGAGAAGGATGAACATTGGAGCAAGGACAAGCATGGAGTTGATGGCATGCACAAGGCAAACAAGAACGGAGTTTCAAGTGATGATTTCAGGACTTTGAAGCCACCATGATGAGTGCATGAAGCCTTGGATGAAATATACAAGATGCCACTTCATAATTTTTCGTCCAGAGGCTATTCTAGGTGTTGTGTCACCTTATTATTGGGCCAAGCCCATGTATTTTCGAAATACTTAAGTATAGGCTATTTTTAGAGTCCATATGTGTGGAGAAACAAGTGTTAGGGTTGGTTTCAGACCCCTCCTCCAAGGGCCACGAAATCCCCCCCCCCTCTTCCTCGATATATACAGCCACTAGGGCGCCATTTAGACTTTGGGTTTTGTTTAGATTAAAAGTTTGCCATAGCTGCAACTTCGCGTACTTCGTTTGTGTTCAACGACCAGAAAAAGGCGTCACAGAACCCCACCTTCATTAATAAAGCTTTCCTCTTATATTCGCAATATCCAGATTGCAATCTCAGTTTCTTGTTTGTTCTTCGTTTGCTCGCAGGAAACAGACCCTCATGGTCAGGTTGATCATGCTCCGACGTGATCAATAACCCCTCGGAAGTTGGTTTAGCAATTGCTAAGGCGCGACGTCTCGTACGTCCATAGTCGGATCGTCAAGGTCGACTCCCACAGAAAACGATAGCCACCATCTTATCAAAACATCGGGACACCTTCGCCTCTATCACCGGGGAAGCGGCTCCGGACCTCATCACAACCCCGGTGGAGCGTGGGGGCTCCATGACCGGGGGCTCGACAGCGTTGTCATCGTCGGAGAGGCCGCGGAGGAGCTCGCCCTGAGACAGGGGAGAGATCTCTGCCACATCGTCCACAGTCGCCTCCGAGTCATCCTCGCCCTCTCCCCCAGAGTCGTCGCCAGAAGACACCGGCACCGAGGAGTTGGGGATCTCGGGCGGCACGAGCCCCGGCTCATTGAAGATGGGCATGGCGGCGACCAGTGCCGCCCTGTCGGCCCGGAGGTATAGCGGGATGTACACCGCTGGGAGGTTGCCTGTATTCCCCTCAACCAGGGTGTTCATGGCCCTGTTGAGCTCCTCGCCCGTCAGGCTCCTCGAGCACAGCCTGATATCGTCCCCCGCGCCCTTGAGCTCCCACATGGGGCATGTGTGTGTGCCTAGAGCAGGGCCAGGTGCTGCATCAGGAACTCCTTGACAAGCATGGCCCCCGTTAGCGCCCCGGCCTCCATGTCCGCTGTCATCATCCTCAGGACCGGCGCTGCCCGAGGGTCGGAGAGCTTCTCATGGGCCCACTGATCAAGCTTCTCCAGCAGCTCGGTTGGCAACTCTAGCCGAGCGTGGAGGCCCCTAGCATCCATGAAGACCCACTTGTGCCAGAAGTTCTCCACCTTCCCGGCCCTCATGAGCGTGTTGACCTTGTGGACCGTGGCGAAGGAGACACAGTCAGAGCGCTAGTTTGGGCCGTGCATCCGGAGATAGAAGAAGTGGCAGAGGAGCGCAATGGAGGGCATCATGCCCATGAACGCCTCGTAGTAGAAGGCGAAGATGGACAAGAGAAGGATCGAGTTGGGCTGCGGCTGCAGGGCCTGAACCTGGTAGTGGTCGAGGATGGTGGTGAAGAACTTGGAGAAAGGGGGGACGAGCCCTGCGAAGATGTTGTGGAGGAAGAAGGGATAGAACGTCCCCACCAGGGTCCCTTGCTCGGCGGAGCAGGCCAGAAGCGTCGTCTCCTTCCACTTGTTGTCGTTGCTCGCCGCCAGCAGGAGCACAGCAGCAAGGTGCTTCCTCTCGGTGATGGAGGACGTGCCAAGGGCGGTGCCAGTGTGGAGGAGGATTTTGCGGCCGGAGCGGCAAGCTTCACCTTCCTGGACGCCATCCACAAGACCTCAGAAGGAGAGATGCAGAAGGGAGGAGGTGTTCGACCAGATCTGGAGACGCTCTCGGCGGGAACAAAGGGGATATGGAGCAAGGCAATGAAGGCCCGGTAGCGGGCGCCAGTCTTTTGTCAGCCTGGGCAGTTGCCGAGGCGGTGTGGGGAAGTGGAGACGCCCACGTCCCATCAAGCGCCATGCATCGACTTGGTCCGCAGGCGGTTGGGGCCTGCGACACTTTGCCCTTGCCCTTTGGCTTCGCCTCGAAGCCAAGTTCGAGCGCCTTGGGCCCGGGGGCTACTGTTGACATTCTGGGAACTAGGGTAGCCAGACTTGCCTGCGTGCGGCCCATGGCATGGCTCCATCGACAGCCTAGTACGGCCCATCCACGCAACCATCAAGACAAGAACCTGGCGAGGGGCCAAGCCTCGCATGGCGGGCGACATCAAGACCCCCGGAGGGAGCGGCCTCGCCCGGTTGCCTCCTGAGGAGCGGAGATTTCTATGCAGGTGCCCACCACATCAGGTTGAGGTGACGCAATCCATGACGACCAAGGCCAGTGGGTGCAGAGGAGCAGGTTTCCTCTTTGGTGCTAATGAGGCAAGCGCAGGCGCGTGGTCCCGAGGAATCAGCCAAAGGTTTCCATTCTCGTGCAACGAGACCAGGACCGGCAGGACGGATGTCATCACCGAGCCCACTGCAGCGTCACGAGCAGAAGCTTTGCAGCCGAAGACCACATTTCGTCAGGATAAGATGTACCACTTGTCCCCTTCCTAATTGGCCACTGTGGGATCCCTTCCCGCCTTCGTTTTGAGGGAAGAGGACCGAGGCCACTATAAATATAGGTTAGCCACCACCGTAGGAGGAGAGATCACTCGATCGATCAAACTCACACCTCATCGACTGACACCCACACCAGAGCATACCTCGCGAGGTTGTTCTTCCCTTGTACTAGTTCATCCTCAGCCCCTCGTGAGGCTAATCCACCACAAAGCAGGAGTAGTGATGCAGAGCATCCTACAGTCATCCCCATGGACCTATCTTCCTCTCCCAAGACACCACATGGACCGATGACACGAGCGCGTGCAAGGGCTGTCGAGAACGAGGTTAACTCTCTCCTTGTTGAACTCCCATTTGACCCGCTTGAGACATGGCTACTACCTCAAACGGAGATGCTTTGTGTGCTTAGGTACCAAGGAAGCAACCAAGGAGAAGTTACGGCGCAAGATGGACATCAAGAGCATGAACAGAATCTGCCCAGCCCAGAAGTACCCGTACAACCGCCCTTGTCCCGCCCAACTACCTCCCGGGCGGTACAACCGCTCAACCACCACCCAACTACCGGCCAAGCTTCTGTGATCGAGCAGTGCAAGGTCGGTACAGCACCGGTTTATCCCCGTAACAGCCACCTGACCGGTACAACTGCCCCAAGCACAGGTACAACCGCTGAGCACATTCGGAAGCACCTCCAGGAACCAGTACCTGAGCGCCCAGCGGTACAACCACCCTCATGACCGGTAATACCGCCCTGCCTATGCGCAGTGACAGGGGTTTCACCCCATGTATCCCCAACTTACCCCTAGGACTATATATACTTGTCCCTTAGCTCCGTACTAGGGTCAGCGTTGTGTTAGCTCATATGTGAGATAGAGCTTCGCTCATCCATCCGGATCTACTCCACCGCGACGGACCGACACCTCTTCGGAGAAGATCCTCTTTGGATTCAAGACCCCCTTTCAGGGAAGATCCCCTTGTGGATTCAACGCTTCCTCACAGAGAAGAACCGGTTACCTTATGTATCATCCTTTGTTGGATTCAGATCATGTATCTCTTTGTGTTTCGAGGATCTAGCATATGTGTGATCATTCTTGTTGGTTTGAGTGATTCTCTCATTTCTCCTCTCATGTTTCCCCCTCGTGATTTCCCCGCGTGTTCTTCGTGTTTTTCGCGGGATTTGCTCCAGTCGTGAAAGGTCGGGCAACTAGGGTTCTACCCTACACCATCGTGGTATCAAGAGCCAGGTTGATCACGAATTTGGAGTCTCCCCCACCGTTTTCTAGCCTTCTTTTGTTTGTTTTCGTCCTAAATTCACAAATCCCCACCAAAAATAGCCCTAATTTTTTTGTGATTTATTGGTGTGATGAAGTTTTGTTGGATTTGATCCATGGATTTCGCGTGTAGCAGGTAGATCTAGCTTCCCCATAAGTTTCCCCACCTTCCATCCTCGAAATCTTCACAATTTTGCCCCCGAAATCATCCATTTCCGCCCCAAGTTCATCCTTTATCCAGATCTGAGAATTTTCCCGACACAAGCGGTACAACCGGCCCCCAAGGCGGTACAACCGCTCCCCCATAACCTGATACCTTCTGCCAGCTCAAAACTGGAACTCCGGGATGCTCCAGGAGTGGTACAACCGCCCCTCCTAGTTTCAGCCTCGGCTGATTGACAATTTTGACCATAACTTTCACATCCGGACTCGGATTTTTACGTTCTTTAGCTCGTTGGATAGCTATTGACATCCCCCATCCACTTAGATATGTTCCAACACAATTTTACACCATCAAAATTTTGTCATTTAGACATCTTTGCCTAGGTCCTCCACCATATCATCCACATTATCATTCCCCCTTTCCGCATATGCACTTGCAAACCACCATGGCTTTCCGCAACAACCATCGCTTACCAACTCCGCACTCCGGCAAATTTTGACACATTTGGTTTTGAGAATTTGAGTTGAGGTTCATTGTTTCCTAGGGTGTTTCAGCTAACTAGGAACGGTTCGACATCGACATCACCGGCGCTCACCTTCACCACAGACTCGTCATCAATGACGACCACTTTGAGTATCATCTTGGTATCATGATATATCATCATTGTACATTCTTGCCATTGCATTGATAACCCCATAGACCATTTTGCGTACCTTTCCTATTGAGACTAGCCTTTGAGTATTTTCGGCAACGTTACTTGTGCACAGTAGTGATCATAGCTCCCATTGCATACATACCATATCATCTTGGTCCATATCTTGGTATCATCTCTTATGTCACAAGGTTGTCATAAGCATACACAATTGCTATCTTGGTTCATGAAGTATTGCATGAGAAAAGAGATCAAAAGAGAAAAGAGCCATCCAGGCTTTTAAGCAAAAGAGGAAAGATAAGCAAAGTGTTTATAAGCAAGAACCATAGCATCATACAACATTAAGATTGTCATACTAGATCATCTTGGATCATATCTCCCGAATACCATAAGCATACTTGGGATAGAAGTTGTTGCATGTTTGCTTAGTAGGTTGTGCACAAGTCTCATATCCGCCTATTGTGCAATCGTGCTAGCGTGTCTCTAGTGTTGTGCAACAAGAGCATTTTTGTGGATTCCACATTTTGGCTCATTCCTTGGTTGCACGACCCCACTTATCTATTTATGTGTGTGTTTCCGTGTACCATATCTTGCTATTGGTCTACTTGTTGCATTTGCAAATTTGTGAATCTTTTCCAACATTATTGAGGCTCACTAACAATTGCATCAAATTTTGTGCCACCATCCTAACCGAGCTCCACTATAAGCTTTTAATTGTGTAGGTGTGAGAAACCGACAAGAATTGGTACCAATTGTGCTATTTCCTTGTTCCACATTTGAGTGATCATTGATCCATCTTCAACATCGGTCAAGGTACATTTGGTATAAGTTATTCTCTTTCTCCCACTCACATATTTGTTCGGAATGATGGATAGGCCAAGTACTTCTACCAACCCACTCTTCATCGAGCAAGACGATGACTTGTCCTCCTACGCCACAAAGAGCCACCTCTTTGGAGCACAACGAGCTTTGCATCAAGAGCAACAAGAAATGAATGAACACATCGACAACCTCGCCACCGACTTGCGACTCTCCAAGCAACGTACAAGAGACTACTTCGACAACAAGCTCGACGAACACAAACAGGAGAATGACGCAAGAATGGACAAGATTCGTGCTTTGTTGGTCAACCTCTCTTCTACCACTACGTCCTACTCAAGACGGATCCACTGAAGTCGACACTCCGATGACACCATCTCCAGCTCAAGTACTCTGACATCGAACACTCTTCGACGAGCCGCACGCCAAGAACATTAAGCAAACCGCAATCCTCTACACGACTACGGCTCTCAAGAGCAAGCTCGCGCGCAAGAACATCGACACCATCAAAACCAAGCTACTTTCGTGCAAGCACAAGAACGGCAACGCCAACGCCAACAAGAAGAGGAAGAGAGAGCGCAACAACACCAAGATACACAAGATGTCGAGGCACAACATCAAGAACAACAACAACAAGAAGATCTGGCATTTGAGGCGCAACGTGCCCTTCGAGATTCAAGTCAAGCCGTAGCCATGCGCAACCGACAAGCTCGTGAGCAACAAGAAGTGCTTCACAAAGAAGTTCAAGAGAGGATTTATCAATCAAGAGTGCATCGTCAAGTTCCTCAAGCTCCCCCACAAGATCGACAAGCTCCTCCACAAGCTCGACAAGAACAAGAAGTTCACCAAGATCAAGAAGACAATGGAAATCCTCCAAGACAAGAGCAACATGAGGAAGACAACCCTCCTTGTCAAGGACGTCATCATCCACGACCCCAACAAAATGAAGAGCAATGCTACGGCAAGCTAAAGTTCACCATGCCCAAGTTTTACGGAAGCAATGATCCCGAAGAATACCTTTCATGGGCATTTAAGCTCAACAACATGTTTCATTTACACAACTGAGGAAGAGAAGAAGATCGCGATGGCATCCCTTGAGTTCCAAGACTACATCCTCATTTGGTGGGAACAAGTCATTGAGCATCAAGAGGCAAGAGGTGAACCACCCATCAGAACTTGGGCGCAAATGAAGGATGTCATGAGAGCATGTTTTGTGCCAACCTACTACAACCGCGACCTCTTCAAGAAACTCCAACTCCTCAAGCAAGGAACAAAGAGCATTGAAGAATACTACAAAGAAGTGGAGATTGCCATGATAAGAGCCAATGTCACGGAAGATGATGAGAAAACTATGTCACGTTTCTTGAATGCACTCAATCATCCTATCAAGAAGATAGTCGACTTCCAACCATACTCGAACCTCATCAAGCTAGTGCATCAAGCTACCAAGGCAGAACGGCAAGTGCAAGATGACTTCAAGTATGCCAAGTACTCTTCCAAGAACTACGGCTTCTCCAATACCCAACCTTCAACGGCTCCAACACCTTCTACATCAACGAAGCCTTCTACAAGCAATGGCAACAAGTCAAGTTACAAGAAAACTTTGACAACCTTAAGTCGTCCTCCTACTACAAGCAACATCAAGCAAAGAGCTTCATCATCATCTATCCCAACCGATGAGACCATCAAGACATGTTCCTTCAAATGCTTCACATGCGGCGGCCGAGGCCACAAGTCCTTTGAGTGTACCAACAAGCGCACCATGATCTTCAACGACGATGGTACATACGACTCCATGGGTGAAGGAGAAATGGAAGCACTTGAGCAAGTGGCCATGCACCGGCAAGTCAACGAAGATGAAGAGGATCAAGTCTTTTGTGACGAAGATCCGAGCCCCGCTCTCATTGTCTCCAAGGTCTTGACTCTTCGACATCAACAAGAAGAAGACCAAAGATGCCATGTCTTCCATAGCAAGGCCGGCATCAATGGAAGGTCTATCAAGGTCATCATCGATGGAGGGAGTTGCCATAACTTAGCAAGTGAAGAACTATGCTCCAAGATCCAATTGGTTAAGATGAAGCACCCACATCCCTACAAAGTTCAATGGCTAAGCGACTCCGGCACTATCCAAGTCGAGCACATGGTCCAAGTCTCCTTCAAAATCGAAGCATACAAAGACACTTTGGAGTGTGATGTTGTTCCTATTCGTTTGCCACCTACTTCTTGGACGGCCATGGCAATTTGACCGAGGTGTCATCCAAAACGGGCGGACCAATCACTATAGCTTCAAAATGAAGGGCAAGTAGTATGTGCTACGTCCTATGTCTCCAAGCCAAGTGGTCGCCGACAAGCAAGCCACCCATCATGGAGAGAATAGTGAGAGAGCGAACCACCAAAAAGAGAGTGAGCGCCACAAGACCAAATTGAATGCCTCCACAATGAGCGACAAGAACAACTTAGTCCTATTTTCCACCAAACGTGAGATGAGAGAAGTGTGTGCGAACCCATCAAGTGTCATGCACTATGTCCTTTTGTGCAAGGATGAGGCACCAAAAACTAACAACTCTCACAATCTACCTTTAGGACTCCTTTGGTTCATAGGGTAGGGAAATCATAGGAATAGAAAAGTCATAGGAAATGAGATGACATGCATCTCAAATCCTATGAGTAGGAATAGGAAAGAAGATGTCCTTTGATTCACTTCACAGGATTTTTTTCCATTGAGTCTAGGCTAATGTTTATTTTCCTATGAAATGTGGAGGATAGGAAGAATTCCTCTATAGGAATAGGATTCCATTCCTACAAACCAAAGGGCTCTAAAGAAAATTTTCCTACAAAAATCCTATCCTACGGAATCCCTACAAAAACCCTACAAACCAAAGGAGGCCTTAGTGTTATCTTCTCTATTGCAGGAATTCCAAGATGTATTCCCCGATGAGCTACCCCCAGGTCTACCTCCACTACTAGGCATCGAGCACCGAATCGACCTCATCCTCGGAGCACCCCTCCCTAGCAAGGCTCCCTACCGCATCAACCCCAAAGAAACTAAGGAGATTTAGCGACAAGTACAACAACTCATCGACAACGGCCATGTACGTGAAAGCTTAAGCCCTTGTGCCGTTCCGGTTATCCTAGTACCAAAGCAAGATGGTAGTTTTCGCATGTGCTCTGATTGTAGACCCATCAATGCTATCACCGTTCGATATAGGCATCCCATACCTCGCCTTGATGATATGCTAGATGAGCTTAGCGGTGCCACCATTTTCTCAAAATTTGATCTTAAAAGTGGCTATTATCAAATCCGCATACAAGAAGGTGATGAATGGAAAACTGCTTTCAAAACTAAATTTGGATTGTACGAGTGGTTAGTTATGCCTATGGGTTTATCGGAAGCTCCCGGTACTTTCATGTGTCTTATGCATTTTGTGCTTCACCCTTACATTGGCGTGTTTGTCGTTGTCTACTTTGACGACATACTTGTTTTTAGCAAATCAATCAAAGAACATGTAAAGCATGTTAGGGCCATTTTGCAAAATCCTCGCAAGGAACATCTTTATGCCAACATGAAAAAGTGCACTTTTGGAGTTGACAAGCTTGTTTTCTTGGGTTTCATTATTTCCTCAAAGGGTGTTCATGTAGATGAGTCTAAGATCAATGCTATTAAAACTTGGCCCCAACCAACCAACTTGCAACAAGTGCGTAGTTTTCTTGGTTTAGCTGGGTTCTATCGTAGATTTGTCAAGGATTTTAGCACCATTGCATCCCCTTTGCATGCTTTGAGTAAGAAAAATGCACCTTTTGTTTGGGGACCATCCCAAGATACCACTTTCAATGAGCTTAAGAATTTGCTTACTCATGCTCCTGTGCTTGCATTACCCAAGTTTGACAAACCCTTTGAAATTCATTGTGATGCTAGTGGTAATGGCATAGGAGGTGTGTTAACACAAGAGAGGCGACCCATATAATACTTTAGCAAGAAACTTTCCGGGGTGCAACTCAATTACCCAAGCTATGACAAAGGTCTATATGATTTAGTGCGAGTTTTACGTGAATGGGAACATTATCTTTGCCCTCATGAATTTGTCATCCACACCGATCATGAAACGCTTAGGTATCTTAAAGGACAAACTAAGTTGAACAAGCGTCATGCTAAATGGAGTGAATTCATTGAGTCATTTCCTTATGTCATCAAGTATATCAAAGGCAAGGAAAATGTTGTGGTGGACGCGCTTTCCCGCAAATGCATGCCTGTTACTCAACTTTAATTGAATGTCATTGGATTTGAGCACATAAAAGACTCGTATGCGTATGATCCTACTTTTTCTATTCCGTATGCCAAATGTTTGACGCATACATCTTGGTAACTTTATTGCATCAAGGATGATTATCTTATGAGAGATAACAAACTTTTCATCCCTAAGTCTTCTCTTCGTTTGTTACTTTTGCAAGAATATCATGGAGGAGGACTAATGGGACACTTTGGGCGCGGCAAGACATTTGCTACGCTATCCAAGAACTATTTTTGGCCCAAGATGTTCCGAGACGTCTCAATGTTCACCACCCAATGTTTGACATGTTGCAAAGCTAAGTCTAAGGCTAAATCTCATGGTCTATATACACCCCTTCCAATTCCATACCACCCATGGGAAGATATTAGCATGGATTTTGTGCTTGGTCTGCCTAGGACTAGAAATGGAAAGGATTCTGTGTTTGTTGTTGTGGACCGATTCTCTAAAATGGGTCATTTAATTCCTTGCAACAAGATAGATGATGCTTCACATGTTGCCAATCTCTTTTGTAGGGAAATATTGCGCCTTCATGGAGTGCCAAAGATGATTTCTCGGACAGCGACGTCAAGTTCTTGAGTTACTTTTGGAAGACCTTACGCGCCAAGCTCGGAATCAAGCTACTTTTATCCACGGCATACCATCCACAAACTGACGGCCAAACGGAAGTGACGAACTGAACACTCTCCAGTCTACTATGCGTCTTGATCAAGAAAAACATCAAGGAGTGGGAGGAGTGTCTACCCATCGCTGAGTACGCCTACAACCGTGCAAGACATTCGACTACCGGCAAGTCCCCCTTTGAGGTCGTCTATGGATTCAACCCGTTGCCACCATTGGACATTCTTCCTCTACCACTTCAAGAGCGGATCAACATGGACGTGAGTGCATGAGCAAGCTATCTCAAGAAGATGCATGAAGATATAAGGCACACCATCGAGCGCCAAGTACAACGCCTCGCGATCAAGATCAACACTAAGAAGAAACCCATGATATTCAACACTGAAGATCTTGTGTGGCTACACCTTCGCAAGGACCACTTCCCCAATGAACGCAAGTCCAAGCTTCTACCTCGAGCCAACGGATCCTTCAAGGTGCTAGAACGCTACAACAACAATGCCTACAAGATCGACATCCCACGCGACAAGTACTCCATGAGTGACATATTCAACGTCAAAGATCTCTCTCCCTACCATGGTGTTGAGGTTTTCGATCCGAGGTCGGATCCTTACCAAGGGGGGGGGGGGGAGATGATGCGGAGCATCCTACGGTCATCCCCATGGACCTATCTTCCTCTCCCAAGACACCACGTGGACCGATGACACGAGCGCGTGCAAGGGCTATCGAGAACGAGGTTAACTCTCTCCTTGTTGAACTCCCCTTTGACCCACTTGAGACATGGCTACTACCTCAAACAAAGATGCTTTGTGTGCTTAAGTACCAAGGAAGCAACCAAGGAGAAGTTATGGTGCAAGATGGACATCAAGAGCATGAAGAGAATCTGCCCAACCCAGAAATGCTGGTACAACCGCCCTTGTGCCGCCCAACTACCGCCCGGGCGATGCAACCGCTCAACAACCGCCCAACTACCGGCCAAGCATCTGTGATCGAGCGGTGCAAGGCCGGTACAGCACCGGTTTATCCCCGTAACAGCCACCTGACCGGTACAACCGCCCCAAGCAGCGGTACAACCATTGAGCACATCCGGAAGCACCTCCAGGAACTAGTACCTGAGCGCCCAACGGTACAACCGCCCTCATGACCTGTACTACCACCCTGCCTGAGCATAGTGAAAGGGGTTTCACCCCATATATCCCCAACTTACCCCTTGGACTATATATACTTGTCCCTTAGCCCCGTACTAGGGTCAGTGTTGTGTTAGCTCATATGTGAGATAGAGCGTCGCTCATCCATCCGGATCTATTCCACCGCAAGGGACCGACACCTCTTTAGAGAAGATCCTCTTTGGATTCAAGACCCCCTTTCAGGGAAGATCCCCTCGTGGATTCAAGGCCTCCTCACGGAGAAGAACTGGTTACCTTATGTATTGTCCTTTGTTGGATTCGGATCATGTATCTCTTTGTGTTTCGAGGATCTAGTATATGTGCGATCATTCTTGTTGGTTTGAGTGATTCTCTCGTGTCTCCTCTCATGTTTCCCCCTCGTGATTTCCCCTTGTGTCCTTCGTGTTTTTCACGGGATTTGCTCCAATCATGAAAGGTCGGGCTGTAAGTGCATCTAGTGCCGATGACAAACTTGGTTGAGGGGCTAATGTGTTGGTGAGAATTTCAGGATAACAGAGGTAGTAGTCCCATATTGATTCAGTTTACCTACCAGAGATGGCCCCTAAAAATGTGTGAAGACATTGAAGACAATGGTGGACTGTGAAGATATTCAGAGTGAAGATTATGACATGAGAAGACATTCACATGAAGACTGTGGAATGAGAAGATATATGATAGAGGCAAAGGTGTCCCGTCTTTCGCTGAGATGGTGGCTATCATTTTAGAGGAAGTCGACTTTGACGATCCGACTACGAATGTTCGAGGACGTCACGCCTTAGCAATCGCTAAACTAACTCCGAGGGGTTATTGACCACGCCGGAGCATGATCAACCTGACAACGAGGGGCTGTTTCCTGCGAGCAAACGAAGATCAAGCAAGAAACTGAGATTGCAATCTGGATATTGCGAATATAAGATGAAAGTTTTATTGATCAAGGTGGGGTTCTGTGACATCTTGGTCTGGTCGCTGGACACAAACGAAGTACGCGAAGTTGCACCTATGGAGAACTTTTAATCTAAACAAAACTCAAAGTCTAAACAATGCCCTAAGGGCTGTATATATGGAGGAAGAGGGGGGATTTCGTGTCCCTTGGAGGAGGGGTCCGAAACCAACCCTAACTCTTGTTTCCCCACACATACGGACTCTAAAAACAACCTATACTTAAGTATTTCAAAAATACATGGGCCTGGCCCAATAATAAGGTGATGCAGCACCTAAAATAGCCTCTGGACGAAATTTATGAAGTGGCATCTTGTATATTTCGTCCAAGGCTTCA
Source organism: Triticum dicoccoides (assembly GCF_002162155.2). NCBI lineage: Eukaryota > Viridiplantae > Streptophyta > Magnoliopsida > Poales > Poaceae > Triticum > Triticum dicoccoides. Next base: position 351,495,551 of record NC_041382.1, on the reverse strand, counting down.
TGCACTCCTTATGATGGCTTCAAAGTCCTGAAATCACCACTTGTAACTCCGTTCTTGATCCCCTTGCGCATGCCATCATCTCCATGCTTGAACTTGCTCCAAGGTTCATCTTTCTTGTCCAAGCTAGGCCCTTCATTTGTAAGCAAAACAAATGTATCTAATTTAAGCAACATCATATTCTCATGAACATTAAAATCGTTACCAAGAAACGAAAGTACCTGGTAAATCAATTGGCGTGCGCGAGCTCTACTAATTGGTCCAGTATATTTTCCTTAGTTAACTCATGCATTTTTAAAATCAATTCAGCACGTTCTTTAGCATCAAAATTAATCTTCTCCGAAGATGGAAGAGGCAACAAATCAATAGGTGCACGAGGCAGGAAACCATACACAATTTCAAAAGGGCACATCTTAGTAGTAGAATGCAATGAACGATTATAAGCAAATTCAATATGAGGCAATCATTCTTCCCACAATTTCTTGTTATTCTTTAAAACAGCCCTAAGCATAGTAGACAATGTTCTATTGACTACTTCAGTTTGTCCATCAGTTTGGGGGTGACAAGTAGTACAAAAAAGTAGTTTAGTCCCCAACTTAGCCCATAAACATCTCCAAAAGTTGCTAAGAAATTTAGTATCATGATCTGAAACAATAGTATTTGGCACACCATGCAAGCGAATAATTTCACAAAAGAACAAATCAGCAACATTAACAACATAATCGCTTTTATGACATGGTATAAAGTGTGCCATTTTTGAGAACCTATCCACGACAACAAATATGTTATCCCTCCCCTTCTTTGTTCGAGGTAAACCTAAAACAAAGTCCATAGATATATCCTCCCAAGGAACACTAGGTACAGGCAAAGGCATATATAAACCATGAGGATTGAGTCGTGACTTAGCTTTTTGACATGTAGTGCAGCGAGCAACAAAAGGCTCAACATCCCGTCTCATCTTTGGCCAAAAGAAATGTGTAGCAAGTATATCATCCATCTTCTTGACGCCAAAGTGTCCCATTAATCCTCCTCCATGCACCTCCTGCAACAACAAAAGACAAACGTAGCTAGCTAGAATGCATAGCTTGTTAGCAGGAAACACAAATCCATCGTTAAGAACAAACTTGTTCCAAGTTCTCCCTTCCATACAATTCTGCAATACATCTTTAAATTCAGCATCATGCACATATTGATCTTTGATGGTCTCAAAACCAAATATTTTAAAGTCAAGTTGTGAAAGCATAGTATAACGACGAGACAATGCATCAGCAATAACATTTTATTTACCCTTCTGGTGTTTAATGACATAAGGGAAAGTCTCAATGAATTCAACCCATTTAGCATGTCTACGGTTCAGTTTTGCTTGACTTTTAATGTGTTTCAAAGATTCATGATCAGAATATATAACAAATTTCTTGGGCCATAAATAATGTTGCCATGTTTCTAAGGTCCGAACAAGAGCATATAATTCTTTATCATAAGTAGAACAGTTCTGACTAGGCCCACTCAATTTTTCAGAAAAGTATGCAAGAGGTTTGCCATCTTGTAATAACACACCTCCTAATCCAATTCCACTAGCATCACATTCAAGCTCAAAAGTCTTATTAAAATCAGGAAGTTGGAGTAAAGGAGCATGTGTCAACTTATCTTTCAATACCGTGAAGGCTTCTTCCTGTGTGGTACCCCAAACAAAAGGCACATCCTTCTTTGTAAGCTCGTTGAGAGGTGCAGCAATGGTGCTGAAATCTCTCACAAAATGCCTATAGAATCCCGCGAGGCCAAGGAAACTCCTCACTTGTGTGACCGTTTTGGGCTACGACCAACTCTCAATAGCTTCAATCTTGGCTTTATCAACTTCAATTCCCTGTGGAGGAACAACATAACCAAGAAAAGATACTCGGTCGGTGCAAAAGGTGCACTTTCCAAGGTTACCAAACAAATGTGCATCACGTAGAGCAATAAAAACAGCACGTAAATGTTCCAAATGTTCCTCCAAAGATTTGCTATAAATCAATATGTCATCAAAGTAAACTACCACAAATCGTCCGATAAAAGCACGTAAAGCATATCATCTAGCCTAGGAATAGAATGACGATAACGAATAGTAATATTATTAATGCCTCTACAATCAACGCACATACGTGACGAACCATCCTTTTTAGGCACTAAAATGATAGGAACAACATAAGGACTAAGGGATTCGCGTATATAACCTTTGTCGAGCAGTTCTTCTACTTGACGCATAATCTCCTCCGTCGCCTCTGGATTGGTACAGTATGGTGCACGGTTGGGTAATGATGCACCGGGAATTAAGTCAATTTGATGCTCAATCCCTCTAATAGGTGGTAATCCCTGTGGCACGTCTTGTGGAAAGACGTCAGCGAACTCCTGCAAAATGTTAGTGATAACAGGAGGCAAAGAGGAAGGCACGTCCTTGAATGAAAACAATGCCTCTTTGCACACAAAAGCATAGCGAACATGTTTGCTAAAATCTAGATCATCAATTTCAGATTTGGTGACAAGTAAACATGCACTTTTCAATTTAATTTCAGAAACAACACTAGATGGTTTATTATTAGGCTTCATTTGTTGCTCAAATTCTTTTGCCAGAATCTGATTTTCACTCTTATTTTTCTCCTGTTTTGCTTTATTAGCTCTATTAATATCATCTTTCAAAATGGAATCAGGAGTCATAGGAGGCAAATTAATATTTTTATCCTTATGAACAAGAGTATACTGATTGTTTCTACCATGGTGTATAGAATTTTTATCAACTTGCCATGGTCTACCAAGTAATAAGGAACATGCTTGCATAGGTACCACATCACAATCAACATAATCAACATATGTAGAGATACTAAAATGCACACGAACAGTACGTGTTACCTTAACCTTGCCGCTGTTGTTGAACCATTGGATGTAGTAAGGATGTGGATGTGGTCTTGTGGTGAGAGATAGCTTCACCACCATCTCCATACTAGCCAAGTTATTGCAGCTCCCTCCATCTATGATGACGCGAGCAGAACGTTCCTTCACAACTCCCTTTGTATGGAACAAATTATACCTCTGATTTTGCTCAGCGTGTGTAACCTACAGACTCAAAACACGTTGAGCAACTAAACATTCATACCTGTCAGCATCTTCAGCAGCCATGTATTGCATCTCATGATCAGAATCCTCTCCACCGTGTTCTTCATGTGTAATAAGAGCCAAAGTCTCCTCATCATAGTCACTAGCGGACTCATACCCACCATCCTTAGTAACAATCATCACATGCTGAGATTTGCATTCTCTCGCAAAATGTCCTCTTCCCTTACAACGATGACAAATAATATCACTTGTGTGCCCTGTTGATGCCATGGAAGAAGAAGAACTCTGTGCAGGCCCAGTAGGTGTGCTCTTGGCAGATAGTGGTGGTTGTGCTTGCTTTCTTGTATCACGGCTGGATGTGGCACCTGATGGAGGTGCTGGTGCAGTGGAAATAGAGGATGCACGTGGTGTCCATGATGAAGATCGACCTGCAGAAAAGTTAGTTCGCGCCAATGCATGTCGATCCTGCACTTCACGTTCAGCTTTACAAGCAAGATGGAATAAACGAGTGATATTAGTATACTCCTTATACTCTAGAATGGTCTGAATCTCTCTATTTAATCCACCCATAAAACATGCAAGCATAGCTTCATTCTCCTCAACAATACCACATCTAATCATGCCAGTTTGTAATTCTTGATAATATTCTTCTACAAAAAAAATTCCTTGTCTTAAACGCTGCAATTTTTGAAGTAATTCACGTTGATAATATGGTGGAACCCAACGAGTACGCATAGCAGTTCTCAAAGCAGCCCCAGTAGCTGGAATAGGATACAATCTACAATGTTCAGACCACCAAACACATGCAAAGCTAGTGAAAGCACAAACAGCAGCAGGAACACGTCTCTCCTCAGGATATTGTAAACATGTAAATCGTTGTTCAGTTTCTAACTCCCAAGTAAGATATATATCAAGAACATATCTACCCTCAAATGGTGGAATGTTCAATTTTAGTTTAGGGAGATGGTCATGATCACGTACCTGAGGTGGTTGTGCAGCCCTACCATTGCGATGATATGCATGAGGACGACTTGGTGGCGATGATGCTGGTGGTTGCACGTAGTTCTGATTTTGATCAACCTCATCCTCGTAATGGTCCTCCACCTCTCCAGTAGCAGCAGGAGCTACAGAAGCATCAACAGCGGCACCAGAATTTTGACCAGGCTCAAGGGGAATGTGCAGTGCCCGTCCCACTTGATTTGGAACGCGATGTTGTTGTTGTTGTTGTTGTAGAGGTGCGTTAGGTGCAGCTGGTGGTGGTGGTGGAAGACGCGCGAGCAATTCATTAAACTTGTTATCGAGCTTTGTTTTGAACGTCTTCTCCATGCCATCTATCTTCTCCATGGCCTCTTCAAATCTGTTTAGCACATCTCGCACCTGTCCACTCATCATTTGCTGAAATTTATCATGTAGCTCTTTGTTCATCATGTTCTCCCAATCTCTCTCATCGGCTTGTGATCCTGCCATGGTTAGCAGCAATAGAAAACACAAGAATATGATCCTACATACTACTAGGAAGTGGTGGTGGTGTATCACAAATCAGGCAAGCGAATCTCAAATTCTTACCAGTTCTTACCCAGCAGCAGGTGGTGATCGGCAACCGTCATAGTCAAAACTCTCAAAGATTGGATAGAGCGATTGCCAGGTGGTGTAAAACGCATGATGTAGATGTATGTGGAGCTGGGTAGCAAAAATGTCAGCAATAATCAATTCAGAGATGCAAAGTTGAATAAACGCTCAACGATGGTACTGTGCTGGTCCTAGGCTAGACCGTACTAGAGACGCGAACCTAGAACACGAACAAAATCACCGCGCGGCACGTAAACAAGGGAGGAGCACTCAGTGATTTTTTTTTCCTTTTTTCACTTTTTTTGCACTTTTTTTCCTTTTTTTTGCTCCGCAACAATTTTTTTGAAAATGTCTACAAATGGTCTAAAAACTGCCTAGCCAGAATTTTCCAGACTTATTTTTTTTAGTTTGGAACTATTTTTCTACCGCGGATAGCACAGAAGTTGGGGAGTCCAAATTGGTCACGACTCGAAGTATCGCGTGATCTGGAACTCGAAAACAAAGCAACAAATACTGGACTCGGACTAGGACTGGTGGCGGAGATGAATCTGGTGGAACTCGGACTGGTGGTTGTATATGGCGATGGTATATCTGGACTCGGATTGGTGGTGGTATATGGCGATGGTATATGTGGGCTTGGATTGGTGGTTGTATATGGCAGCGGTGATGTATATGGTGGGGTGGTGGTATATGGTAATGATGATGATGATGGTGCGGTGGCGGCGTGACAACCTGTGAACAGAACTCGAAACTCTAAGGGACTAGATGCTAAGACCAGCAACTCGACACGACGATGCAACCGCAAATTCAACAAAGCAAAACTCTAAAAAGACTATGAAAGGGCTCAAATTGGTTTGGATATGATGACTTAACCCTAATTTTTTTGGCTATTTCGTGGACTATAGGTATGAAGAACAGACTCAACCTAAACAACGAAAAACTGTAAAATCTCACCGAGCAACCTAGAAATCTGATACCACTTGATAGACGCAAAGGTGTACCGTCTTTCGATGAGATGGTGGCTATCGTTTTAGAGGAAGTAGACTTTGACGATCCGACTACGAACGTGCGAGGACGTCACGCCTTAGCAATCGCTAAACCAACTCCGAGGGGTTATTGACCACGCCGGAGCACGATCAACCTGTCCATGAGGGCCTGTTTTCTGTGAGCAAACGAAGAACAAGCAACAAACTGAGATTGCAATCTGGATATTGTGAATATAAGATGAAAGCTTTATTGATCAAGGTGGGGTTTTGTGACGTCTTGGTCTGGTCACTGGACACAAATGAAGTACACGAAGTTGCAGTTATGGTGATAGAGGCGAGGGTGTCCCAATCTTTCGATGAGATGACAAATATCGATTTGATGGAGTCGACTTTGACGATCCGACTACAAACGTGCACGACGTTGCGCCTTAGCAATCGCTAAACCAATCTCCTGGGGTTACTGACGATGCCGGAAGCACGGTCAGCCTGACCACGAAGGTCTATTCCTGCACGCAATCGAAGAACAAGCAAGAATACGATAATGCAATCTGAATATTGCGAATATAGATGAAGTATTGATAAACGTGGGGATCCGAAAGTGGTCTTGGTCTGGGACGTTGGACACAAACGAAGTACACGAAGTTGCAATGGCTAACTTTTAACTAAACAAATCCCAAGGAAAAGCTACTAGATGGATCTACTTATATAGGAGCAAGGGGTGGCGGCCAAGGAGGTGGAAGGACGTCCCAAGGCAGCCTAAAACTAACCCTAGGTCGTACAAGGCTAATGGGCCCAAGTGGAGGTGGTGCAACACCTTTGGACTTGTTGTTTGACTCGGATTCTGCTGCAGCGTCAGATTGTTTCATCGATATCTCAATGCTCCGGATGAATTTGAAGGTGATTCCAATTGGGATGGAAATAGCACGAAATCTACTTTCCAACAAAAAAAGAATCACCCAATTTGGAGTTCGTATGAAAAACTTGTTGACGTTTTGCGTCAGGTATGTCTGTGCAGTCCGAATCTGAATCCAGAACGTGAGAGACCTGGACTCTATCTTCTCTTGGCCCAAAAGTGATGTGAGAGAACTTTTTGAACAGAACCTAAACTTCTCCTTTTCCCTTATCTTCATATGTGGCTTGTACAAATGTCCCATACACCTACAATTAGACAAAACACAGAAGTGTGTGAAGTATTTTTGTTCTGGATAACATAAATAGATTATTGAATAGTTTGCACTAGAAATCACCTCACAAATATGCATGTATGCAATATTTTTGGTCGTATCCAAGGTAGTCATGTCCTCATCATCCTCCCCTTTTTGAAAACAAAGTCGTCCTCGGCGTTGCTTAATCTGAAATGTGGCTAAGAAAAGAGACAAGGTGTACATGTTGTATATGTATATGTCATCCATTTTTACTTCCCTTGATTTTTGCACATATGACACATGTATACATGAGTAACTTTCATAGTTCATAAAATCTAAAGCCAAAAAATTATCACAAGAAGTAGAAGGCATGAAAATATTGTAACTCAGTTTGCACATATAAGTGAAGCTCTTATTAATTTCAAAAGAATGACAATGTTCATCATTAAACCATCCCAACATTGGTGAATAAACCTTACTTGCATCAAATTTACATGCTACAACATGCTTAAATAAGCAAACATGCAATAAGTCATTGGACATAGAATCATCACCAAGATTAGAGGTCATATCAAAATGATTAAACATTGGTTCTTTTGCATCAACAATTAATTCAATGGGTGCACTAAAAATTGTTGGTATTTCTATTGTTTGATCACATGACAAAGTCAAATTATCAACATAGTCCTCTAAAATAGGTGGTACGATCAAAGTAGTGGGTAGCTCATCATATAGTGCATTGAAATTGACAAGGCATTCATCATTCTCATGTAGAGATGGAAGATCAGTACCTTTGTCGTTACCTCTTATAATCAACTCAGATGATGTAGCGACTCTCAGGGGCGATGTGTCACATGGTGGAGGTGATGTGGTCCTCACAACAACGGATGTGGTTGTCATAGTATGCCTAGTAGTTGAAGGAACAATCATATCAACTCTTGGAATGTGCACCATGCGCTTGTTCTCCTGGTGGGCAACACGTCGTTTTATTTCCTGTTCAGCTTTGCAAGTAAGACGAAACAAATGGTCCATAGGATAACACTCTTCATGAATTAATATCTCTTGAATATCATGGTTTAATCCTCCCCAAAATCTATCCATAAAATCATCTTCACTTTCTTCTAAAGAGGAATGCAACAAGGTAGTTTGTAAATCATCATAATATTTTGTTACATTGTCACTACCTAGTTTTAAATGTTGCAACTTCTTAATCATGTCACAAGTATAATAAGCGGGAACGAAAGTATGTCGCATGGCAAGTTTCAAATCATCCCAAGTAGTAGGTATATAATCAGGGTGTAACCGATAATATTCACTCCACCAAACCAAAGCATAACTAGTGAAAGAACCAACCGCAACCTTAACCTTTTTATGTTCATCAAAATTATTGGAAGAAAATATATTTTTTATGTTGAACTCCCATTCAATAAATAAAGCAGGTCTAAAACGGCCATTAAATGGTGGTATATATACATTAACCTGGTCATGTGCATTTGGATGTTTGTGCACCTCTTGTGACGGTTGTGGTATTTGCAAAGGTGGTGGCACGTCTCCCATGATCGACAAAGCCCATGAATTGACTCTGGATCCTGTCATGATTAGTAGAAACAAGAAATAGAATCCAAAAAAATGTTCCTATGAACTACTTGGAAGTGGTGGTAAAATGCTCACAATATAGCAAATCTCAATATCTTACAAGTTCTTACCAGCAGGTGGTGATCGGCAACCAGCAGTGTCAAATAACTCTGAAGATTGAGTAAAGCGATTGCCAGGGGAACGTATGTATACACGGTGTAGAAATATGTGGAACTGGGTTGGCTATATATGCTAGCAAAAGATTAGCAATAATCAATTCAAAGATACAATGTTGAATAAACGTTCAGCGACTGTACTGTACTGGTCCTAGGCTAGACCGAACTAAAGACGCGAGTCTAGAACACTAATGAGGTCACGCCGTAGCACAAAGCAGCAAGATATAAGTGAAGATCACAATAGCAGTAAAGATAATGATGTGAAACAACAGCCAAGCAGGATATATCAACAACTTTCTCTCCAACTTCCCTCTAGAAAAGTTTGTGCCAATTTTTTGATAATATTTTTCAAGAATGGTACTGACTCAAGCTTTCAAACTCAAAAGGAATCACTCAATTTCGAGTTGATATGAGGAGTCAAAAAATTCTAAAACTGGCGTGAAAACTGGAATAAGCTATGTTCGTGAACTTCGAAGGGAAAAAAGACCTATTTATAAGCCGATTTTGAGGTGCCAAATATTGAACAAGCTTCTGCAACTATTTAGATGCGGCTCGTCGCTAGCTTTCATTTGAGTACTCGCGGAGCCCAAACGGACTTTGTATGAGGAAGTTATGCCTATTTTACTGAACAATGCATAAAACAGATTCCAATCCGAATTCAACTACGAGATTGAGTCTAGATAGATCCGAATTTTGTTTTTTTTCTTCTCTCTTTTTTTTCCTCACACCATTTTTTATATTTCTTTCTTTCTTTTTTTTTTCTCTAACTTTTTTTTCTCTGTCTTTTTTTCTCTCCCTCTTTCCAAGACAAACTAGATAAGATACATATTGGATCAAGCAAAGATGTGAACGACCTCAACTATGATTGTGACAATGAACTATGGGTAGCACGTGGTGGAAATTGATGGATGGTGTGGTGGACAGTGGAAGGGATAACGATGCAGCGGCGATGTGATACCACTTGATAGAGGCGATGGTGTCTCAATCTTTCGATGAGATGACAACTATCGATTTGGTGGAGTCGACTTTGACGATCCGACTACAAACGTGCATGACGTTGCGCCTTAGCAATCGCTAAACCAATCTCCTAAGGTTACTGACGATGCCGGAAGCACGATCAGCCTGACCACGAAGGTCTATTCCTCCATGCAATCAAAGAACAAGCAAGAATATGATAATGCAATCTGAATATTGCGAATATAGATGAAGTATTGATAAAGGTGGGGATCCGAAAGTGGTCTTGGTCTGGTCGTTGGACACAAACGAAGTACACGAAGTTGCAATGGCTAACTTTTAACTAAACAAATCCCAAGGAAAAAGCTACTAGATGGATCTACTTATATAGGAGCAAGGGGTGGCGGCCAAGGAGGTGTAAGGACGTCCCAAGGAAGCCTAAAACTAACCCTAGGTCGTACAAGGCTAATGGGCCCAAGTGGAGGTGGTGCAACACCTTTGGACTTGTTGTTTGACCCGGATTCTGCTGCAGTGTCAGATTATTTCATCGATATATCAATGCTCCGGATGAATTTGAAGGTGATTCCAATTGGGTTGGAAAGAGCACGAAATCTACTTTCCAACAAAAAACGAATCACCCAATTTGGAGTCCGTATGAAAAAGTTGTTAACGTTTTGAGTCAGGTATGTCTGTGCAGTCCGAACCTGAATCCAGAACGTGAGAGACTTGGACTCTATCTTCTCTTGGCCCAAAAGTGACGTGAGAGAACTTTTTGAACAGAACCTAAACTTCTCCTTTTCCCTTATCTTCATATGTGGATTGTACAAATGTCCCATACACCTACAATTAGACAAAACACAAAAGTGTGTGAAGTATTTTTGTTCTGGATAACATAAATAGATTATTGAATAGTTTGCACTAGAAATCACCTCACAAATATGCATGTATGCAATATCTTTGGTCGTATTCAAGGTAGTCATGTCCTCATCATATGGCGAACTTTTAATCTAAGCAAAACCGAAAGTCTAAACGATGCCCTAAGTGTTGTATATATGGAGGAAGAGGGGGGATTTCGTGGCCCTTGGAGGAGGGGTCCGAAATCAACCCTAACTCTTGTTTCCCCACACATAAGGACTCTAAAAACAGCCCATACTTAAGTATTTCAAAAATACATGGGCCTGGCCCAATAATATGGTGACACAGCACCTAAAATAGCCTCTGGACGAAATTTATGAAGTGGCATCTTGTATATTTCGTCCAGGGCTTCATGCACTCCTTATGGTGGCTTCAAAGTCCTGAAATCACCACTTGTAACTCCATTCTTGATCCACTTGCGCATGCCATCATCTCCATGCTTAAACTTGCTCCAAGGTTCATATTTCTTGTCCAAGCTAGGCCCTTCATTTGTAAGCAAAACAAATGTATCTAATTTAGGCAACATCATATTCTCATGAACATTAGAATCGTTACCAAGAAACAAAAGTACCTAATAATTCAATTGGCGTGCGCGAGCTCTAGTGATTGTTCCAGTATATATAGCAGCAGGGGCTGTGGGTGTAACAATGTAATTGATGTCCTCATCAATATAGTTGTTTCGTAGTTTCCTTTTCTTCTTCGTTGTGTCATAGGAACCACCGTACTGTTAAGTGGGGTCCAAGTGAACAAAGTCAGAGTGACTGATGTGATGCTCAACCAAATCCTATGTCTTCGAGCGAAGACAATGATAGTAAATCTTATCCAGAGCTGGATGAGTCAGCTTTACTTGTAGCCCAAGTCAAGCTGCCGCGTGTGTTTGAAATCTGACCGTTGGACACATGTCAGTTCCTTAGTGACCCAGGGTCATTTCAGACAAATCTGGTCGGGTTGCCTCCTCGCTATAAATAACGTACCCCCTACACCATAAATTGGTGGTTGCTCAGAGTTAGTGCACGGCTTTTGTCGTTTGAGAGCAACCCACCTCCGAAGCATTTGAGAAAGAGAGATTCTTGCGAGGACAAAGCCCTATACACCCAGAGCCAAAGAGTGTTAGGCATCACTAAAGTCTTTCTGTCTGGGTGATCTGAAGACTTGTTACACTTGAGGACTGTGAATCCTCCAGCCGGTTAGGTGTCACATTCTGAGCGTCCAAGAGTCATTGTGGATCACCGGTGAATGAAGTCTGTGAAGGTTTGGAAGTCTACCTTGAAGACTTACCAAAGTGATTGGGCGAGGACTGTGTGTCCTTAGCTCAAGGGGAATAAGGTGAAGACGCGGTATTCTGAGTTAAATCTCAGCCTCCCTAACCAGACGTACAGTTGTCACAGCAACTGGAACTGGTCTACCAAATCCTTGTCTTCACCAAGCTACTGGTTCTATCCTTCACTTCCCTTTACTTTACAGTTTGTCTTCGTGAAGTCATTTGCTTGCTTGTATGATCTGATTGACTTCACTGAGTGAAGACTATTTACTGTTTGGCTTCACATTGTCTTCCATCCTGATCCTTACTACCTAGCTACTGATAGTCTTTGTGCTTTCACTTCATTGCTTACTTGACTATGGCCTGTCTAGTGTAGTCTAGCTTCCGCTGCATATCAATAGGTTCATTCCTATCATTTGTCTTCAAAGCCCCTGTGTTTTGAAAACTTTCATAGAAATCGCCATTCACCCCCCTCTAGCCGATAACTAGCACTTTCAATTGGTATCAGCGCAAGGTGCTCCCTTGTTCTGTGTGATTCGGTTTAACCACCTGGAGTTTTAGCTGTCGACTGCAGGGAGAAGAATAAGATGTGCATGCATCTTGAAGCCATTGACGTCGACCTCTGGTATGTCCTCAAGAACGGTGTTCCCAAGGTCGGTGAAGGTGTCACCGCTGTTGATGTCAAGAGTGATGCGGAGCATCCTACGATCATCCCCATGACACGAGCACGAGCTAGAGCTCTCGAGAATGAGGTGACTTCTTTCCTTAGTGATATCCCATTTGATCCTCTCGAGGCATGGCTACTACCAAAGTCCGGAATGTTATGCATGATTAGGTATCAAGAGGACCCTCCCGAAGATGCACGTGAAGTCAGACAAACCGCCAAGTCCACGAATGAAGAGAAACGCTGAAAGGAGAAGAAGGCAGCTCCAGGACCTGGACATCCAGCCCCAGGCTCGGACACCCGGCCACTAGAGACGACCACTATAGCAACAGCCGCCAAGTGCTACAGGCCCCGGACATCCGGCGTCAACCCCGGACAACCGGCGCCTCGCCAAGTCCCGGACATTCGGCCTCGCCCCCGGAAATCCGGCACCCTCCAAACAGAGAGCAACAATGTCAGCTCCTCCAGCCCGGACATCCAGCCTGCCAGCCCGGAAATCCGGCTCTCCATGAAGTCCCGGACATCCGGCCCGTCGCCCGGACGTCCGTCCTACCCAGACTGCGTGTAGTGCATCTGGGCCAAGGCCCATGTACCCCTTCGCCCCTTAGACTATATATACTCCCCCTCCACTGATGTAGGGTAGAATCCTAATCAGCCGATCTTTCACGAAAGGAGCGGATCCCGTGAAGAACACGAGGAACACAAAGAGGGAAACAAGGGAAAACACAAGAGGAACACTCAAACTAACAAGAACAAGTCACACATGTGCTAGATCCTCGGATACATAGAACGATACACGAATCCACGGACAACTAAGGACGATACCAGGGTAGCCGGTTCTTCTCCGTGAGGAGGTCTTGATGTTCTTCTCCGCGAGGAGGTCTTGAATCCACAAGGGGATCTTCTCCGCGAGGAGGTGTTGAATCCAAATGGATCTTCTCCGAAGAGGGGCTGCGGTCTCTCTCGTGGAGTAGATCCGGATGGATGAGTGAAGCTCTATCTCTTATGAGCTAAACCAACGCTAACCCTAACTAGGAGGAGGTGGAGGAGTATATATAGTCTAGGTCCACGAAGGGGTAAGTGGGAGAGGATACATGGGTCCTTGGCCCGTTCTCTGCGCGCAGGCAGGGGCCGGATGTCCGGGCTAGGGGCTGGATGTCCGGGGCTTCGGGACGGGCCAGATGTCTGGGCAGGAGGGGCCGGATGTCCGGGCTGGCTTGGGTCTTCCAGATGCATTCGGTGATGGAGGGGCCGGATTTCCGGGCGAAGGGGGCTTCGGGAGGAGTCGGATGTCCGGGGTGATGGCCGGATGTCCGGGCTGCGGTGGACCTTTGCGGTGCTCTCTGGATGGCCGATGCCGGATTTCCTGGGCTGGGGCCCAATGTCCGGGCTGGGCCGAATGTCCGGCCGCTGTAGCAGCTGGCCCTTCTTCCTTCTTCTTCCTTCACTTCTGTGCACGCTTGGCCTTGGTCCTTGGGCTCTCCATGGTCTCCTCGATTGTACCTGAGTATGCACAAGGTCCGCGCTTGAAGTAGCATCCATGTCTTACATGCGGAAAAGGAAGATTCGAAAAAGGAGCGAGTTCACATTAGGTCCAAAGGCGTATGCTTGAATGTACATGGGGATGATCGTAGGATGCTCCACATCATCTCCCCTCCCTTGGGAAAGATCCGACCTCGGATCGAAAACCTCATCACCATGGAAACGGTTGTCATGGACAGACTTGTAGTTGGACAAAGAGGAAGACATGGCGTTATCCAAGTACTCCAAGGTGTCGCCGGAGTGGTATACATGCAAAAAGAGCAAACACAAACGACACTCGGAAATACAATGGTTAGCACGCACAAAGTGTCCATCATGTAAGAATGAGTCCGTGCGGCAAGATTGTTCGTGACAAAATGCATGAAGCTTATCAAGATGATAGAGAATGATATGCAAAGCATTCATGGGAGCAAAAGCATTCATTGCGCACCCAAATGTGTTGTGAATATGATCAATGCAACCACGGTGCAAAGTGATGTCATAGTGAGATGGTTTATCAATAGCATGAATATGGTAATGGATGCTCAATGTGATGTGATCATGCAATTGATGGTAGGCAATAAGATCATGATGTATGAATATGCCATCAAGAAAGATCACAACAAATTTGCTAATGAAATGCACAGGCTCATATATCATGGATGACATGGGAATACAAGATGCAACAAGGCAATCATGATGTAAGTCAATCCATGCATAAGATGCAAATTTGTCATGTGTATGATATGTCCATCGAGCATGACATGTGTGCACACAATCAACAAATATGGAGGTGTTGGTATACCAATGCTCGATGTTGTGGCATGAGTGGAGGTTCGAAGGTGCATCCAATAAGTCTGAGCGCTCCTCAACTTGAAGGTCCATGGGTTCCATCTCCAATGTTGGTCCTCCATCCAATAGATGTAACATGTAGACAAGAAGAAGGAAACAACAATGAAAGAGTGACCCATCCAATATGCGCATTTGAGGATGGCTCAAAGGGAATGAGTTCACCTTTATGAGGATGTCGAAAATGTTGGTGTTGTGCATCATGTACACCTTCATATGACCAAGGTGTGTCATGACAGTATCGCCTTGTGAGTCCTTCAACATGAAAGAACATGACAAACACTCGGAAAAACAAATGAGGTTAGCGGAAAACCTATCATACGTGCGGTAAAATACCCAACAAGTGGATGCATCATGCTCATCATAAGAAAGGACAAGGGAGCATTTTATAGTATGGAGGCATATAATGCGAGAACAACCAAATTCAATAGGCTCAATCAAACAAACATGCATCACAAGTAAAGTGTCCAAGTCTCCACGATCGATAATCATAGATGCAACAATCGGAGGCAAGCGACAATGAACAAAATATATCATGTGAGAGGCATGAACATATACGTCGTCAACCCAAGATAGCAAGGAAGAATGGAACATGGGTGATGCGACAAAGAAAGAAATCATGTGAATCAAGGCAAGCAAGCTAGTATTGCAAAGATGCAACGTACTAGAAAGAATCATGTCAAGTATGTCATGGGTGCAAATAGTGTGCATGAATAATTCACATGACATAGCACAAGCATGAAAGGATGATATGAGCAAAATAGCATCAATAGCATGAGGCACATGATAAACATGGCAAAAGCAACAAAGATCTCCACCAAGCATGCAAATACACATAGGAGTAGCATAATTGTGAATCATGGGTAGATGCAAGCAAGGGTCACAATTGCATGGCAAAGGCATAGAAGCAAGCATAGAATGCAAAGTGAACACGGTAAAAATGAGCATGAAAGCGGTATATAGCCCATTGCCATGTGAGAGCCAAGTGAGAGAGATGCGCGTAGTCGTTGCGCGAAGAGAGTGGTGGGAAGGATAGTTCACGGGATCACAAGTCATCGTTGCTCTCAAGAGCTCGTTTCGTCAACTCTTGAAATTGAGAGGTTGACGAGTATACATGAGTACCTACACAAAACAAAGACAAAGGGAAAATTGTGTGTGCGTGGTAGATGTACACATCATCCATCATGGTGCGCACGTGCTTGTGTTGGTTAGCATAAAATATCCAATGCTCAAATAAATGTGATGCATGGTAGAGAAACATGCCATCCATCATGATAGGTTTGTTGTTATGTATAGCATAATGGAGACTAAAATTGTGCAATGCATCATGAGAAATATGTAGAGCATTGTTATTCATGGAATGCATATGGTGCAAGCAATTATGGGAATCATGCAAATTATGGAATGCATCAAAATCTCCGAATATGTATGAGGAAACTATGGGGGTCTCCTCATGAGCATTAATGGACACATCACATGGAGAATATTGACAACATCCAAAACAATGCATATTTGGAACAATGTGATCATGGCATGGCATAGTAGATGAATTGTGCAAATCATGTAAAGGAAGCATAGCAATATCATCACATGAAAAACAAAAGCCAATGACCATCATCTCGTCATCTATGCCATAAGTGCAGATGTGATTTATGGTAATGGGGCATGCATAGTCACTATGTTGACTTTGAAATGATGCAATATGGGATATCTCACTCATAGCATATGACAACGTTAATGGATTGTCAAACATGATGTGACCAAAAGAATTTTCACATGATATCCTATGGATAATAGCATCACAACTAGGCAACTCGACATGCTCGTCATCATATTCATCATAAATAGGTAAGTCATGACATGAAGAAGTCGCACTAGCATGAAGCATGGGTATAGGTGTGTCAACATCATTCAAGCAATCATTCGTGAGATAGTCCACTAGTAGGATAAGAGAAGCACCATGATGCGGAGCATCCCAAGGTCATCCACATGGACCTACCATCGTCTCATCAAGTACCTAGTGGACCCATGACTCGATCACGTGCAAGAGCTCTTGAAACCGAGGTGACATCTCTCCTCTCACAATTCCAATTCGATGAACATGAAGCATGGCTACTACCTCATATGGACACTTTGTGCATACTCAGGCACCATGGAGAAGCTAAGGAGCAAGGACAAGAAGAAGAGGAAGATGGACAAGAAGACGGAGAAGAAGGAGGGCTGAAGGAAAAGTCCCAGCCACCGGACGACCGACCGGGACCGGAAGTCCGGCACCTGAAGCATCAGCCGAGGCCCAGCGAGCGAACGTCCGGCCCAGACCGGACGACCGGTGCCCCTGCACCCGAAGCAAACAAGCGGACATCCGGTCTGGACCGGACGACCGGCGCACCAGCACCCGAGCCAACGTCAGCGGAAGTCCGGAGCTACCGGACATCCGGCACCCCCATCACAGAATGGAACCAGCGGACGACCGGAGGACACCGGACGTCCGGCAGCTCCTGAGACACCGGACGACCGGTCCCCAGAAGACGTCCGGTACCTGTCTGCGCACAGTGTTCGGGCCCGAGGCCCATGTACCCCTTCACTTCGCCCCCATTTGCACTTAGACTATAAATAGACCCCCCATTCATCCTAGCTAGGGTTAGCAAATGTTTAGCTCATATTTATGAGAGAGCTTTGCTCATCCACTTGGTTACCTTCTCCTCGGAGATTCGAGCCTCCATCGGAGAAGATCCCCCAAGCGGATTCAAGACCTCCTTGTGGAGAAGAACATCAAGACCCCCTCTTGGGCGGCCCCATCAAGACCTCCTCATGGAGAAGAACCGGTTACCGTGTATCGTCCCTAGTTGTCCGTGGATCTGTGTATCGTTCTATGTACTCGAGGATCTAGCCCATGTGTGACTTATTCGTGTCAGTTTAGTGATTTCCTCTTGTGTTTTCCTTCCGTTCTTCCTCATGTTCCTCGTGATTTCCCCGGGATCTGCTCCTTTCGTGAAAGATCGGGCGATTAGGGTCTATACCCTACATCATCTTGGTATCTAGAGCAAGGTTGATCACAATTTCGGAGCCCCGTCTTCATTTTCTAGCTTGATTTTGTTGTTTTCGTCCTAATCCGAAAATCCCCACAAAAATAGCCCCAAAAAATTTCTTGTGTTTTGTGAGTTTTGATGATGTTTTGTTGGTTTTGATCTGTGAATTTGTTGTGTTGCAAGTGGATCTAGCCATCCCCCACCATATCCACCTCGACATCCATCCAAAATCCACGAAATCCATTCAATTTTGACCCCGACCCACCGGACGACCGCAACTTACCGGACGTCCGGCGACCCAGGAACCACCGGACGTCCGACCTTACCGGACGACCGGAACTTCTAAACCGAGCTGAAATTAGCGGATTTCCGACCCTACTGGACGTCCGGCGACCGGACATCCGTCCACTTCCGGACGACCGCTACTGTAAAAACTGTTTTCGCTCAAATTTTGTTTCGGCTTCCACCACATCATTCGCTACACCACCACCGACTTCCGCAAACCTTTTCCAATATCCCAACCCACACCACCACTTACCTGCTACCTACTGCGACACAATTGCTACTTTGAGGGTTTGAGAATTTGAGTTGCGGTACCGTATCCTTTTGTGTTTCAGCTATCTAGGTATGGTTCGACATCGACATCACCGCCACTCATTTTCGCCACGGACGCGTCATCAACAACGACCACCTCGACTACGACTTGGTAT
Organism: Triticum dicoccoides; assembly: GCF_002162155.2. Taxonomy (NCBI): domain Eukaryota; kingdom Viridiplantae; phylum Streptophyta; class Magnoliopsida; order Poales; family Poaceae; genus Triticum; species Triticum dicoccoides. The sequence goes on along the minus strand of NC_041382.1, from coordinate 351,477,110 downwards.
TCGTGCCACCATTTTGACACCATACCGGAAGCAAGACCAGTAACCTCATCTTGGTATTGGACATATCACTCTTGCCATTACATTGATAGCCATCATAGCCTTACTCCTTTGCGTTGCTTACCCATCGAGACTAGCCATTGAGTATTGCCGGCAACGAGACTTGTGCACATTAGCGATCATACTTCCCATAGCATACATACATACATCATTGTTGCCTATATTGTTATCATCTCTTGTGTCACAAAGTTGCCATCGCATACTCACTTGCTATCTTGGTTCGCCAAGCATTGCATGAGAAAAGAGCTCAAACATCAAAGAGCCAACCAAGCTTTTAAGCAAAGAGGAAAGATAAGCAAAGAGCTTTTAAGCAACAACCATAGCATCATACAACATTAAGATTGTCATACTCGATCATCTTGGATCATATCATAGCAACACCTTGCATAGAACATATTTGGGATAAAAGTCGTTGCATTTTTGCTAAGTAGGTTGTGCACAAGTTCTTGTATCCGCCTATCGTGCAATCGTGCTAGTGTCTCTCTAGTGTTGTGCAACAAGAGCATTTTTGTGGATTCCACATTTTGGCTCACCCTTGGTTGCACAACCCCACTTATCTATTTGCGCGTGTGTTTCCGTGTACCGTATATGCTTGGTCTACTTGTTACATTGCATCTTGCGAATCTTTTCCAACATTATTGAATCTTACTTACATTCACATTAAAAATTGTGCCACCATCCTAACCAAGCTCCACCATAAGATTTTACTTGTGTAGGTGTGAGAAACCGACGAGAATTCATACCAATTGGGCTATTTCCTTGTCCTACATTGGAGTGATCATCGATTCACTTTCAACTTCGGTCAAGGTACATTTGGTATTCGTTCTTCTCTTTCTACCACTCACATTTGTCTTGGAATGATGGATAGGCCAAGTACTTATACCAACCCACTCTTCATGGAACAAGACGACGACATGAACTCCTTCATCACCAAGAGTCACCTCTTTGGTGCACAACGTGCTTTGCATCAAGAGCAACAAGCTATGAGTTAACGCATCGACAACCTTGCTGCCGACTTGCGACTTTCCGAGCAACGTACAAGGGACTACTTCGACCACAAGCTCGACGATCACAAGCAAGAGACTGACGCAAGGATGGACGAGATTCGCGCTTTGTTGCTCAACCGCTCTTCTTCCACTTCAAGAAGGAGCCGTTCAAGTCGCCATTCCGACTTCACCCTCTCCGGCTCAAGTACACTGACATCGAACACTCTTCGTCGAGCTGCGCGCACCGACCGTCAAGCAAACCTCAATCCACTTCGAGACACCAACTCTCAAGAGTCGAAGAAGCCTTTGCGCTAGCTTAAGAACGGCAACAACAACGCCAATATGAAGAGGAAGAATGCGCGCGTCTATACCAAAATGCACAAGATGCCGAGGCTCAATGTCAAGAACAACAACTCCGTGACGCTCAAGCACTTGAGGCGCAACAAGCTCTACGCGATGCGAGTCGAGCCGTTGCCGACCGAGGCCGACAAGCCCGTGAACAAGAGAAAGAACTTCGTGAAGAAATTCAAGAATGACGATTTCAAGCTCGCATGCATCGTCTTGTTCCTCCTCGAGCTCGACGCGCTCCTCCTCAAGCTCGCCAAGACCATCAAGTTCATCAAGAGCATGACAACAATGGGAATCCTCCACGACAAGAGCAACACGAGGTTGACAACCCTCCACGCCAAGAGCACCATGAGTTGAACAATCATCTACAACATGGGCATTATCATCCCCGACCCCAACACAATGAAGAGCAACGCTATGGCAAGCTTAAGTTCACCATGCCCAAGTTCAACGGAAGCACCGATCCCGAAGAATACCTTTCATGGGAATTGAAAGGTGACAAGATCTTCCATTTGCACAATTATGAAGAAGAGAAGAAGATCGCGATGGCATCCCTTGAGTTCCAAGACTATGTCCTCATTTGGTGGGAACAAATCATAGAGCGCTGCGAGGCAAGAGGTGAAGCACCCATCACTACTTGGGCACAAATGAAGGATGTCATGAGAGCACGCTTCGTACCTACCTACTACAACCGCGACCTCTTCAAGAAACTCCAACAACTCAAGCAAGGAACCAAGAGCGTTGAAGAATACTACAAGGAGATGGAGATTGCTATGATAAGAGCCAATGTGACGGAAGATGATGAGAAAACAATGCCACGTTTCTTGAATGGACTCAATCATTCTATCAAGAAGATCGCCGACTTCCAACCATACTCAAATCTCATTGAGCTCGTGCACCAAGCTACCAAAGCGGAACGCCAAGTGCAAGATGATTTCAAGTATGCCAAGTTCTCATCCAAGTCCTACGATTTCTCCAATAATCAAGCTTCAACGACTCCAACACCGACTACAAGACCCTCTACTTCCAACATCGACAAGTCAAGTTTCAAGAAAGCTTCGTCAACTACAAGCCATCCTCCTACGAGCAACTTCAAGCCGAGAGCTTCTTCATCATCTACCCCGACCGATGAGACCGTCAAGACGAGTTCCTTCGAGTGTTTCCTTGCGGAGGCTGAGGCCACAAGTCCTACGAGTGCACCAACAAGCGAACCATGGTCTTCAATGACGATGGCACTTATGACTCCATGAGCGAAGGCGAAATGGAAGCCCTCGAGCAAGTCGCCATGCACCGCCAAGTGAACAATAAAGATGAACAAGTCTTTTGTGATGAAGACTCAAGTCCCGCACTTGTTGTCTCCAAAGTCTTGACCCTCCAACATCACCAAGAAGAAGACCAAAGATGCAACATATTCCACACCAAGGTCGGCATCAATGGACGATCCGTCAAGGTCATCATCGATGGAGGAAGTTGTCATAATCTCGCAAGTGAAGAACTTTGCTCCAAGCTCCAATTGCCAAAGACGAAGCATCCACATCCATACAAAGTGCAATGGCTTAGCGACTCCGGCATTATCCAAGTCAAGCACCGAGTACAAGTCTCCTTCAAGATCAGCGCCTACGAAGACACCTTGGAGTGCGACGTCGTTCCAATGACTGTTTGTCATCTTCTCCTTGGACGGCCATGGCAATTCGATAGAGGAGTCGTACACAACAGCCTAACGAACTACTACATCTTCAAGATGAAGGGCAAGGAGTACGTCCTCCGTCCAATGTCGCCAAGTCAAGTGATCACCGACAAGCACGCCACCCATCATGGAGATCATAGTGAGAGAGCGAGCCACCAAAAAGAGAGTGAGCGCCACAAGCCAAAATCGAGTGCCTCCACGATGAGCGAAAACAAGAACCTAGTTCTATTTGCCACCAAACGTGAGATGAGAGAAGTATGTGAGAACCCATCTAGTGTCCTACACTACGTCCTCGTGTGCAAGGACAATGCACCACAAACTAACACTTCTTACACTCTTCCTCTAGTGTTGTCTTCTCTTTTGCAGGAATTCCAAGATGTTTTCCCCGATGAGCTACCTCCGGGACTACCTCCACTACGAGGCATTGAGCACCGCATCGACATCATCCCCGGAGCACCTCTTCCGAACAACGCTCCCTACCGCATCAAGTTCTTGAGTTACTTTTGGAAGACCTTATGCGCCAAGCTCGGAATCAAGTTACTCTTCTCCACGGCGTACCACCCTCAAACCGACGGCCAAACGGAGGTGACAAACCGTACACTCTCCACTCTACTATGAGTCTTAATCAAGAAGACCATCAAGGAGTGGGAGGAGTGCTTACCCATCGCCGAGTACGCCTACAACCGCGCAAGACACTCAACAACCGGCAAGTCTCCTTTCGAGGTCATTTACGGATTCAACCAATGGTCACCATTGGACATTCTTCCTCTACCACTCCAAGAGCGCATCAATTTGGACGCAAGTGCGCGTGTGACACATCTCAAGACGGTGCATGAAGATACAAGAAACACCATCGAGTGCCAAGTTCAACGCCTTGTGTAACATCCCAAAATTCTAAATTTTGGAATGTTATATTAAATAAATATTTATGATTGTTTGTTTGATTAATGTGTGACTGATTGTGTGAAATTGAGTGGCATTTGGAAATTTCAGAGGCATTTGAATTTTATATGAATTTGGAACTTGGCACTCGAAATTTATTTCATATACCCCTGACAAATACTTGTTTAAAAGTATGAGAGGAGCTAACATGACACTCCAAAAAGTCAGGAGAAATTAATGCCAAAAGTTTTTGAATTCAAATTGGAGTTTATTTGGAATTAAAAAAATGTTTTCTTTTGGTTTGGTTTTTGCCTCTGGAAAAATGTTCACGTTGTAGGGTTTTTTTCTGATTTTTTTGATATATATATGTATTATATAAAAATATTATAGATTTATCTTATTTTAGTTTTATTTCCTCTGCTTATTTCAAAAAAAAAGAGAGAAGCCCTCCGAACTGGCCAGGCCGACGGCCCAGCCAGCGAAGCCGACGGCCCAGCCAGCGCCGAGCCGCCAGCCCAGCGCAGCGCGCCCCGCGCCGAAGCACTTCGCCTCGGTCGCCCTCTGCTCGATCACATGGCCTCTCCCGCTGACCGCTGGACCCCACCCCTCTTCTTCTTCCTCTCCATGTAATGCCAAGCCAGAGCGCGCCCGTGCCGCCGCCAAATCCCGATCTTCTCGGGATCACGCTCCCGAGCTTTCCCCTTGCACACGCCTACGCCCTATATAATCCCCGCACCCTCCTCTCTCGATTCCCCTTTGAACCCTCACCCGAGACCAACCACCTCGTCCGTCGTCGTCGTTTGGATCTCCGCCATCGAAGCTTCGGAGCGACGCCGTTTCCGTCGCCGGTAAGCCTCCCCGAGGCCCCTTCCTTCTCCCGTCGGCTTCCCTTGTTGTCGTGCTCCGTTTTGACATATACGTGTGCCTCGTCTCCCTCCAGAGTAGATGCCCCGACCACGCGCGATCTCGCCGGAGTTCGCGAGCTCACCCGAAGCTCCGCCACCTTCTGCCACTCCGTCCTGACGCCCTCGACCGCCACCGAATCCACCCTCGGCTTCCCCTCGCCGATCCGCGTCCGACGAATGCCACCGCCGCCTTATGAGACCACCGAGGCCGCCACCATCTTCACCACCGATGCCATCGCCAGAGCCGAAGCTCACCGAGCTTGCCACACCGCCATCCATCATCCTCGAACACTACCTCCACCACCCCTGGACGCGCCACTCCTCGTCGCGCCCGACCAACATCACCGCCGCCTTCCACGACCACCGAAGCATCCTCGCCGGCCACACCCGAGCAGCCCTCGCCGTCGTTCCCGTCGTGCCACCGCGGTAAGCCTCCCCACCGCCCGATCCTTTTCCTACGGCGTAGATTAGATCAGAGTCAACAGTTAGGTTTTTATTAAGTTGATCGGTTTTATTTACGGTTTATATTCGGTTTAAACCTGACCGCTTCGCCGGTTTCTTTTTACTAAACGTGCATGTATGTTTTTGTTAAGTTTCGGCCGAGTGCAATATAGGTACAGATCGCCCACCGTTTAGCCCAGTAACAGCCCACCACGTAGCACTTGTCCGATTTGTTTTTGTTTTGTTAAAAAAACAGGAATAGTTTCAATCTTAGATTGCTTATATCTTTTAGGTTTTTAGTATAAATTGAGCGATTCTTTTTGCATTAGATTCAAAATTTCTTGAAGTTTCTGGTAGTTCCATTGGATTTCAAATTTGAGTAGTTTAAAATCTAGTTTGATTAAATTTATTCAAATCACTATTTTGGCCGTATTTTGAGTTTTATAAAATATTTTTGATTGATTCTTTTTGCTACTGTCTTGTTATTGTTTTGCCTATCCAGTAGCTTATAGTTATTTATTTTTAGTTTAATTTAATTAGTTTTATTGCGAAAATAGTACTGTTTTGCTTATGTAGTTGTTTTAGTCATAAAATTAGTGTTTTTAATTATTTTTAGTTAATTCTTTTTCTAAATTTTTACATGTTGTCATATGTTTCTGTTAGACTACAGTAGATAAATTTTTGTAGTTATTTATTAGTGTTTAGCTACTGTTTTAGTATTTTTTTTGTTTAGTTCATAATGATAGTTGATAATAATAGTTTTATTAGTTTCAAAAGTAAATTATTTTTGCCACTTAAATATATGTTGTTATTGATTCTGTTATTTAGAAGTAAAGTATTTTTCATAATTATTTTAGTATTATTTATTATTGTCTTAGTGCCTTGTTAGTTGTTATAGTTTTTCTAGTGTTAACTAGATAGGTATAGTAGTTTTTATATTAGTTCTTTTTTTGCTAGTTATTAATTTAGTAAATTATTTTCTGTTGTTGCATTAGGATTTATATTTTCTTTGCTATAGAGAAGTTATTAGAGTAATTTAGTGTTGCTACGAGAGTATTGGTTGATATTGTGTGAGTTGATTTCTCCCTTTTCCTTGAAGTTTTCTTTGGAATTTCATTTGGTTTTCTTTGATTTCATTATTATTTTCTTTATTGCCCTTTTGATTGTTATTTTGATTGATAGAGTTGATTGCTAGAATTGTTGCTTATGTGAATTCAATGTTTGACTATATAGATTTTTCATCGTAGAGTTACGTATAGTGCTATCAAGTGTTCCGAGAGCGTTATTATCTTCATCAAGTATTACCAGGCAAGTTCACTTTGACCATGTTTTTCATACCTATATTTTATTTGCATGTAGTAGCACCCTTCCAACAATCCCTCCAGTAGTGTTATTGAATCTTGTAGTTGAGTAGAATGCGTGAGGTGGAAACCCATCCCCCTGTTACCAAACCCGAGACGTTACATAGTTTTAATGCTACGCTATAGTAGACGGGGTTTGGTATGAGTGCATGAGAGTGGTGTGAAGAAGGAGGACTCTACGTCAATGGCGACAACTTCATGATGGCACCGGCAAGGACTGCATCTTCAGGACTCCTCAAGATTTCGAGACTCGAGACAAGAATTCAATACACACTACTGGGTGAAGGACGGTTGACGGGCACCCTGGAGAAACCAGTGGTTGGCCGGGATGCATGGAGAAGCGCCATAACATCTTGCGGAAAGCTTCACCCAGACTCAAAGAGACGGAAGAATACTTCATGCCCGGAAGTTTACCTGTGCAACCGCAAGTCACTATGGGCTCTGGCTTGGTTGACCTTAGTTGTGACTCTGGCTGGGACGGTGCTAGCAGATGTAGAACTACGGTAGGATTGGATGAGCACTGGACAGTGGTCAGAGGAACTCTTCGGAAGACCATGTTTCGGTCATCTTGTTCTCAAACACCCTGAAGTGCGAGAATGTAAAGAGAGGGGTCGAATCTTGTGGGTAAAGTGTACAAACCTCTGCAGAGGGTTAAAACCTAATCGATTAGCCGTGTCCTCGGTTACGGACAATTTGAGCCTCTGGACTTGGATCTATCTTGTAACTCTCAACACCGGACTGGTAACTTAATTGTGGGCAACTTATGATTATTCTGAGGTATGGGACATCGGTTGGCGGAACCATGTCATGATAGAAAACTGCATAGTACAGACTCTTGATACTCCTTTGTTGTAGGGAAAATAAAACCAGCTTTTACGCAAAAAAACATCAGACACAGAGCCACAAAGCCATATTGCATATAGAATAGTATTATCATCTGCTTTCTCATGTTGTGATCTTGCCGATACATTCAATGTACTAACCTACACGGCTACAACGTCTCATGTTGCAGATATGTTCCTTCCGACGAGTAAGAGTACGGTACAGGGTTACGGTCTACACTCAACCTGCCGATGGCGTTGATGGGACTCCACACCCGATTGTTTGTTTCCGCTGAGACTTATGAGGTATATATATCAGTTTTACGTTATTTATACATGTGATTGCACTTTGATATATACATTGATGTACTGTGTGTGCCAGCATATCGATCCAGGGATGGCACAGATACACAGAGGCTTGACCGTCTGAGGTCGGGTCGCTACAGATATGGTATCAGAGCACATGTTGACTGTTGGACGTGACCCTAGAAATCGGAAAGCCCCTAGGACAGGAAATTTCTAAAATTTTATTTTTCAAAAAGATCCTTTACTTCTTATCTTCTCAGATTTTATCTAATAGCTCCTCTTACCTCAAATAGTTAGAATGTACCCATTCCCTTTTGACCACACGGAGGATCAACTGAAGCCGCTCCAAGAAGGACAAGATATCGGACAATTGATGGCCACTTCAAAGTAAAGAGGATTTCACCATGTGTTAGAAGAGTTGAAGCTACACCAGTTGAAGACTCCGAAGACTTGAAGACGTTGAATACTCTGAAGATTTATTTGACCTTTAGAAGGCCAAACCTCTATTATATACTTACGTTAGATGCGACAATTTGTGAGCTGTCCTTTGCTTGATGTTTTTCCGACAGCTACAAAATAAAACTTGTTTCTTTAAAACTATTGTCGGTATTGTGTGCTTCCGTCTCTTTCTCCCATATCTCACCCCAAAGCCCTTGGACCCAATAGATGAGGAAGGAAGAAGGACTAGTATTCTCTGGACCAATGACTCAACGGGAGGCAGAGCTATGAATTCAAAACATGGAGAATCACCTCAAGAAAAATTGGATTGCAAGGAATTATGAGGTCCAATATTCTCTTCAGTATTTTACCGGGAATGCTGCAACCTGGTGGAAAATGCATCAAGCCATACAAGGATGCAACAGAGGAAGAACTTGGGAGGAATTCAACAAGACTCTGTTAAGATCCCATCTCATCCGGAAGCACTAGGATAACCCGATGGAGAAACCTTGTGCTTGCAAGATTTGTGGAGAAATAGGACACACCAATGAAGAATACAAGGATGGATGCCCTCATTGTGATGGAAATCACCCAGCTGAAGAATGCCCAACTGGGGAGGTTACTTGTTTCCTGTGTGAAGGAATTACGCACTACCCTGCTCAATGTCAGATTTACGCCAAGGTACAAGAAATTACCAAGCAGTGTAAGGAAGCCATGAAAGAAGCCCTCAGGGGAAGTTTAGAAAAACCCGTGATGGAGGAAGTTATTGAAGACCCTAATGGTGAAGGCCTAAACATATTTTTTGCCAAGCCTGCTACTCATGTGGAGAAGGACATTTTTCAGAGTATTGCAACAAGGAAAGCCAAGAGTATCTCAGAGACTTCCTGACAGCAGAAGTGAAGTTTGACCCTCAGCAAATAGAAGCTCTGATCGTTACGGAGAAATCCAGGAAGAGAAAATGAAGGCATCCCCAGAACAACCCAATTTCTGCAGAGAAGGACCTGAGTCATATAACTTGTTACAGGTGCAAGGATTTAGGTCATTACGCTAATAAATGTCCAGAGAAGAAGCCAAGAACCCAAAGAGCAGACAACATCCCCAAGAATCCCAAAGACTTAAGTCATTCGTATTCGTTGCAAGGAAGCAGGACATTTTGCTAGAGAATGTTCAGATAAGATGAAGTCTGGAGCTAAGTAGTTAAGATTTTGATATGGATAATAAGAGTGTAGAAAGCAATTTTATTTTCATAAGTTTGATGAGTTGAGTTATGTAATGAGTGCTCAGAGATTGTATGGAATTCGTGAAATCAATAAAGTTAATGTGTCATGATTTCACACATGGATTTTTTTTGAGTTGTTACTCTATGAACAAAGATTTTGACCATTTTCGAGGATATGAGAAATATGGTCTATGGATGGATTTGTGAATTTCATTTCAAGGGTGGTAGTACCCTGTGAAGAACACTAGACCAATGGATAAGAAAATATATATTCCACGGACTGTAGTTCGGAAGAAAAAAAAAGTTGGAGTTTTGCTTTTGATATCATGGTATGAAGAAGCAGAGTACTATCGGATTTAAAGGAGGTGTAATTTTGAAATATGGAACAATTGTAGCCCCAATGATGAGTTAAAGCTATGCAAGTATTGAAGTGGGCCCACAACCCACATGCCCATGAATTAATAAGGATCAAGTACTCCCTGCAAGAAGAAATTCTGGAAGAACATGTGATTTGATGAGCAGACGTTCCTTAGGAGGTTATGAAACCCCGAGAGTTGTGAAGTAACGATAGATGTATTCAGCTTGCAGAATCAATGGAATTATCCGAACTAAGTTCGTCCACAAGAGAAATTCTGCAATGCTTGGGAGAATTCCCGAGTGTTAGAAATGCGAGATTCGCTAAACCTTATACAGAGTAATGATTTGGGTGCGGAATGGATTGATCACCATACTGACTTATTGTAACACCCCGTATATAACTTTCCCTATTTGTACTCCAACTCTTGCCGTTTCCGGCGTTAAGTTATCTTTATTTCCTCGGGTTCGGGTTTTGTCTCCGTGTGTTGTTATCGTTGTCATGCATCTCATATCATGTCATCATGTGCATTGCATTTGCATACGTGCTTGTCTCAGGCATTTGAGCATTTTTCCCGTTGTCCGTTTTGCATTCCGGCGCTTCGTTCTCCTCCGGTGGTCATTTCTAGCCTTCTTTCGTGTGTGGGGATTAAAAATTTCCGGATTGGACCGAGACTTGCCAAGCGGCCTTAGTTTACTACCAGTAGACCGCCTCTCAAGTTTCGTATCATTTGGACTTCATTTGGTACTCCAACGGTTAACCGAGGGATCGAAAAGGCCTCGTGTGTGTTGCAGCCCAACACCCCTCCAATTTGGCCCAAAATCCACCTAACTCTGCTCCATCATCTAGATCGTTTGATCACGATCGCGTAGCCGAAAACCGCACCTCATTTGGACTCTCCTAGCTCCCTCTCCTTCAAATTCGCGGTTCCACTCTTCCCCTAACCCTAGATCCATCCACCGCCGCCGCCGGACGTGTCCGGGACGGACCGGACGCGTCCGCTCCGCCGCGCCCAGCCTCTCCCGCGCCGCCACGTGGCCACAGCCGCCGTCCCTGCCGCCGCGGCCCGCCAGGCCTAGGGAGGGCCCCCGCGGCCCGAGCTGCGGCGCCGCCACCTCCCGGCCCGCGCGCCGCCGCCTCCCGGCCTCCGCCCCGCGCCGCCGCCGCCACCGCCTCGTGCCTCGCGCCGCCGCCGCCGCCTCCGGCCGCCACCGCCGCCTCCGGCCGCCACCGCCGGCCCCGGCCCGGCCTCTCCTCTCCACTCCGGTGACGTCGGCGACGAACTCCGGCGTGAACAGTGCGCGCCGGCCCCGCCTCGGATTCCGCGCCGGTCAAACCCTAGATCTGGGGTTGTTTTTTTACCAAGTCCCTGATATTCTCAGTCCATATGCACATGTTCGTAGCCCCGTAACTTTGCATCCATAGCTCCGATTCATGCATATATCATATCAAAATGTTCACCTCAGAGAGTACATCATTTCATTCCATTGCTTCATTTTCATTTGAGCTCATCTTGATGCCCGAAATGCTGTTAGAAGAGGGCTACTTGAGTTAATTGTCAGGTCTGCTACTCCGTTTAGCACTTTTGTAATTTTTGCCATGATTAATGTGTGCATGCTATGCCCATGAGTTCTACATATGTTTTGTTAAGGGTTTTGCCATCTTTCCAGAGGTGCAACCCATGTATTTTTGTGATGTGTGTAGTGACTTGTGCAAGCTTGCAAAGTGGTGCACTTGATAATTCTGTTTTCAGGGACTTAGTGATTTCACCAAGTCCTGGAGCTGTTTATCTCATGATGACATATGTTCTTGTTGTTTCCTAGTGATCCGTGCCTTTTTTGAGGATGATCAGTAAGGATGTTTTGTTAATATTGTAGTGCTCTATCCACCCATGTCTTTGTTTGCATTTATGGAGCACCCTAGCTTGAGTCAATCGAGCTCTACTTTTGCTACTTCGTGAATCTGGGCAGATTGTCAACTTGTTTGCAATTTTGCCGATGTTGTTGTAGTTGATCCGTGCTTGCTATGCCATTGTTCTTGCCATGTCTAGCTTGCATTTTGTGCCTTCTTGATGGTTGTATTCTTGTCTTGCCATTACTTGCACTGTAGTGAGTGCATCGAGCTCGTAAACATGCCTACTTGGGTTATATTTTAGCATGTGCCAGTTTTCACTAAGTCTGAAAACTAATTATGTTTTTTCTATGTTCACGTGCTTGCAATTGTATTTTCTGATCCCTTTTGGCTCAAGGTCACTAAGGAACTTTTGTTAATATCTTTGAGTAGCTCCATGCTATGCTTTACTTTGCCATGTTTAGGTCCTATAGCATGTAGTTTTCATCCTCCAAAGAGGGCTACCTGATCTGAAATTCCAGACAAGTGTTAATTTCACTAAGTCTGAGATCTGTTTGTCATATGCATTTTTGCCATGCTTGTTTGAACCTGTTAATGGATGAATTGGCCGTAGCTCAGTGCTAGACTTTTGTTAAGCATCTTGTGTGCATCCCTGCCATGTATTTTTTTGTCATGTTTGGGTGTTGTAGCATGTTCATCTCATTGCATTTAGATGCCTACTTGCTGTAAATCGCAGACCGGTGTCATTTTTGAATCGCTTGCCATTTCCAAACCGTAACTCCGATTCCGGCGTTCTTTATATCGTTTTCAAGCGATTTCATCTCATCTTTCCAGTGGCACACTTGGTTTTCCAAGTTGAGTCCAGGTTCATGCATTTCCTGTCATATCTTGCATTTTGCATCCCGCATCACATTCCGCATAGCATACCATCTTTGCATTGCGTTGTTTGAGTTTGCACGTGGTTGATTGTATCCTTGTTGCTTGTTTGTCTTGTTTGAGTAGAGCTGGGAGACGAGTTCCCTAACGAGGAGCCCGTTGAGTTTGATTTTGAGGATCCAGTCAACTCTGACAACTGTGCAGGCAAGATGATCATACCCTCAAAATCACTACTATCTTTGCTATGCTAGTTTGCTCGCTCTTTTGCTATGCCAATGCTATGATGCCTACCACTTGCTTGCAAGCCTCCCATTTTGCCATGTCAAACCTCTAACCCACCTTGTCCGAGCAAACCGTTGATTGTCTATGTTACCGCTTTGCTTAGCCCCTCTTATAGCGTTGCTAGTTGCAGGTGAAGATTGGAGGCCGTTCCTTGTTGGAACATCTTTTATTTACTTGTTGGGATATCATTATATTGCTATGTTATCTTAATGCATCTATATACTTGGTAAAGGGTGGAAGGCTCGGCCTCTCGCCTAGTGTTTTGTTCCACTCTTGCCGCCCTAGTTTTCCGTCATATCGGTGTTATGTTCCCGCATTTTTGCGTTCCTTACGCGGTTGGGTTATAATGGGAACCCCTTGATAGTTCGCCTTGATTAAAGCTTTTCCAGCAATGCCCAACCTTGTTTTTACCATTTGCCACCTAGCCTTTTCTTTCCCTTGGGTTCTGCAGACTCAAGGGTCATCATTATTTTAACCCCCCCGGGCCAGTGCTCCTCTTAGTGTTGGTCCACCTGTCAGCTACCGGTGGCCACCAGGGGCAACTCTGGGCTGGCCTACCCGTACCTAGGACAATCTGAGTGTGCCCTGAGAAAGAGATATGTGCAGCTCCTATCGGGATTTGTCGGCACATTCGGGCGGTGTTGCTGGTCTTGTTTTAACCTGTCGAAGTGTCTTGAATTACCGAGATACCGAGTCTGATCGGAACGTCTTGGGAGGAGGTCTATTCCTTCGTTGACCGTGAGAGCTTGTCATGGGCTAAGTTGGGACTCCCCTGCAGGGATTTGAACTTTCGAAAGCCGTGCCCGTGGTTATGGGCACATGGGAATTTGTTAATGTCCGGTTGTAGATAACTTGAATCTTAACTTAATTAAAATGAATCAACTGAGTGTGTTACCGTGATGGCCTCTTCTCGGCGGAGTCCGGGAAGTGGACACGGTGTTGGAGTAATGTTTGCGCAGGTTGTTCTCTAGTTTCTCGCTCGCGCTTTGCCTCCTCTTCTCGCTCTCTTTTGCGAATAAGTTAGCCACCATATATGCTAGTCACTTGCTGCAGCTCCACCTATATTTACCTTGCCTTACCTATAAGCTTAAATAGTCTTGATCGCGAGGGTGCGAGATTGCTGAGTCCCTGTGGCTCACAGATTACTATTACACCAGATGCAGGGCCTGATGATTCCGCTCCAGGAGACGCGTACGAGCTCAAGTGGGAGTTCGACGAAGACTCTCAACGTTACTATGTTTCCTTTCCCGATGATCAGTAGTGGTGCCCAGTTGGGGGTGAACGGGACCATTGTCGCATGTTGGGTTATCTTTTATTTTGGCGCCGTAGTCGGGCCATGAGTGTTTGGATGATGTAATGTTATTTATGTCCTTGATTGATGTGGCGAGTGTAAGCCAACTATGTTATCTCCCCTTTATTATTTATATTACATGGGATGTTGTGAAGATTGCCTAACTTGCGACATATGCCTTCAATGCGATTATGTCTCTAAGTCGTGCCTCGACACGTGGGAGCTATAGTCACATCGAGGGTGTTACGCTTACTCTTATCATTCGCTCTTGCTATTGGGGATGGTAAATCTGAGTGTCTTACCCATAGTAGAGAGACGACGATATCGAGACCTTGTTTAAAACCTTAGAATGGTAGGACGAATGATCCAAGTACAAGCAACCATTGCCAATCGTAGGATATACGGTGAGATTAAACCCAGGCCATTTTTCCTGCAGGAGAAGCCATAAATTGTTGACCGCCAGGAGGCTCCGATAGTTTCTTAGTATTGACGACAGACATGTCATATACAAAGACCCACTCTCCGGAAGAACCTCACCAGGATTGAGAGGACACAAGGTTGTGAGAAAAAGGTCATGTCCGAGCGGAAGAGCACCCGTGAAAGAGCTATTCCGGAGTATATGAGAACACCGACACCAGCAATCGAAAGGATGGAGTACATGAATTTTGTCATAACCATAGCATTGATTTCAAATGTGGTAGCACCCCAGACCTCTTTGGTCGATGGATTTGCTGGAAGACCTCCAAACCCTAACCTTTTCTTGCTAGCCTCTTCGAATCTCGAGGACGAGATTCATTTTAAGTGTGGTAGGTTTGTAACATCCCAAAATTCTAAATTTTGGAATGTTATATTAAATAAATATTTATGATTGTTTGTTTGATTAATGTGTGACTGATTGTGTGAAATTGAGTGGCATTTGGAAATTTCAGAGGCATTTGAATTTTATTTGAACTTGGATTGAACTTCGCACTCGAAATTTATTTCATATACCCCTGACAAATACTTGTTTAAAAGTATGAGAGGAGCTAACATGACACTCCAAAAAGTCAGGAGAAATTAATGCCAAAAGTTTTTGAATTCAAATTGGAGTTTATTTGGAATTAAAAAAATGTTTTCTTTTAGTTTGGTTTTTGCCTCTGGAAAAATGTTCACGTTGTAGGGTTTTTTTCTGATTTTTTTGATATATATATGTACTATATAAAAATATTATAGATTTATCTTATTTTAGTTTTTTTCCTCTGCCTTATTTCAACAAAAAGAGAAGCCCTCCGAACTGGCCAGGCCGACAGTCCAGCCAGCGAAACCGACGGCCCAGCCAGGGCCGAGCCGCCAGCCCAGCGCAGCGTGCCCCGCGCCGAAGCACTTCGCCTCGGTCACCCGCTGCTCGATCACATGGCCTCTCCCGCTGACCACTGGACCCCACCCCTCTTCTTCTTCCTCTCCACGTAATGCCAAGCCAGAGCGCGCCCGCGCCGCCGCCGAATCCCGATCTTCTCGGGATCACGCTCCCGAGCGTTCCCCTTGCGCACGCATACGCCCTATATAATCCCCGCACCCTCCTCTCTCGATTCCCCTTTGAACCCTCGCCCGAGACCAACCACCTCGTCCGTCGTCGTCGTTTGGATCTCCGCCACCGAAGCTTCAGAGCGCCGCCGTTTCCGTTGCCGGTAAGCCTCCCTGAGGCCCCTTCCTTCTCCCGTCGGCTTCCCTTGTTGCGGTGGTCCGTTTTGACATGTACTTGTGCGTCGTCTCCCTCCAGAGTAGATGCCCCGACCACGCGCGATCTCGCCGGAGTTCGCGAGCTCACCCGAAGCTCCGCCACCTTCTGCCACTCCGTCCTGACGCCCTCGACCGCCACCGAATCCACCCTCGGCTTCCCCTCGCCGATCCGCGTCCGACGAATGCCACCGCCGCCTTCTGAGACCACCGGAGCCACCGCCATCTTCACCACCGACGTCATCTCCGGAGCCGAAGCTCACCGAGCTAGCCACGACGCCATCCGTCGTCCTCGAACACTACCTCCACCACCCCTGGACGCGCCACTCCTCGTCGCGCCCGACCAACATCACCGTCGCCTTCCACGACCACCGGAGCATCCTCGCCAGCCACACCCGAGCAGCCCTCGCCGTCGTTCCCGTCATGCCACCGTGGTAAGCCTCCCCACCGCCCGATCCTTTTCCTACGGCGTAGATTAGATCAGAGTCAACAGTTAGGTTTTTATTATGTAAATCGGTTTTATTTACGGTTTATACTCGGTCTAAACCTGACCGGTTCGCCGGTTTCTTTTTACAACGTGCATGCATATTTTTGTTAAGTTTCGGCCGAGTGCAATATAGGTACACATCGCCCACCGTTTAGCCCAGTAAAAGCCCACCACGTAGCACTTGTCTGAGTTGTTTTTGTTCTGTTAAAAAAACAGGAATAGTTTCAATCTTAGATTGCTTATATCTTTTAGGTTTTTAGTCTAAATTGAGTGATTCTTTTTGCATTAGATTCAAAATTTCTTGAAGTTTCTGGTAGTTCCATTGGATTTCAAATTTGAGTAGTTTAAAATCTAGTTTGATGAAATTTATTCAAATCACTATTTTGGCCGTATTTTGAGTTTTATAAAAAAAATTTGATTGATTCTTTTTGCTACTGCTTTGTTATTGTTTTGCCTATCTAGTAGCTTATAGTTATTTATTTTTGGTTCAATTTAATTAGGTTTATTGCGAAAATAGTATTGTTTTGCTTATGTAGTTGTTTTAGTCATAAAATTAGTGTTTTTAATTATTTTAGTTAATTCTTTTTGTAGATTTTTACATGTTGTCATATGTTTCTGTTAGACTACAGTAGCTAAACTTTTGTAGTTATTTATTAGTGTTTAGCTACTGTTTTAGTATTTTTTTTGTTTAGTTCATAGTGATAGTTGATAATAATAGTTTTATTAGTTTCAAAAGTAAATTATTTTTTCCACTTAAATATATGTTGTTATTGATTCTATTATTTAGAAGTAAATTATTTTTCATAATTATTTTAGTATTATTTATTATTGTCTTAGTGCCTTGTTAGTTGTTATAGTTTTTCTAGTGTTAACTAGATAGTTATAGTAGTTTTTATATTAGTTCTTTTTTGCTAGTTATTAATTTAGTAAATTATTTTCTATTGTTGCATTAGGATTTATATTTTCTTTGCTATAGAGAAGTTAATAGAGTAATTTAGTGTTGCTACGAGAGTATTGGTTGATATTGTGTGAGTTGATTTCTCCCTTTTCCTTGAAGTTTTCTTTGGAATTTCATTTGGTTTTCTTTGATTTCATTATTATTTTCTTTATTGCCCTTTTGATTGTTATTTTGATTGATAGAGTTGATTGCTAGAATTGTTGCTTATGTGAATTCAATGTTTGACTATATAGATTTTTCATCGGAGAGTTACGTATCGTGCTATCAAGTGTTCCGAGAGCGTTATTATCTTCATCAAGTATTACGAGGCAAGTTCACTTTGACCATGTTTTTCATACCTATATTTTATTTGCATGTAGTAGCACCCTTCCAACAATCCCTCCAGTAGTGTTATTGAATCTTGTAGTTGAGTAGAATGCATGAGGTGGAAACCCATCCCCCTGTTACCAAACCCGAGACATTACATAGTTTTAATGCTACGCTATAGTAGACGGGGTTTGGTATGAGTGCATGAGAGTGGTGTGAAGAAGGAGGACTCTACGTCAATGGCGACAACTTCATGAGGGCACTGGCAAGGACTGCATCTTCAGGACTCCTCAAAATTTCGAGACTCGAGACAAGAATTCAATACACACTACTGGGTGAAGGACGGTTGACGGGCACCCTGGAGAAACCAGTGGTTGGCCGGGATGCATGGAGAAGCGCCATGACATCTTGCGGAAAGCTTCACCCAGACTCAAAGAGACAGAAGAATACTTCATGCCCGGAAGCTTACTTGTGCAACCGCAAGTCACTATGGGCTCTGTCTTGGTTGACCTTAGTTGTGACTCTGGCTGGGACGGTGCTAGCAGATGTAGAACTACGGTAGGATTGGATGAGCACCGGAAAGTGGCAGAGGAACTCTTCGGAAGACCATGTTTCGGTCATCTTGTTCTCAAACACCCTGAAGTGCGAGAATGTAAAGAGAGGGATCGAATCTTGCGGGTAAAGTGTACAAACCTCTGCAGAGGGTTAAAACCTAATCGATTAGCCGTGTCCCCGGTTACGGACAATTTGAGCCTCTGGACTTGGATCTATCTCGGAACTCTCAACACCGTACTGATAACTTAATTGTGGGCAACTTATGATTATTCTGAGGTATGAGACATCGGTTGGCGGAACCATGTCATGATAGAAAACTCCGTAGTACAGACTCCTAATACTCCTTTGTTGTAGGGAAAATAAAACCAGCTTTTACGCAAAAAAAAACATCAGACACAGAGCCACAAAGCCATATTGCATATAGAATAGTATTATCATCTGCTTTCTCATGTTGTGATCTTGCCGGTACATTCAATGTACTGACCTACACGGCTGCAACGTCTCATGTTGCAGATATGTTTCTTCCGACGAATAATAGTATTGTACAGGGTTACGGTCTACACTCAACCTACCAATGGCGTTGATGGGACTCCACACCCGATTGTTTGTTTCCGCTGAGACTTATGAGGTATATATCAGTTTTACGTTATTTATACATGTGATTGCACTTTGATATATACATTGATGTACTGTGTGTGCCAGCATACCGATCCAGGGATGGCACAGATACACAGAGGCTTGACCGTCTGAGGTCAGGTTGCTACACCTTGCGACCAAGCTCGACTTCAACAAGCAACCTATGGTCTTCAACATTGGTGATCGCGTGTGGCTACACCTTCGCAAGGACCGCTTCCCACAAGAACGCAAATCCAAGCTTCGACCACGAGCGGATGGACCCTTCAAGGTGCTTGCACGCTACAACGACAACGCTTACAAGATCGACCTCCTGCGCGACAAGTACAACGTGAGCGACATCTTCAACGTCAAAGATCTCTCTCCCTTCCATGGTGATGAAGAATTTGATCCGAGGACAGATCTACCCCAAGGAAGGGGAGATGATGAGGATCATCCCAAGGTCATCCCCATGGACCTACCATCGTCTCATCAAGTACCTAGTGGACCCATGACTCGATCACGTGCAAGAGCTCTTGAAACCGAGGTGACATCTCTCCTCTCACAATTCCACTTCGATGAACATGAAGCATGGCTACTACCTCATATGGACACTTTGTGCATACTCAGGCACCATGGAGAAGCTAAGGAGCAAGGATAAGAAGAAGAGGAAGATGGACGAGAAGACGGAGAAGAAGGAGGGTTGAAGGAAAAGTCCCAGCCACCGGACGACCGGCCGGGACCGGACGTCCGGCGCCTGAAGCATCAGGCGAGGCCCAGCGAGCGGACGTCCGGCCCAGACCGGACGACCGGTGCCCCTGCACCCGAAGCAAATGAGCGGACGTCCGGTCTGGACCGGACGACCGGTGCACCAGCACCCGAGCCAACATCAGCGGAAGTCCGGAGCTACCGAATGTCCAGCACCCCCATCACAGAACATAACCAGCGGCCGACCGGAGCGGACGTCCGGCAGCTCCTGAGACACCGGACGACTGGTCCTCAGCGGACGTCCGGTACCTGTCTGCGCACAGTGTTCGGGCCCAAGGCCCATGTACCCCTTCACTTCGCCCCCATTTGCACTTAGACTATAAATAGATCCCCCATTCATCCTAGCTAGGGTTAGCAAATGTTTAGCTCATATTTGTGAGAGAGCTTTGCTCATCCACTTGGTTACCTTCTCCTCGGAGATTCGAGCCTCCACCGAAGAAGATCCCCCAAGCGGATTCAAGACCTCCTTGTGTAGAAGAACATCAAGACCCCCTCTTGGGCGGCCCCATCAAGACATCATCACGAAGAAGAACCGGTTACAGTGTATCATCCCTAGTTGTTCGTGCATTCGTGTATCATTTTATGTACTCGAGGATCTAGCCCATGTGTGACTTATTCGTGTCGGTTTAGTGATTTCCTCTTGTGTTTTCCTTCCGTTCTTCCTTGTATTCCTCGTGATTTCCCCAGGATCCGCTCCTTTCGTGAAAGATCGGGCGATTAGGGTCTCTACCCTACATCACACCATCACCTATGTTACCTTTGGAGCATCGCTCATGTGTTGTAGGTGAGGTGTCGAAGACCAAGTCGTGGTCAACTTCATCTTGATGGAACCATGTGGGGGTGCATCTTCTTCCACCATGGCCATCATTGTCTCCATTGGAGGCATGGACTCGTCGAGGATAGGTGTGTCGTCATGTAGGAGACCTAGCACCAAAGAAGAAAACACACTCGAAGTAGAGGTTAAGTTGTTAGAAATCATAGTGGCCTCACATGCCGTCTCAACTACCTCACTCACTAAGTGTTGTGGCTCACTCACCCTTGGTATGATGCTCTCAAGTGTGGGGCTAGTGGTGGTCACACTCATCCTCTCATAGGAAATGCTCTCAATCTCACATATGGTGGAGTCACTCATGTCACTCATGTGGTGGTGGCTCTCCTCACATGGCAATTGGGGCATCTCTTCATATCTGGGTGTCGGAGAGATGTAGGTGCAAATGTCTCCATGCTCAATCATGTCATAGTCGTAGCCATGGATGAAGGCCGAAGATGGCACATCATCACTCTCCTCCAAGACCAAAGATAAGGTCTCATTTGCGGTCTCGTAGCTTGACTCGGAGAATAAGTCCTTTTGGGGCGCCGTCTTCATGTAGTTGAAGAGGTTCATGCTCATCGCCGTGGTCGAAGGGGATGGCCCTTGCTCGACCTTCTTGTCGCCGTCTTGTTGTAGGAGGTCCATATGATGTGGCACCTCATAGCTCATCTCCATGACCGAAGGGAAATTCCCATGCTCGGCCATCTTCCTTGAGGGGCTTCCGAAGCTGGAAGTGTCGCCCTCGCTCGTAGGTGGTTGCCTTGTACTTGATGATGTTGATGTAGGCGAACTCACGGGAAGTAGGCGAAGATGTCGTACGTCCAAAGGCGAAGATGCCTTGATAGCACTTGGCGAAGATGTCGAAGTGGTTGTTGTAGTCGTAGCTCTGTCTTGGTGGTGCTCGTCTCGCGGTCTTCTCTTGTGGTCATGAAGTTTGGACTTGGCGTGAAGTAGAGCTTGTTGGAACTTGTGCATTTGCGCTTGGTGAGCATCGTCATGATGATGTTGGCGATGTCGCACTTGAGCTCGTAGTAGATGTCGCTCGTCGCCGTCGTGCACATGTTGCTTGGAGGTGACTTGCCCTTCATGACGATGTGGATCACGAACGTGATGTTGGTCGCCATGGAGATGTGTACATGGACGACCTGCGCTTGCAACATTTTTGCGCTCCGAAGACTTGTGACTTGAATGTCGCCGCCTTGAGGATGATGAAGGGGAAGTAGACTTGATCAAGGCCCGAATCTCCTCCATCCTTGCATCTTGCTCCTCCTTTTGTGCGGAAAGCTTGTTGTCGATGTAGTCCCTTTTCCTCGCTTCGGACTGGTGAATGTCAATGGAGAGGTTCTCGATGCGCTCTCACAACCTTGATTGTGCGCCTTGCATTTGTCGTTGTAGATCGAAGAGTGACGCTTTGGTGATGTAGTTGTTCACGTCGTCGTTGTTGTCAAAGACCGGAGATGAAATGCCTTGCCTATCCATCACAAGACTCGAGCCAATATGAGTGGGAGAAAGAGAAGAACGAATACCAAATGTACCTTGACCGAAGTTGAAAGTGGATCAATGATCACTCCAATGTGGACAAGGAAATAGCACAATTGGTACCAAGTCTTGTCGATTTCTCACACCTACAGAAATAAGACTTATGGTGGAACTCGGTGAGGATAGTTTCACAAAAATTTAATGCAAAATGTTAGCAAGAGTCAATAATCTTGAAAGAGATTCACAAATTCGCAAGTGAAACAAGTAGACCAATAGCAATATGTGGCACACGGAAACACGCACACACGGATAGATAAATGGGGTCGTGCAACCAAGGAATGAGCTCAAAATGTGGAATCCACGGAAAATGCTCTTGTTGCACAACTCTAGAGAGACGCTAGCATGATTTCTCAATAGGCGGATACGACACTTGTGCACAACCTACAGGAGACAAAAATGCAATGACTTCTATCCCAAGTATGCTATGTATATGATGTTCCGGTGGTATGATCCAAGATGATCGGATATGACAATCTTATGCAATGTGGTATGATGCTATGGCACTTGCTTACAAACTCTTTGCTCTTTCTCTTTTGCTTAAAAGCTTTATTCTTTTTTTGTATATGGCCACTTTGCGAAATGCACAAACCAAGATAGCAATTGGGTATATACCGGAACAATCTTGTGACACAAGGGATGATATGTATGGTATGTATGCAATGGAAGGTGTAGATCACTAATGTGCACAAGTAACGTTGCCGGCAATACTCAAATGGCTAGTCTCGATAGGCAAGTGGCGCAAAATGGGCTAGGGGTTATCAATGCAATTGCAAGGGAATATACAATGGAGGGATACCACGATACCAAGATGATATGGAGGTTACCGTCCTTGGCGATGATGAGTGGAGGTGATCTTGATGGAGATACCAAGATGATGGAGACTTGTCCCTAAGTAGCCAAAACACCTTAGGAAACGGAAAAACCGCGAACTCAAAATCTCAAACGTCAAATGTCAAAATGGTGGTAGCGGGATGTGGTGGTGGTTGCAGAAGCTCAATGGGTTTTGCGAGTAGGCAATGCGAAAGTGGTGGGTAAGGTGGTGTACTATACACGGTGTTGTAGTTGGAAGCACAGTCCCTAAGTAGCCGAAACACCTTAGGAGACACAACTCACAACACAAACAAAATTGGGTTAAGTCGGTGTGGAAGAAGTGTATGGTGGTCAAGCCTATGCGGTAGTGGTGGTGGTGATTGATGAAGAAGCAACCGTCCCTAAGTAGCCTAGACACCTTAGGAGACTCAAATCACTCCTCAAGCAACCACTAATACGGTGGGGAACAAAATTGGTTAGGTTGCGGAAGTCGGTGGTGGTTATGCGGAGGTTGTGGTGGAAGCCCTAGGAAAAGATGCCAAAGTTCCAAACATTTGGTGGAGTCAAATGGTGATGATAGTATTTTTGTGGGAAGGGGGATGTCAAGAGCTTCAAAACGAGCTAAAGAACGTCAAAAACGGACTCCGGATGAATTAGTTATGGACAAAACAGTGAAACGGGGATGGCTGAGATGTCAGGGGCCGGACATCCGGGCTCGGGGCCGGAAATCCGGGACCTGATGTCCAGAACCGTGCAGAATTTATGCTCCAGGAGCCGGATGTCCGGCCAGGGACCCAGATGTCCGGCTCGATGGCCCGGATGTCCGGCCTTTGGCTCAGATGTCCGGCCCGACGAATCCAGATCTCGTTTGGGATGGAAATTTGCGAATTGGGGGCGGAAATTGATGATTTCAAGGGCAAAATTTGATGGATTTTGTGGATGGAAAGTGGGGATATGCTAGATCCACTCGAAACCAAGCAAATCCATGGATCAAAATCAACAAAACATCATCTCACCAACAAATCACAAAAAAAAATTGGGGCTATTTTTGGCGGGGAATTTTTGAATTAGGACGAAAAACAACAAAACAAGGCTAGAAACACAATGGGGAGGCTCTGAAATCGTGATCAACGTGGCTCTAGATATCAAGATGATGTAGGGTAGAACCTTAATCGGCCAATCTTTCATGAAAGGAGCGGATCCCGCGAAGAACACGAGGAACACAAAGAGGGAAACGAGGGAAAACACAAGAGGAACACTCAAACTAACAAGAACAAGTCACACATGTCCTAGATCCTCGGATACATAGAACGATACACAAATCCACGGACAACTAAGGACGATACAAGGGTAGCCAATTCTTCTCCGTGGGGAGGTCTTGAAGTTCTTCTCCGCGAGGAGGTCTTGAATCCACAAGGGGATCTTCTCCGCGAGGAGGTCTTGAATCCAAGTGGATCTTCTCCGAAGAGGGGTCGCGGTCTCTCTCGTGGAGTAGATCCAAATGGATGAGCGAAGCTCTATCTCTAAGTATGCGCTAAACCAACACTAACCCTGACTAGGAGGAGCTGGAGGAGTATATATAGTCTAGGTCCACGAAGGGGTAAGTGGGAGAGGATACATGGGCCCTTGGCCCGTTCTCTGCGCACAGGCAGGGGCCGGATGTCCAGGCTAGGGGCCAGATGTCCGAGGCTTTGGGACGGGCCGGATGTCCAGGCTGGCCTGGGTCTTCCAAATGCATTCGGTGATGGAGGGGCCGGATTTCCGGGCGAAGGGGGTCGGATGTCCGGGGTGATGGCCGGATGTCCAGGCTACGCTGGACCTTTGCGGTGCTCTCTGGATGGCTGATGCCGGATTTCCGGGGCTGGGGCCGGAGTCCGGGCTGGGCCGGATGTCCGGCCGCTGTAGCAGCTGGCCCTTCTTCCTTCTCCTTCCTTCACTTCCGTGCACGCTTGGCCTTGGTCCTTGGGCTCTCCATGGTCTCCTCGGGTGTACCTGAGTATGCACAAGGTCCGCGCTTGAAATAGCATCCATGTCTTACATGCGGAAAAGGAAGATTCGTAAAGGAGCGAGTTCACCTTAGGTCCAAAGGCGTATGCTTGAATGTACATGGGGATGATCGTAGGATGCTCCGCATCATCCACCTACGTTTTAGGGTTAGCGTTGTGTTAGCTCATTTGTGAGATAGAGCTTCTCTCATCCATAGCGTATCTACTCCTTGAGAGAGACCGCGGCCCCTCTTCGGAGAAGATCCACTTTGGATTCAAGACCCCTTTACGGGAAGATCCCCTTGTGGATTCAAGACCTCCTCACGGAGAAGAGCTAGTTACCCTTTGTATCGTCCCTTGTTGACTTTGGATCTTGTATCTCCTCTCGTGTTTCGAGGATCTAGCACATGTGTGACTTAATCTTGTTGGTTTGAGTGATTCTCTCGTGTTTCCCCTTGTGTTTCCCCTCGTGATTTCCCTCGCGGTCTTCGTGTTCTTCGCGGGATCCGCTCCTTTCGTGAAAGATCGTCCACATAGGGTTCCACCCTACATCATCTTGGTACCATGAGCCACGTTGATCACAATTTCGGAGCCTACCCTCGTTGTTT
This sequence comes from Triticum dicoccoides, assembly GCF_002162155.2. Lineage (NCBI taxonomy): Eukaryota > Viridiplantae > Streptophyta > Magnoliopsida > Poales > Poaceae > Triticum > Triticum dicoccoides. The sequence goes on along the minus strand of NC_041382.1, from coordinate 351,451,849 downwards.
TCTAGCCTAATTTTGTTGATTTCGTCCTAAATTCAAAAATTCCCCACAAAATAGCCCCCAATTTTTTTGTGATTTCTTGGTGTGATGATATTTTCTTGATTTTGATCCATGGATTCGTTGTCTTGAGTAGATATAGCTTCTCCCCACTTTTCCCCACCTTCCATCCACAAAATCTCATCAATTTTGCCTTTGGAATCATCCATTTCCGCCCCCAATTAAAAAAATTCCGCCCCAAACGAGATATGGAATCGTCGGGCCGGACATCCGGGCCATCGGGCCGGACATCTAGCTCCTGGAACGCAAAATCTACTCGGTTCTGGACACTGACACCCGGAAATCCGGACCCAACCCCGGATGTCCGGCCCCTGACATTTCAGCCATCCCTGTTTCACCATTTTGTCCATAACTAATTCATCCAGAGTCCGTTTTTGACCTTCTTTAGCTCGTTTTGAAGCTCTTGACATCCCCCTTCACACAAAAATACTACCAGCACCATTTGACTCCATCAAAATTTTGTAACTTTGGCATCTTTGCCTAGGGCTTCCACCTTATCATCCGCATAACCACCACCAACTTCCGCAACCTAACCCAATTTGTTCCCCATAGAATTAGTGGTTGTTTGAGTTGTGATTTGAGTCTCCTACGGTATTTAGGCTACTTAGGGACGATTGATTCTTCATCAACCACCACCACCACCATAACTTACGCATAGGCTTGCCCACCATACACTTCCACCACCCCAACTTAACCCAATTGTGTTTGTGTTGTGAGTTGTGTCTCCTACAGTGTTTCGGCTACTTAGGGACCGTGCTTCCAACACCGACACTATGTATAGTCCATCACCTTACCCTCCATTTCCGCATTGCCTACTCACAAAACCCATCATTGCATTTCCGCAATACCATTGAGCTTCCGCAACCACCACCGCATCCCGCTACCACCATTTGACATTTGACATTTGAGATTTTGAGTTCGCGGTTTTTCTGTTTCCTAAGGTGTTTCGGCTACTTAGGGACGAGTCTCCATCATCTTGGTATCTACATCAAGAACACCGCCACTCATCATCGCCAAGGATGGTAACCTCCATATCATCTTGGTATCGTGGTATCCCTCCATTGTATATTCCCTTGCCATTGCATTGATAACCCCTATTCCATTTTGCGTCACTTGCCTATCGAGACTAGCCATTTGAGTATTGACGGCAACGTTACTTGTGCACATTAGTGATCTACACCATACATTGCATACATACTCATATTGGTATCATATCATCCCTTGTGTCACAAGTTTGTTCCCGTATATACCCAATTGCTATCTTGGTTTATGCATTTCGCATTGTGGCCATATACGAAAAAAAAGAATAAGCTCTTAAGCAAAAGAGAAAGAGCAAAGAAGGTTGTAAGCAAGTGCCATAGCATCATACCCCATTGCATATAAGATTGTCATATCCGATCATCTTGGATCATCTTGAGATAAACACCGGGAACACCATATACATAGCATACTTGGGATAGAAGCCGTTGCATTTTTGTCTCCTATAGGTTGTGCACAAGTGTCGTATCCGCCTATTGAGCATTCGTGCTAGCATCTCTCTTGAGTTGTGCAACACGAGTGTTTTCCGTGGATTCCACATTTTGTGCTCGTCCTTGGTTGCACGACCCCATTTATCTATCCGTGTGTGCGTTTCTGTGTGCCATTCATTGCTATTGGTCTACTTGTTTCACTTGAGAATTTGTGAATCTCTTTCAACATTACTGACTCTTGCTAACATTTTGCATCAAATTTTTGTGCCACTACCCTCACCGAGCTCCACCATAAGCCTTATTTGTGTAGGTGTGAGAAACCTAAAAGAATTGGTACCAATTGTGTTATTTCCTTGTTACATCATTGAGTGATCATTGATCCATCTTCAACATCGGTCAAAGTACATTTGGTATAGTTCTTCTCCTTTATCGACTAATATTTGCTTGAGTATTGTGATGGATAGGCAAGGCATTTCATCTCCGGTCTTCCACAACAACGACGGCGTGAACAACTACATCACCAAAGCGTCAATCTTCGATCTACAATGACAAATGAAAGGCGCACAATCAAGATTGCGAGAGCGCACCGAGAACCTCCCCATCGACATTCGTCACTCCAAAGCAAGGAAAAGGGACTACATCGACAACAAGCTTTCCGCACAAAAGGAGGAGCAAGATGCAAGGATGGAGGAGATTTGGACATTGTTGGTCAAACGTTCTTCCCCTTCATCATCCTCAAGGCGGCTGCGAGCAAGTCAATCATCTTCGGAGCACCCAAGCGACGCAAGTGCAAGTCGTCCACGTCCACATCTCCATGGCGACCACCATCACGTTCGTGATCCACATCGTCATGAAAGACAAGTCACCTCCAAGCATCATGTGCACGACGATGACGAACGACATCTACTACAAGCTCAAGCACGACAACGACACCATCATCATGAAGATGTTCGCCAAACGCAAACCTACAAGTCCCAACAAGCTCTACTTCACGCCAAGGCCAAGCCTGAAGAGCACAAGAGAAGACTGCGAGATGACCACAACCAAGACGGCGCTATGACTACAACAACCACTTTGGCATCTTCGCCAAGTGCTATCAAGGCATCTTCGCCTTTGGATGTACGGCATCTTCACCTACTTCCCATGAGTTCGCCTACATCGACATCCTCACCAACGAGGCGACCACTTATGAGGGAGGGTGAAACTTCCATCTTCGGAAGCCCCTCAAGGAAGATGGCCGAGCATGGGAATTTCCCTTCGGTCATGGAGACGAGCTATGAGGTGCCACATCATATGGGCCTCCAACAACAAGACAGCGACAACAAGTTCGAGCAAGGACCATCCCCTTCGACCATGGCGATGAGCACGAACCTCTTCAACAACATGAAGACGGCGCCCATATTGGACTCATACTCCGAGTCAAGCTATGAGACCGCACATGAGACCTTATCTTTGGTCTTGGAGGAGAGTGATGATGTGCCATCTTCGGCCTTCATCCACGGCTACAACCACGACATGATTGATCATGGAGACATTTGCACCTACATCTCTCCGACACCCACATATGAAGAGATGCCCCAATTCCCATGTGAGGAGAGCCACCACCCCATGAGTGAGATGAGTGACTCCACCATATGTGACATTGAGTGCATTTCCGGTGAGAGGATGAGTGTGACCACCACTAGCCCCACGGTTGAGAGCATGCCACATATCCTATGTGAGGTTGAGAGCCATTTGAGTGACTCCACCTACCATATGAGTGAGAGCATCCGAGAGGGAGTGAGTGAGCCACAGCACTTAGTGCGTGAGGTAGTCGACACGGCATGTGAGGCCACTATGATTTCTAACGACTTAACCTCTACTCCGAGTGTGTTTTCTTCTTTGGTGCTAGGTCTCCTACATGATGACATGCCTACCCTCGACAAGTCCATACCTACAACGACGACGATGGCCATGGTGGACGATGATGCACCCCCCACATGGTTCCATCAAGATGAAGATGACCATGACTTGGTCCTCGACACCTCACCTACAACACATGAGCGATGCTCCAAGGGTAACATAGGTGATGGTGCTTCTCTTGTTGATGAGGACATCAATACCATTGTTACACCCACAGCCCCTGTTGCTATACATACTGGACCAATTACTAGAGCTGGGGCACGCCAATTGAATTATCAGGTACTTTCATTTCTTGGTAATGATTCTAATGATCATGAGAATATGATGCTGCCTAAATTGGATACATTTTTCTTGCTTACAAATGAAGGGCCTAGCTTGGACAACAAAGATGAACCTTGGAACAAGTTCAAGTGTGGAGATGATGGCATGCGCAAGGGGATCCAGAACGGAGTTACAAGTGATGATTTCAGGACTTTGAAGCCACCATAAGGAGTGCATGAAGCCTTGGACGAAATATACAAGATGCCACTTCATAAATTTCGTCCAGAGGCTATTTTAAGTGCTGCATCACATTATTATTGGGCCAGGCCCATGTATTTTCGAAATACTTAAGTATAGGTTGTTTTTAGAGTCCGTATGTGTGGGGAAACAAGAGTTAGGGTTGGTTTCGGACCCCTCCTCCAAGGGCCACAAAATTCCCCCCTCTTCCTCCATATATACAGCCCTTAGGGCGTCGTTTAGACTTTGGGTTTTGTTTAGATTAAAATTTCGCCATAGCTGCAACTTCGCGTACTTCGTTTGTGTCCAACGACCAGACCAAGACGTCACAGAACCCCACCTTGATCAATAAAGCTTTCATCCTATATTCGCAATATCCAGATTGCAATATCAGTTTCTTGCTTGTTCTTCATTTGCTCGCAGGAAACAGGCCCTCGGGGTCAGGTTGATCGTGCTCCGGCGTGGTCAATAACCCCTCGGAGTTGGTTTAGCGATTGCTAAGCCGCGACAACCTCGCACGTTCATAGTCGGATCGTCAAAGTCGACTTCCTCTAAAACGATAGCCACTATCTCACCGAAAGACGGGACACCTTTTCCTCTATCAAGTGGTATCAGATTTCCAGGTTGCTCGGTGAGATTTTATAGTTTTTCATAGTTTAGGTCGAGTATGTTCTTCATACCTACAGTCCACGAAAAAGCCAAAAAAATTAGGGTTAGGTCATCATATCCGAACCAATCTGAGCCTTTGCATAGTCTTCTTAGAGTTTTGCTTTGTTGAATTTGTGGTTGTGTCATCGTGTCGAGTTGCTGGTCTTAGCGTCTAGTCCCTTAGAGTTTCGAGTTCTGTTCACAGGTTGTCACGCCGCCGCCGCACCTTCGTCATCATCATTACCATATACCACCACCCCACCATATACATCGCCGCTGCCATATACAACCACCAATCCGAGTCCATATATACCATCGCCATATACCACCACCAATCCGAGTCCAGATATACCACCATAGTCCGAGTTCCACCAGATTCATCTCTGCCACCAGTCCGAGTCGAGTATTTGTTGCTTTGTTTTTGAGTTCCAGATCACGCCATACTCCGAGTCGTGACAGAGTAGGACTCCCGAGATTACGTGCTACACGCAGAAGAAAAATAGTTCCAAACTCAAAAAAAACTAAGTTTGGAAAATTCTGGCTAGGCAGTTTTTAGACCATGTGTAGACTTTTTTGAAAAACAATTGTTGCGGAGCAAAAAAAAGAGGAAAAAAAGTAAAAAAAAAGAAAAAAATCAGAGTGTGCTCCTCCATTGTTTACATGCAGCGCTGTGATTTTGTTAGTGTTCTAGTCTCGTGTCTCTAGCACGGTCTAGCCTAGGACCAGCACAGTACCGTCATTGAGCGTTTATTCAACTTTGCATCTCTGAATTGATTATTGCTGACCCTTTTTGCTACCATATTATAAGCCTTCCCAGCTCCACATACATCTACGTCGTGCGTTTGACTCTCCCTGGTAATCGCTCTATCCAACCTTTGAGAGTTTTGACTACGACGGTTGCCGATCACCGCCTGCTGCTACATAAGAACTGGTAAGAATTTGAGATTTGCTTGACTGATTTGTGACACCACCACCTCTTGTTAGTAGTCTATAGGATCGTATTCTTGTGTGTTTCTATTGTTGCTAACCATGCCAGGATCACAAGCCGACGAGACTGGCTGGGAGAACATGATGAATAAGGAGTTGCATGATAAATTTCAGCAAGTGATGAGTGGACAGGTGCAAGATGTGCTAAACAGATTTGAAGAGGCCACGGAGAAGATAGATGGCATGGAGAAGACGTTCGAAACAAAGCTCGATAATAGGTTTAATGAATTGCTCGGGCGTCTTCCACCACCACCACCGGCTGCACCTAACGCACCTCTACAACAACAACGACGACGAGTACCTCCACATCACGAAACAGCCCTCCGCCGAGCGAGCCGTCTCCCTCTTGCACCTGGCCAAACTGTTGGTGCTGCTGTTGATACTTCTGTGGCTCCTACTGCTGTTGCGGAGGAGGATGATTTTGCGGGAGATTACGAGGATGAGGTTGATCAAAATCAGAACTACGTGCCACCACCAGCACAGCAACCACCAGCTCGTCCACATGCAAATAATGGCAATGGTAGGGCTCACCCTCAGGTACGAGATCATGACCATCTCCCTAAACTAAAATTGAATATTCCACCATTTGAGGGTAGATATGTTCCTGATATATATCTTACTTGGAAGTTAGAAACTGAACAATGATTTACATGTTTATAATATCCCAAGGAGAGACGTGTTCCTGCTGCTGTTTGTGCATTCACTAGTTTTGCATGTGTTTGGTGGTCTAAGCATTGTAGATTATATCCTATTCCAGCTACTTGGGCTGCTTTGAAAACTGCTATGCGTACTCGTTGGGTTCCACCATATTATCAACATGAATTACTTCAAAAATTGCAGTGTTTAAGACAAGGAAAAAATTATGTAGAAGAATATTACCAGGAATTACAAACTGGCATGATTAGATGTGGTATTGTTGAGGAGAATGAAGCTATGCTTGCACGTTTTATGGGTGGATTAAATAGAGAGATTCAGACCATTCTAGAGTATAAGGAGTATACTAATATCACTCGTTTATTCCATCTTGCTTGTAAAGCTGAACGTGAAGTGCAGGATCGACAGGCATTGGCGCGAACTAACTTTTTTGCAGGTCGATCTTCATCATGGATACCACATGCATCATCTACTTCCACTACACCAGCACCTCCATCAGGTGCCACCTCTAGCCGTGATACAAGAAAGCAGGCACAACCACCACTATCTGCCAAGAGCACACCTCCCGGGCCTGCGCAGAGTTCTTCTTCTTCCATGGCATCAACAGGGCACACAAGTGATATTATTTGTCGTTGTTGTAAGGGAAGAGGACATTTTGCGAGAGAATGCAAATCTCAGCGTGTGATGATTGCTACTGAGGATGGTGGGTATGAGTCCGCTAGTGACTATGATGAGGAGACTTTGGCTCTTATTACACATGAAGAACACGGTGGAGATGATTCTGATCATGAGACGCAATACATGGCTCTTGAAGATGCTGACAGGTATGAATGTTTAGTTGTTCAACGTGTTTTGAGTGTGCAGGTCACACAAGCTGAGCAAAATCAGAGGCATAATTTGTTCCATACAAAGGGAGTTGTGAAGGAACGTTCTATTCGCGTCATCATAGATGGAGGGAGCTGCAATAACTTGGCTAGCATGGAGATGGTGGAGAAGCTATCACTCACCACAAGACCACATCCACATCCTTACTACATCCAATGGTTCAACAATAGTGGCAAGGTTAAGGTAGCACATATTGTTCGTGTGCATTTTAGTATCTCTACATATGCTGATTATGTTGATTGTAATGTGGTACCTATGCAAGCATGTTCCTTATTACTTGGTAGACCATGGCAATTTGATAAAAATTCTGTACACCATGGTAGAAACAATCAGTATACTCTTGTAAATAAGGATAAAAATATTACTTTGCTTCCTATGACTCCTGATTCCATTTTGAAAGATGATATTAATAGAGCTAATAAAGCAAAATAGGAGAAAAATAAAAGTGAAAATCAGATTGTGGCAAAAGACTTTGAGCAACAAATGCAGCCTAATAATAAACCATCTAGTGTTGCTTCTGAAATTAAATTGAAAAGTGCATGTTTAATTGCCACCAAATCTGATATTGATGATTTAGATTTTGGCAAATCTGTTTGCTATGCTTTTGTGTGCAAAGAGGCATTACTTCCGTTCGAGGACGTGCCTTTCTCTTTGCCTCCTGCTGTCACTAACATTTTGCAGGAGTTCGCTGACGTCTTTCCACAAGACATGCCACCGGGATTACCACCTATTCGAGGGATTGAGCATCAAATTGACTTAATTCCCGGTGCATCATTACCCAACCGTGCAATATACCGTACCAATCCAGAGGAGACGAAGGAGATTATGCGTCAAGTACAAGAACTGCTCGACAAAGGTTATATACGCGAATCCCTTAGTCCTTGTGTTGTTCCTATCATTTTAGTGCCGAAAAGGATGGTACGTCACGTATGTGCGTTGATTGTAGAGGCATTAATAATATTACTATTCGTTATCGTCATCCTATTCCTAGGCTAGATGATATGCTTGATGAATTGAGTGGCTCTATAATATTCTCCAAAGTTGATTTGCGTAGTGGATACCATCAAATTCGTATGAAATTGGGAGATGAATGGAAAACAACATTTAAAACTAAGTTTGGATTATATGAGTGGTTAGTCATGCCTTTTGGGTTAACTAATGCACCTAGTACTTTCATGAGGTTAATGAACAAAGTTTTACGTGCTTTCATTGGACGATTTGTGGTAGTTTACGTTGATGACATATTGATTTATAGCAAATCTTTGGAGGAACATTTGGAACATTTACGTGCTGTTTTTATTGCTCTACGTGATGCACGTTTGTTTGGTAACCTTGGAAAGGGCACCTTTTGCACCGACCGAGTATCTTTTCTTGGCTATGTTGTTACTCCACAAGGAATTGAAGTTGACAAAGCCAAGATTTAAGCTATTGAGAGTTGGCCGCAGCCCAAAACGGTCACACAAGTGAGGAGTTTCCTTGGCCTCGCTGGTTTCCATAGGCGTTTTGTGAGAGATTTCAGCACCATTGCTGCACCTCTCAACGAGCTTACAAAGAAGGATGTGCCTTTTGTTTGGGGTACCGCACAGGAAGAAGCCTTCACGGTATTGAAAGATAAGTTGACACATGCTCCTTTACTCCAACTTCCTGATTTTAATAAGACTTTTGAGCTTGAATGTGATGCTAGTGGAATTGGATTAGAGGTGTGTTATTACAAGATGGCAAACCAGTTGCATACTTTTCTGAAAAATTGAGTGGGCCTAGTCTGAACTATTCTACTTATGACAAAGAATTATATGCTCTTGTTCGGACCTTAGAAACATGGTAACATTATTTATGGTCCAAGGAATTTGTTATACATTTTGATCATGAATCTTTGAAACACATTAAAAGTCAAGCAAAACTGAACCGTAGACATGCTAAATGGGTTGAATTCATTGAGACTTTTCCTTATGTCATTAAACACAAGAAGGTTAAAGAAAATGTTATTGTTGATGCATTGTCTCGTCGTTATACTATGCTTTCACAACTTGACTTTAAAATATTTGGTTTGGAGACCATCAAAGATCAATATGTGCATGATGCTGAATTTAAAGATGTATTGCAGAACTGTAAGGAAGGGAGAACTTGGAACAAGTTCGTTCTTAAGGATGGATTTGTTTTTCGTGCTAACAAGATATGCATTCCAGCTAGCTCTGTTCGTCTTTTGTTGTTGCAGGAGGCGCATGGAGGAGGATTAATGGGACACTTTGGCGTCAAGAAGACAGAGGATATACTTGCTACATATTTCTTTTGGCCAAAGATGAGACGGGATGTTGAGCGTTTTGTTGCTCGCTGCACTACATGTCAAAAAGCTAAGTCACGACTCAATCCTCATGGTTTATATATGCCTTTGCCTGTACCTAGTGTTCCTTGGGAGGATATATCTATGGACTATGTTTTAGGTTTACCTTGAACAAAGAAGGGGGGGATAGCATATTTGTTGTCGTGGATAGGTTCTCGAAAATGGCACACTTTATACCATGTCATAAAAGCGATGATGTTGTTAATGTTGCTGATTTGTTCTTTCGTGAAATTATTCGCTTGCATGGTGTGCCAAATACTATTGTTTCAGATCGTGATATTAAATTTCTTAGCCACTTTTGGAGATGTTTATGGGCTAAGTTGGGGACTAAGCTGCCTTTTAGTACTACTTGTCACCCCCAAACTGATGGACAAACTGAAGTAGTCAATAGAACATTGTCTACTATGCTTAGGGCTATTTTGAAGAATAATAAGAAAATGTGGGAAGAATGCTTGCCTCATATTGAATTTGCTTATAATCGTTCATTGCATTCTACTACTAAGATGTGCTCTTTTGAAATTGTGTATGGTTTCCTACCTCGTGCATCTATTGGTTTGTTGCCTCTTCCATATTCGGAGAAGGTTAATTTTGATGCTAAAGAACGTGCTGAATTGATTTTAAAAATGCATGACTTAACTAAGGAAAACATTGAGCGTATGAATGCTAAATATAAACTTGCTGGAGATAAGGGTAGAAAACATGTTGTTTTTTTTCCTGGAGATCTTGTTTGGTTACATTTGTGTAAGGATAGATTTCCTAATTTGCGCAAATCAAAGCTAATGCCACGTGATGATGGTCCTTTTAAGGTGTTAGAGAAAATAAATGATAATGCATATAAACTTGAGTTGCCTGCAGATTTTGGGGTTAGTCCCACTTTTAACATTGCAGATTTGAAGCCTTATTTGGGTGAGGACGATGAACTTTCGTCGAGGACGGCTTCATTTCAAGAAGGGGAGGATGATGAGGACATCACTACCATTGTTACACCCACAGCCCCTGTTGCTATACATATTGGACCAATTACTAGAGCTCGCGCACGCCAATTGAATTATCACGTACTTTCGTTTCTTGGTAACGATTCTAATGTTCATGAGAATATGATGCTGCCTAAATTGGATACATTTGTCTTGCTTACAAATGAAGGGCCTAGCTTGGACAAGAAAGATGAACCTTGGAACAAGTTCAAGCGTGGAGATGATGGCATGCGCAAGGGGATCCAGAACGGAGTTACAAGTGATGATTTCAGGGCTTTGAAGCCACCATAAGGAGTGCATGAAGCCTTGGATGAAATATACAAGATGCCACTTCATAAATTTCGTCCAGAGGCTATTTTAGGTGTTGCGTCACCTTATTATTGGGCCAGGCCCATGTATTTTCGAAATACTTAAGTATAGGCTGTTTTTAGAGTCCGTATGTGTGGGGAAACAAGAGTTAGGGTTGGTTTCGGACTCCTCCTCCAAGGGCCACGGAATTCCCCCCTCTTCCTCCATATATATAGCCCTTAGGGCGTCATTTAGACTTTGGGTTTTGTTTAGATTAAAAGTTTGCCGTAGCTGCAACTTCGCGTACTTCGTTTGTGTCCAACGACCAGACCAAGACGTCACAGAACCCCACCTTGATCTATAAAGCTTTCATCTTATATTCGCAATATCCAGATTCCAATCTCAGTTTCTTGTTTGTTCTTCGTTTACACGCAGGAAACAGGCCCTCGTGGTCAGGTTGATCGTGCTCCGGCGTGGTCAATAACCCCTCGGAGTTGGTTTAGCGATTGCTAAGGCGCGACGTCCTCGCACATTTGTACTCAGGTCGTCAAAGTCGACTTCCTCTAAAACGATAGCCACTATCTCATCGAAAGACGGGACACCTTTGCCTCTATCACTTGTCCCACTAGTGGACTATCTCACTAATGATTGCTTGCATGATGTTGATCCACCTATTCCCATGCTTCATGCTAGTGTGACTTCTTCATGTCATGACTTACCAATTTATGATGAATATGATGATGAGCATGTTGGGTTGCCTAGTTGTGATATTATGCTCCATAGGATATCATGTGAAAATTCTTTTGGTCACATCATGTTTGAAAATCCATTAAACTTGTCATATGCTATGAGTGATATATCCTATATTGCATCATTTCAATCTCAACATAGTAGCTATGCATGCCCCATTAAAATAAATCACATTTGCACTTATGGCATAGATGATGAGATGATGGTCATTGGCTCTTGTTTTTCATGTGATGATATTGCCATGCTTCCTTTACATGATTTGCACAATTCATCTACTATACCATGCCATGATCACAATGTTCCAAATATGCATTGCTTTGGATGTTATCAATATTCTCCATGTGATGTTTCCAATAATGATCATGAGGAGACCCCCATAGTTTCCTCATACATATTAGGAGATTTTGATGCATCCCATACTTTGCATGATTCTCATAATTGCTTGCACCATATGCATTCCATGAATAACAATGCTCTAGATATTTCCCATGATGCATTACCCAATTTGAGTCTCCATTATGCCATACATAACAACAAACCTATCACGATGGATGACATGTTTCTATATCATGCATCTCATTTATTTGAGCATTGGCTATTTTGTGCAAACCAACATATGCATGTGCGCATCATGATGGATGATCTGTACATATACCACGCACACACAATTTTCCCTTTGTCTTTACTTGTGTAGGTACTCATGAACAATCGTCAACCTCACAATCCCATGAGTTGTCGAAATGAGCTCTTGAGAGCAAAGATGACTTGGGATCCCGTGAACTATCCTTCCCACCATTCTCTCCGTGCAATGACTTCGCGCATTCCTTTTACTTGGCTCTCACACGGCTTTGGGCTATATATCATTTGTTACGTCATGCCCATTTTCTTGTGTTCACTTTGCATGCTATGCCTCTTTCTATGATTTTGCCGTGCAATTGTGACCCTTGCTTGCATCTACCTATGATTCACTGTTATGCTACTTCTATGTGTATTTGCATGCTTGGTGGAGATCCTTGCTGCTATTGCCCTGCTTATCATGTGCCTCATGCTATTCTTGCTTGTTGTGTTGCGAGAGCCATGATGTTCCATTGCTATTTCCATATGACCTCTTACCAATACATTGATGATATTTTGCTCATATCTTGCTTTCATGCTTGTGCTAAGTCATGTGAATTATTCATGCACACTATTTGCACCCATGACATGCTTGACATGATCTCTTCTAGTATGTTGCATCTTTGCACTACTAGCTTGCTTGACTTAATCAATATGATCGCTTGCTTTGTCGCATCACCCATGTTCCACTATTACTCGCTTTCTTGGGTTGATGACATTTATGTTCATGCCTCTCACATGATATATCTTATTCATTGTCGCTTGCCTCCAATTGTTGCATCTATGCTTATAGATTGTGGAGACTTGGACATATTACTTGTGACGCATGCTTGTTTATTTGAGCCTATTGTCTTTGGTTGTAGTCGCATCTTATGCTTTCATACCATGCCACATCTTGTCCTTTCTTATGATAAGAATGATGAAAACACTTGTTGGGTATCTCACCATTCGAATGATAGGTGTTGCATTTGCACTAACCTCATTTGTTTTTCCGAGTGTTTGTCATGTTCGTTCATTTTGAAGGATTCACAAGGTGGCACCGTCATGAAACACATTGGTCATGTGAAGGCGTACATGATGCACAACACCAACATTTTCGACATCCTCATAAAGGTGAACTCTTTCCCTTTGAGCCATCCTCAAATACGCATATTGGACGGGTCATTCTTTCATTGTTGCCTCCTTCTTGTCTACATGATACATCTATTGGATGGAGGACCTACATTGGAGATGGACCCTATGCACCTTCAAGTTGAGGAGTGCAACGACATCGAGCATTGGTACACAAACACCTCCATATTCGTTGATTGTGTTCACACATGTCATGCTCGATGGACATATCATACACATGACAAATTTGCATCTTATGCATGGATTGACTCACATTATGATTGCCTTGTTGCATCTTGTATTCCCATGTCATCCATGATATATGAGCTTGTGCATTTCCTTAGCAAATTTGTTGTGATCTTTCTTGATGGCATCATCATACATCATGATCATATTGCCCATCATCAATTGCATGATCACATACTCATATTGAGCATCCATTGCCATATTCATGCTATCGATAAACAGTCTCTCTATGACATCATTTTGCATCGTGGTTGCATTAATCACATTCACAATACATTTGTGTGCACAATGAATGCCTTTGCTCCCATGAAGGCTTTACATCTCATTCCATATCATCTTGCTAAGATTCATATATTTTTTTCACGAACATTCTTGTCGCACGGACTCATACTTCCTTGATGGACACTTTGTGTGCGCTAACCATTGTATTTTCGAGTGTCGTTTGTGTTTGCTTTTCTTGCATGTATACCACTCTGGCAACACCTTGGAGCACTTGGATTGCGCAATGTCTTCAACTCCATCCAACTACAAGTCCGTCCACAACAACCGTTTCCTGGTGATGAGGATCACGATCCGAGGTCGGATCTTCCCCAAGGGAGGGGAGATGATGCGGAGCATCCTACGATCATCCCCATGACATGAGCACAAGCTAGAGCTCTCGAGAACGAGGTGACTTATTTCCTTTGTGATATCCCATTTGATCCTCTCGAGGCATGGCTACTACCTAAGTCCGGAATGTTATGCATAATTAGGTAT
>NC_041382.1:351351111-351437380 GCF_002162155.2 Triticum dicoccoides | reverse complement strand
TGGACAAACCGCCAAGTCCATGGATGAAGAGAAACATCGAAAGGATAAGAAGGCAGCTCCAGGACCCGGACATACAGCTCCAGGCCCGGACATCCGACCGCTGGAGACGACCCCTACAGCAACAGCCGCCAAGTGCTACAGGCCCCGGACATCCGGCGTCAACCCCGGACATCCGACGCCTCGCCAAGTCCCGGACATCTAGCCTTGCCCCCGGAAATCCGGCACCCTCCAAACAGAGAGCAACAAAGTCATTCCTCCAGCCCGGACAGCCGGCCTGCCAACCCGGACATCCGACTCTCCGTGAAGCCCCAGACATCCGGCTCGTCGCCCGGACGTCCGGCCTCTCCTGCCTGCGTGCAGTGCATCTGGGCCAAGGCCCATGTACCCCTTCGCCCCTTAGACTATATATACTCCCCTCCACCTATGTTTTAGGGTTAGCTTTGTGTTAGCTCATTTGTGAGATAGAGCTTCTCTCATCCATATCGGATCTACTCCTTGAGAGAGACCGCGGCCCCTCTTCGGAGAAGATCCACCTTGGATTCAAGACCCCTTTACGGGAATATCCCCTTGTGGATTCAAGACCTCCTCACGGAGAAGAACTGGTTACACTTTGTATCGTCCCTTGTTGACTTTGGATCTTGTATCTCCTCTCGTGTTTCGAGGATCTAGCACATGTGTGACTTAATCTTGTTGGTTTGAGTGATTCTCTCGTGTTTCCCCTTGTGTTTCCCCTCGTGATTTCCCATGCAGTCTTCGTGTTCTTCGCGGGATCCGCTCCTTTCGTGAAAGATCGGCCACATAGGGTTCCACCCTACATCAAAGAGGTTCAATCAACTGGACTCAACCGCCAAGAACATCATCTGTGGTCACCTGACCAAAGGACAGTACGGGTGTGTGAGTGCACTGGAAACTACGAAGCTAGTCTGGGACTGGCTCTCCAAGGTCAACGAAGGCGTCTCAACCCAGAGAGACTCAAGGATCAGTGTTCTTCGCAACCTCTTCAACCGCTTCAAGAGAAATGACAATGAGAATGTCCAGCTTACATTTGATCGCCTCACTGATATCACAAATGAGCTTCACGCACTCAGCGCCGCTGAGATCACCAAGCACGAAATCGTCAAGATGCTTCTGAGATCGCTTGACAGCTCATTTGACACCCTAGCCCTCATGATTCAAGAACGTCCTGATTTCAAGACTCTCGATCCGTCTGACATACTTGAGAGGCTCAACACACATGAGTTTCAGCTATCTTAAAAAAGAGATATCTATGGTCCCAACTATGGCCGAACTCGCGCTTTGAAGGCAAAGGTTGTTTCCTCATCTGAAGAAGAATCTGACTGCAGTTCTGAAGATCCTAAAGACATTCGAAAGGAGCTTGTTATGCTTGTGAAGAAGTTCCAGAAGTTCACCAAGAAGAAAGACTTCAGAAAGTCATCAAGATCCAACTCAAGAAACGATGAAGCTTCCTCACGTGACTACAAGAAGAGAACATGCCACAAGTGCAAGAAACCTAGTCACTACATCTCTGAGTGTCCTCGGTGGGATAATGAGACCAAGAAGAAGAAGAAGAGCAAGGAATATGATTCTGATGACAAGAAGAAGAAGAAGAAGAAATCCTCAAAATCTTCTTCCAAGTCTTCGTCGAAGTCTTCATCACACAAGAAGAGCTCATCCAGCAAGGCTCATGCGTTTGTTGGCGAGGAAATGGATTCAGAGGAGGAGTGATGCGGAGCATCCTTGGACATCACCATGTCAAGAGTCCGTTCGGCAAGCAACACGTGCGACATCTACTTCACATACACAAAGGTGAATCATCTCCTTTATGCGTGCTCACTTGACCCCTTCGAGGATGGTATACTACTTGACACTCCTCTCGTGTGCATACATAGGTATTGTCAGAACATCATGGACGAGGAGGAGGAGGGCGAGCACAAGTGTACAACTACACCATCTGCGAGAGAAGCATGGAAGAGAAGGAAGAAGAGGATCCGCCCAGTCCAGGACGAGCGGTACTACCGCCCACATCAAGCGGTACTACCGCTGAAGGCCCACAAGCTGTACTACCGGCCAACTTCCGCTCTACTGCCGCTCAACCCGACAAACTCCTGTGATCGAGCGGCACAAGTCCGGTACTACCGCCCGTACAAGCAGTACTACCGCCCGAGGGACCGGTACTACCGCCCTGCCTGTGCGCAGCCAGGCCTTTGGCCTTGTATCTCTCTCCCACTTACCCCTTCATGGCTTAGACTATATATAGACCACCCCCACCTCCTTTCTAGGGTTAGCAAAGGATTAGCTCATATTTGTGTGAGAGCTTTGCTCATCCACTTGGTTACCTTCTCCTTGGAGATTCGAGCCTCCTCGGAGAAGATCCCCCAAGCGGATTCAAGACCTCCTTTTGGAGAAGAACATCAAGACCCCCTCTTGGGCGGCCCCCTTCAAGACCTCCTCATGGAGATGAACCTTACCTTGTATCTTTCCCTTTGTTGTTCATGTACCTTGTGGATCTTGTGTGTTTGATTGTCTAGTGGATGTGTGATTGGACTTGTTCTTGAGTGTTTCCCCTAGTGACTTCTCTACGTTCTTCCCCGTGTTCTTCGTGTTCTTCGCGGGATCCGCTCCTTTCATGAAAGATCGGCCCCTAGGGTTCCTACCCTACATCATCTTGGTATCAGAGCCACGTTGATCACGATTTCGGAGCCTCCCCTCATTGTTTTCTAGCCTATTTTTTTTGTGTTCTTCCCTAAATTCGAAAATCCCCACCAAAAATAGCCCCAAATTTTTTTGTGATTTGTTGGTTTGACGAAATTTTGTTGGATTTGATCCATAGATTTGCTTGGTTTCAAGTGGATCTAGCATCTCCCCAATTTTCTCCACTTTCCATCCACGAAATAGCTCGAATTTTGACCTCCAAATCATCCTTTTCCGCCCCAAAATTCGCCCCGATCCAGTTCTATGAATTTTCCCGGCGCGAGCGGTACTACCGCCCCAGCAAGCGGTACTACCGCTGAGCTCCACAAGCAGTACTACCGCCCTTCCAAGCTGTACTTCTGCCCCGCCCAGTTTCAACGTTCTGAGTTTCACCGTTTCGACCATAACTTTCACATCCGGGTCCGATTTTTGCGTTCTTTAGCTCGTTGAGTAGCTATTGACATCCCCCATCCATATACATAGGTTTCAACACCATTTGACTCCATAAAAATTTTGGAACTTTGGCATCTTTGCCTAGGGCTTCCACCACATCATCCACTACACCACCACCGACTTCCGCAACCTAACCAATTTTGTTTCCCATCACATTACTGGTTTCTTGATGAGTGATTTGAGTTTCCTAAGGTGTCTAGGCTACTTAGGGACGGTTACTTCTACATCAACCACCACCACCACTTCCGCATAGGCTTACCAACCATGCACTTCTTCCACCCCCAACTTAACCCAATTTTGTTTGCGTTGTGAGTTGTATCTCCTAAGGTGTTTCGGCTACTTAGGGACCGTGCTTCCAACTCCGACACCGTGTATAGCCAACCTTACCCTCCACTTCCGCATTGCCTACTCGCAAAACCCATCATTGCATTTCCGCAATCCCATTGAGCTTCCGCAACACCACCACCGCATCCCTCTACCACCATTTGACATTTGCGATTTTGAGTTCGCGTTTTTTTGTTTCCTAAGGTGTTTCGGCTACTTAGGGACGAGTCTCCATCATCTTGGTATCTCCATCAAGATCACCGCCACTCATCATCGCCACGGACGGTAACCTCCATATCATCTTGGTATCGTGGTATCCCTCCATTGTATATTCCCTTGCCATTGCATTGATAACCCCTAGCCTATTTTGCGTCGCTTGCCTATCGAGACTAGCCTTTGAGTATTGCCGGCAACGTTACTTGTGCACATTAGTTGTCTACACCTTCCATTACATACATACCATACCATATCAGTATCATATTGGTATCATCATATCATCTCTTGTGCCTCAAGTTTGTTCCCGCATATACACAATTACTATCTTGGTTTGTGCATTTCGCAAAGTGGACATACAAAAAAAGAATAAGCTTTTAAGCAAAAGAGAAAGAGCAAAGAAGCTTGTAAGCAATAGCCATAGCATCATACCACATTGTCATATCCGATCATCTTGGATCATAACACCGGGAACCATACATACATAGCATACTTGCGATAGAAAGTCGATACATTTTGCATATCATAGGTTGTGCACAAGTGTCGTATCCGCCTATTGAGCAATCGTGCTAGCGTCTCTTTTGAGTTGTGCAACACGAGCGTTTCCCGTGGATTCCACATTTTGTGCTCATCCTTGGTTGCACGACCCCATTTATCTATCCATGTGTGTGTTTCTGTGTACCACATATTGCTATTGGTCTACTTCTTTCACTTGCGAATTTGTGAATCTCTTTCAACATTATTGACTCTTGCTAACATTTTGCATTAAATTTTTGTGCCACTATCCTCACCGAGCTACTCCATAAGCTTTAGTTTGTAGGTGTGAGTGAACAAGTCCGGTACCAATTCCACTATTCTTTCATCTCACATTGAGTGAAACGAGATACATCCTCAACTTTGGGAAAAGGTAACTTGGTATTGTTCGTCTCATTTCCTACTCACCTCTACTCGAGTCTTGTGATGGATAGGCAAGGCATTTCACCTTCGGTCTACAACAACAACGACGAGTTCGATGCCACGAATAACTCTACCGATGCCAAGATGCAAGCTCAAATGGAGGAGATCAAAGCCCTCATCAAGTCCTACAAGCGATCTTCCTCATCTTCGAGAAGCCGCTCAAGTACGCATGCTACCAAGCTACCATCTCCGGCAAGGTCTCATCGGCATCGATGCCATCACCACCACGAACGTGAAGGTCAAGAGCTCAACACCAACAACCACTCGATGACTTCACCATCTCCCTTGGCATCTTCGCCAAGCGACTTCAAGGCATCTTTGCCTATGGACATACGACATCTTTGCCCACAAGAACTTCAAGAGAAGCTCCCCAAGCTCAAGTCCACGACTTCCACGTGCTACTACGACCTCGACATCGACCATGAGATTCCTTTCTATGGGACTCTAGAACCCGAGGAGTATCTCGAGTGGGAGCGTTTGATGGACGACTACCTCAAGCTACATCAAGTTCCTCCCGAAGATCAACTGAAGTGCGCCACAAGAAACTTCCACGACTACGTGTCGACATGGCGGCTTCACACACCTTCGGAGACCTACGACATGAGTTGGCCCAAGACGAAGAGAGCTATGCGGCGAGAGTTCGTGCCCCCAACCTACACAGAACAACTTCTACGCCAAGCGGAGAACACCACCCAAGGATCCAAGTCCATCAACGCGTACTTCAAGGAGATGAAGATTGCCTTGCGACGAGACGGCGTGGATGACCCCATTTCGATGAAGTTCCACTTCATGGTGGGATTGCACAACGACATCTCCAAGACGATCTTCCTCGAGAACTACAAGTCCCTCGACGACAACTACATTGGTGCTCTCAAGGCAGAACAAGAACCCATGAAGGCCAAAGCTTCTCCACCCCAAGCTCACTTCACGACGACCAAGCTCCATGAGAATGAGCATGATGCTAGTACCACCATGATGTCCAAGCCCGACGAGCTCCAAGACGATGCTCCCAAGTTCGACTTCACCGCCATCCCTCTTTGTGGCATTGATGATGCCGAGTCTACTTCGACTCTTTTTCAAGATGGTGCGGCGACGACTACGACTACGGACACCATCAAGGACCAAGCTTTGGAGGCGAGCGACATTGTGACGAGAAAGGATGATGCTTCCATCTTAGGAGGCGATAGTGATGATGTTCCATCTTCGGCCTTCATCCACGGCGACAACAACGAGATGGTTGAGCATGGGATTTTCCCTTCGACCACGGCGACATATGATGACTTGAGTGACTTGTGGCACCATATTGAGAGTGAGAGTGACTCCACCACTAGCCCCATATATGTGTTGCCACAATCCACATGTGAGGAGAGACACAACCCCCACCACTTGAGTGAGATGAGTGACTCCGCCGTATGTGAGTTTGAGTGCACCTATTTTGAGGGAGTGAGTGAACCACCACATAGAGAGAGTGAGATAGTTGATAGGTCATGTGAGGCCACTTTCAACACTAACGACTTGACCTCTACCTCTATTGTGTCTTCTCATTTGGTGCTAGGTCCCTTATATGATGACGCGTCGATTCTCGATGACTTCGTCCTACCTTTGGACAAGACGATGGCCATGGTGGAATATGATGCACTCCCCACATGGTTCCATCACAATGATGATCTTGACCACCATTCGGTCTTACCCACCTCACCTACACCACGTGAGTACAATGACAAAGGTAACATAGGTGAAGGTGATGCTCTTGTCCCACTAGTGGACTATCATGACATTGATTGCTTGCATGATGTTGATCAACCTATTTCCATGCTTCATGCTAGTGTGACTTCCCCATGCAATGATTTACCCATTTATGATGAGTATGATGATTGCCAGGTGGAGTCTATTAGTTTTGATTCCATGTTACATAGGATTTCTTGTGCTAATTCTCTCGGTCACATCATGTTTGCCAATCCGCTTGACTTGTCATATGCTATGCATGAGATCGACCCATGTCATATTTGCAATATCTTCATAGTGACTATGCATATGCCTTTCAGATTAACCCAATTAGCACTTATGGCATAGATGACAAGCCCATGGTTATTGGCATTTGTTTTTCTTGTCATGATATTGATATGCTCCCTTTGCATCATTTATCTCATATGCCATGCCATGAACACCTAGCTTCGGATATGCATTGTTTTGGATGTTGTCCATTTTCTCCATATGATGTTTCCATTATTGCTCATGAGGAGACCCCCATAGTTTCCTCATACATTTTAGGAGATTTTGATTCATCCCATTCATTGCATGATCCCAATACTTGTGCGCACCATATGCTTCCCATGAATAAACATGCTATTGATGTGCCATATACTTGTATGCTAAATTTGCATCCCCATCATGTCATACACAATAACTATTCTTTCATGATGGATGACATGTTCTTATACCATGCATCAAATTTCTTTGACCAGTGCTTATCTTGTGCTAACTCACACGTGCACATACACATCATGATGGATGATGTGTACATTTACCACGTGCACAATTTCTTTGGTTTGTGTCTCTTTTGTGTTGGTACCCATGAATACTTGTCAACCTCGCAATCCCACGAGTTGACAAAACGAGCTCTAGAGAGCAATGATGACTTCGGATCCCATGGATTGTCTTTCCCACCGCTCTCTTCGTGCAAATACTTCGCGCATTTCTTCTACATGGCCCTCACTTGGCTATGGGTTATTGTCCATTATATATCATTCTATGCCCATCTTGCCATGTTCACTGTGCACGATATGCTTATTCCTATGCCTTTGCCATGCATTTGTGACCCATGCTTCGCATTACACATGATGATTGATTCTCATACTTGTATGTGTATTTGCAAGCTTGGTGGAGATATCACTTGTTATTGCCATGTTTGCTTTGTGCACCATGCCTATGATGATACTATGATCTTGCTTTGTGTTCGTGCTTTCGATATGTCATGTGCATTGTCTATGCCTATTATTTGCTCACATGACATGATTGCCATGAGTTCATCTAGTATGTTGCATCTTTGCACTACTAGCTTGCACGACTTGATTCCTATGATTGCTTGCCTTGTTGCATCACCGATGATTCATACTTTCTCATTTCATGCGGTTGATGACAACCATCTACATGCTTTGCACATGATTGTTATTGCTTGTCGTCATATATCTCCATATGTTGCCTCTCTCATGCTAGATGATTTTCCATGTATTGAGCACAACAATGATTTTAGTCTTGCCAATGAGATTGCCCCCATAGCATTCTCGCATATATTTGGAGATTTTGACATATTTTTTGTGAAGCATGCTTGTCTTCATTCTTTGCACCATATACTTCATGCCATGAATATTGCCATTGTTGCATCATATTGTTCATGCACTTGTGCTTCTAATGGTTATGTGCAAAAGAAGAGAACCATCATGATGGATGATGTGTTTATATACCATGCGCATACGTTCTTTGTTTTGTTGTGTGCATGTGTAGGGTACTTGGACCTTGTGTCAGCTTCCACGTCACGTGAGTTGACAATCCGAGCTCTTGAGAGCGAACCACCTTCTACCACGACGATTCTACATCGCACTTGCTTGTACTTCGACATTGTGAAGGACGCACAAGGACATTCTTTCAAGGTGATATCCTTCTCTTTTGAGAACCCCCAAACCATGTGCATCGATATTGAGGATAATACTACTTGTGTTGCTTGCACCATGAGACTTATTGTTCATCTTGGATCACTTGATTGCACACATGTTAGAGATCTTGCTTCGACTTGTCACTTTCACCATTCCATGCATCATGATATATATGCCTTGTGTGTTGCATCTAATTCTTGGATTACTTGCTCCTATCACATGTTTGGTTGCAACAATGCCGTTTCTTCACATATGCCATGTCCCATTGATTGCTACATGCTTGCCTTGATTGCCTCACACATGATGCACAATTGCTCTTTCTATTGTGTTGAGTGCCACACTATATTCACTACACCCCATGCACATTATGCTTGGATTGTCTTGCACTTGACCCATGTGTTTAGACACTTCATTTTATTTGGTGTTGTGAATGATTCTTATGCCTACCATAGACCTTTCATTGAGCAATTTGGGAATGCTTACTATGAACTTGAGGTAGATGCCTCTTATCTTGTCACACATATTTGCATCACTACCTCACATTCACATGCTTGTCCCCATGATTTCTTTGCTTGTTCTAGATTGATATGCTTACATGCCATGTCACAATCCTTTGTCACACCATATGCTTTGCATGATGACGACACTTGTTTGGTGAATCACCTCTTGAATACTTCGTTTTGCACTAACGCTAACCACATTTATTTTTCCAAGTGTTTGCTGTCCTTGCTCATTTTGAAGGAATCACTAGATGGTGCGACATTGGAGAGTGCTCACTCCAACCTTGAAGATGATGACTACTTGGTGAACGTCCGCTTCAACACGGCGAAGCCATATCTTTCCCATGGTGATTTGGTTTTCGATCCGAGGTCGGATCTTTCCCAAGGGGGAGGGGATGATGCGGAGCATCCTATCGACATCACCATGTCAAGAGTCCGTTCGGCAAGCGACACGTGCAACATCTACTTCACATACACAAAGGTGAATCATCTCCTTTATGCGTGCTCACTTGACACCTTCGAGGATGGTATACTACTTGACACTCCTCTCGTGTGCATACATAGGTATTGTCAGAACATCATGGACGAGGAGGAGGAGGGCGAGCACAAGTGTACAACTACACCATCCGCGAGAGAAGCATGGAAGAGAAGGAAGAAGAGGATCCACCCAGTCCAGGACGAGCGGTACTACCGCCCACATCAAGCGGTACTACCGCTAAAGGCCCACAAGCTGTACTACCGGCCAACTTCCGCTCTACTGCCGCTCAACCCGACAGACTCCTGTGATCGAGCGGCACAAGTCCGGTACTACCGCCCGTACAAGCGGTACTACCGCCCGTACAAGCGGTACTACCGCCCGAGGGACCGGTACTACCGCCCTGCCTGTGCGCAGCCGGGCCTTTGGCCTTGTATCTCTCTCCCACTTACCCCTTCGTGGCTTATATAGACCACCCCCACCTCCTTTCTAGGGTTAGCAAAGGATTAGCTCATATTTGTGTGAGAGCTTTGCTCATCCACTTGGTTACCTTCTCCTCGGAGATTCGAGCCTCCTCGGAGAAGATCCCCCAAGCGGATTCAAGACCTCCTTTTGGAGAAGAACATCAAGACCCCCTCTTGGGCGGCCCCCTTCAAGACCTCCTCATGGAGATGAACCTTACCTTGTATCTTTCCCTTTGTTGTTCATGTACCTTGTGGATCTTGTGTGTTTGATTGTCTAGTGGATGTGTGATTGGACTTGTTCTTGAGTGTTCCCCCTTGTGATTTATCTCCATTCTTCCCCGTGTTCTTCGCGGGATCCGCTCCTTTCGTGAAAGATCGGCCCCTAGAATTCCTACCCTACATCAAGGAGTCTGCGTCTGAGGAGGCAGAGGTGGAGTCTGAAGAGGAATGTGATTCAGGCGTGGCAAGCCTTGCTCTAGCTTCAGCGTATGTCGCCAAGTCCATCTTCAACACTGAAGACAATTGCCTCGTCACCAACACCGATGCTAATGATGAGTACAACTCTGCTCCCACCTACTGCTTCATGGCACGTGGTGCCAAGGTAAACTCACGCGATGCTTACTTTCAAACATCAAGTGAAGATGACTCTGAATGTGGATCTAAACCTAGCTACAAAACACTTGCTAAAATTGCAACAGAACAACAAAATGCTATGGAACATATTCAAAAGTTGCTAGACAAAAGCGATGACCCGTTGGACGTAGAAATGACTCAAACTCAGTCCTTAATTGAAGACATTAAAAATCTTCACGTTAAGTACGGGGAACTAGAAAGTCATCATGATACGCTCTCAACTACTCATGAAAAGCTCTCCTGTGATTATCTTCAAAGGAAGCAAGAGTTTGATAACTTGAGATCGGCTCATGAAGATCTTAAAAATGATAACTTGAGATCGGCTCATGAAGATCTTCAAAAGGAGAAGGAGTCACTCCGCGCTCAACAGATCAGTTCCGCTCAGGAAGACTTTGAGCCACCATGTTTAAAATGTCTTGAGCGTGATAATGCTGCTTCTGTTGTTGGATGTTCTACTGCTACTACTGTTGCTATGTCTTCAACTACTGATGTGGTAACTAACCCCTCTTCTGAGGATACCACTACTATTGCCGATGAGAATGCCAGGTTGAGGACATTGCTTGAAACAGGGATGTATAATAGCCTCAAAGGGCATCAGACACTGTGCGATGTCCTCAAGAAACAGATTCTGAACCGAAACCCTAGGAACGAGGGTGTTGGGTTCGAGAGGAAAATGAATGTTGATGGTTCATACTGGAAGCCTGAGCAGTACCCCAAAACCACATGGGTTGCTGCAAAGGAACCTTCAGTGGATCCATCTACCTTATCTGGCTTCACTTGTGCTGACCCCATTATCATTGATGAATCCTTTGATGCAAACTATAAACTGTTTAAGAATCAGAATGGTGAAGTGTTTGCCAGGTATATTGGTACTAACTACAGGAATGGACCACCTTTGAAGAAGATCTGGGTGCCCAAAAGTTTTCTTGAGAAACTTCTTGTGAATGTCATCATGACACCACCAGGGAAGAAGACAAACCCCAGACCAAAGGCTTCATATGGTCCAAAGGCTTCATACAGACAGAGGACTCACCAGAGTCACCCTAACACCAATGTTTTGCAAGGAAACCATACTCAGACTTGTGATATGAGCGTGTTTCCTCAAACCGCTATGTTCATAAGACAAAGAACTATTCTGCTTATTCTTATGAGTATTATTCACCTCCTGCAAAGCTATTTGCTAGGGCTCCAAAGCCAAAATTCTTAGATGCTGCTCTTACACTCATTGCTTCTAAGCCACCCTGAAGATGTGGGTGGTTAAGAAAAATTAACTCTCTTTTGCAGGGAAAGGTCTCCAGCCGAAAATCAAAGGCGTCTAATGCTTATGCTGGGGACCTAAAACGTCTTGTGGGACGTAAGATAAAATGTCCTAATGGTCTTATTATGTACTTCATCCCAGGATTTCTTGACAAACATCCTACTTATCCTAACCAAGACCTGAACTTTCATAATCCGCTTGTTCGTCAAATGTTTATGCTTCACAATACTCTTGGTGAACCCTATCCCCCAAACTGCACTGTAGGGTATGACACAAAAGGCTTCAGAATGGATTATGGACAGTGGATGCACTAATCACATTACTGGTGATTGAAGTCTTCTCATGGATTCAACCCTACGTCCATCTGACAAGAGTCACATCACATTTGCTGACACTGGTAAAAGCAAGGTAATGAGTCTAGGTAGAGTTGCAATCTCAAAGGATCAGCACATGGATAAAGTGATGCTTTTTGAATCCCTTGGTTTCAACTTAATGTCCGTCTCAATGCTTTGCGATCTGAACATGATTGTGATGTTTGGAAAATATCGTTGCCTTGTGCTTATGGAATCTGACAAATCTCTAGTCTTTGAAGGGTATCGAAAAGACAATTTTTACATGGTAGATTTCTCAGTAGGACCACAGTTGGCCGTATGTCTTCTAGCAAAAGCTTCAGAGTGCTGGCTCTGGCATCGGAGGCTAGGGCATGCTGGCATGAGGAACTTGTACACTCTCGCGAAGAAGAAGCATGTCGTAGGCATCGAGGGTGTCAAGTTCAAGAAGGATCATCTGTGTGGTGTCTGCGAAGCTGGAAAGGTGACTAGGGCCAAGCATCCCTCAAAGACAATCATGACGACTTCCCGTCCCTTCGAGCTGCTTCACATGGACTTATTTGGCCCTACTCACTACTCTACTCTTACTACCACTGCATGCCTCTATGGCTTCGTCATTGTCGATGATTACTCAAGATATACACGGGTGCATATAATTCTCTATAAGACTGAAGTGCGGGATGTGTTCCGACGATTCGCCAATCATGCCATGATGAACTATACCATCAAGATCAAGCACATCAGAAGTGACAATGGCACAGAGTTCAAGAACATAGGCCTCGACACCTACCTTGATACATTGGGTATCACTCATGAGTTCTTAGCTCCATACACACCTCAGCGGAATGGCATCGTAGAGTGCAAGAAGAGAACCCTCATTGAGATGGCACGGACGATGCTTGATGAGTACAAGACACCAAGGAAGTTCTGTCTTGAAGCCATTGACACTGCATGTCACGTCATCAACCATATTTATCTTCACAAGCTTCTAAAGAAGACATCATATGAGCTACTAACTGGTGAGAAGCCAAATGTCAGTTACTTCATAGTATTTGGTGCTAGGTGCTGGATCAAGGATCCACATCACACTTCCAAATTTGCACCGAAAGCACATGAAGGTTTTATGCTTGGCTACGGAAAGGATTCGCACTCCTACAGAGTCTTCAACCTCTTTCACTATAAAGTGGTTGAAACTAGGATGTGTGGTTCGATGAACTAACGGCTCGCAAAGAGAGCATCTGCCAACTATGCTAGATGAAGTTTCACCAAGTGAGTCCATCAAGCTTATGGGTAATGGAGAAATCATACCTTCAGAGGCTCAGGATGAAGAACACCATCATCTCTACACCTAATCAACCCGAAGAAAATGCTCAGCTTGAAGTCAATGCCAATGATGAAGACAATGATCAGCAAGAGCAAAGTCTTCGTCCAGTTCATCCTCGTGTTGCAAATGAAGTGTAGATTGAGAAGATAATCGATAGCATCAATGCACCTTGTCCACTCACTCGTTCAAGAGCAACACAACTAGCAAATTTCTGTGTGGCACTTCGCATTTGTCTCTATATCTGAACCCAAGAAAGTTGCTGAAGCCTTCATGAAACCTGAATGGATTCAAGCGATGCAAGAAGAGCTTCAACAGTTTGAGGTAAACAATGTGTGGGAACTGGTTAAGCGCCCCGATCCTCGCAAGCACAATATCATTAGCACCAAATGGATCTACCGCAACAAACAAGATGAGCATGGTCAAGTTGTCAGAAACAAGGCTCATCTCGTTGCTCAAGGTTACACTCAAGTAGAAGGGATTGACCTCGATGAAACCTTTGCTCCTATGGCTAGGCTTGAAGCCATTCACATACTGATGGCCTATGCCAACCATCACGACATCCTTCTATACCAAATGGATGTGAAGAGTGCCTTCCTGAACGGAAAAATTGAAGAAGGAGTGTATGTTGCACAACCACCTGGTTTTGAAGACCTAAAGCGTCCCGACATGGTATACAAGCTCAACAAGGCACTATATAGCCTCAAACTAGCCCCTCGTGCTTGGTATGACACACTCAAAGACTTCCTGAAGAGCAAAGGCTTCAAACCTGGTTCTCTGGATCCCACACTCTTCACGGAGACATATGATGGAGAATTGTTTGTATGCTAAATCTATGTGGATGACATTATCTCCGGCTACACAGACAAGAAATACAGTGATGAATTTGGACACATGATGCAAGAGCAATATCGGATGTCCATGATGGGTGAGCTGAAATTCTTTCTCGGTCTTCAAATCCCTCAGCAAAGTAACGACATCTTCATATCACAAGAAAAATACCTCAAAGACTGCCTGAAGAAGTTTGGAATGCAGGACTGCAAAGGATACACGATGCCAATGCCAGCCAAAAGTCATCTGGGCCCCAACGACAAAGGTAAGGAGTTCGATCAAAAGATATACCGCTCCATGATGGGTTCTCTACTCTATTTATGTGCATCTAGGCCAGATATAATGCTTAGCATTTGCATGTGTGCCCGATTCCAAGCGGCACCAAAGGAGTCGCATCACTTAGCTATGAAGCGAATTCTTCGATATTTGGCTTACACCCCAACACCAGGATTATGGTATCTAAAGGGATCGGAGTTTGATCTTGTTGGATTCTCATATGCTGATTATGTTGGTGACAAGGTTGATCGCAAGACCACATCAGGCACATGTCACTTTCTTGGACGATCTCTTGTTTGTTGGTCTTCAAAGAAGCAGAACTGTGTATCTCTCCCCACTGCTGAATCTGAATACATTGCTACTGGATCTTGCTGCGCTCAGCTTTTATGGATGAAGCAAACTCTCAAGGATTATGGCATCCACCTGAAGCATGTGCCACTCTACTGCAACAATGAAAGCGCCATCAAGATTGCCAACAACCCAGTTCAGCACTCGAAGACAAAGCACATTCAGATCCGTCATCACTTTCTCAGAGATCATGTCATGAAGGAAGATATTGATATCATTCACGTCAATGCTGAAGAGCAATTGACAGATATCTTCACAAAGCCCTTGGATGAGAAAAGGTTTTGTAAGTTGCGGTGTGAGCTAAATATCTTAGAATCCTCAAATGTCCTGTAATTGGACACACATCCTAACGCTTATGCATGTTGATGACTTGGATGTGCAACACACAAAGTAATATATATCTTCAATCAATGAAGACATGCACTCTAAGTGTGAATACATTAACGCGGAATTTGACTTCGGAGCGCCACGATAATTGTGTGTCGTGTCTGGGTCTAATACTTCCTATACGGTGGGTAACGCCACCACCAAAATCTTTTCAAAGTATTTCATGTGGCGTCATAATTGCATAGTCTTCACAATTGATTTGTCTTCAACATTTAGTTAACTTCGAGGTTTATATTCGCAATGTTGAGTTGTATATATTCGTGTTCTATCCTCTACAGCATTCACTTATAGCTATGCCTTCATGCTTGAATCTTTTCTTGATCTAAGTGAATGTGATCGGACCCTAACCTCTTTTGTGCTTGTTCCTCAAACTCTATTTGTCCAAATCATATGCATTCCATTGAAGCCTGTTGAATGTCATCTCTGAGTCCTTGTCAGCAAAAGACATAGAGACAAACATTTAAATCTGTTCTAATCGCCATATCCTCTTGACTGCATACCGGAGAAGCCGGAACAACCACCCGACAATCCAGGCGAGCGTGGCAACATGGATCAACTCCCAATGAGTTGCATGCAAGCCACGTGTCCTTCAGATGTGAACCTCCAGGGGCACCTACATAATTACGATATGCTGTCCTTATCCCTATAAATACACACTCACCACGGTCATTATCTCTCCTTCCACCTCGCCACCTCGAACAAACCCTAGCGCCTCCGCTAGCTCGCGACGACGCTGGAGACGAAGCGCTTGACTGTCGCAACTTCTTCGACGCTGTCCTCACGCCGACCGCGGACCTCGTCCTCTCCGCCGTCGTCATAGGTGTCTCCCGTCGCCAAGTTAGGGCACAGAAGATTGAACTTCTCGGCCTTCAACTCTACCTCGTCTAGCAGTTCGTCCGCGGTAATTAAATCTTACTTTTTACTGCCTTTTAGATCCACCAGATCCATCCACTTCAACCAAAAGTGGTTTCATCACTTCCAAATATGGATCCATCCTTATCTGCATCTCATATAATGCCAAGTATATTCACTTATGCTTCATAACTAGTTAGATTCCTCACTTGTACTTATTCATGGATTCGTACAAATGTGGAACCGACTCTCTTCAAATAAGTGAATGTCTTCGCTCTATGAGGTCAATGTCTTCAAACTGATTTTTCTTCAAAATCTTCTGAGAATGCATATGACCTCTTCCCCTTCCCTCGCACCTTAATGTTGTCATGGGTACATGTCCGTGGGAGAATCCCTTGGTTCTCATAGGCTGCATTCATTTGCAGAGTTCTTACAGTAGCACATACACTCCCCTGAAGCCAGCTCTTGTTTGACAAGCATACGGAAGCCATTCACTGTTCTGAAGACACTCAATCTGAATACAATGGCCACTGAGAAATCTGCCAGGAAAGGTGGCAGATAGCGCAGAGGCAACACAGCTAAGGATTTACCTCCAGATCTGTTTGAGCTGTACAAGTCAGATCCTGAGGAGAGTTATGGCTAGCGCAAGACCCGAATCCAATGGATTCGAAGATATTGGGACGAAGAATGGTTCAAGTACAACTTCGTGACCCCTGAGTATGCAGAGAAGAATTTTATCAAGTGCCCCTGGGAAGATATTCTATACAGAAATCTGTAGCCCAAGTCCAAGCTTGAAGCCATTGCTCAAGGCTTCTACCCATGCATGGTCCGAGGACCGAAGCCAGAGAATGCCGACCCATCATCCTTGTTATGGTGTCGTGAAGACAATCTATTCAAGCGCAACTATCAGTTTGTAAAGGAATCAGCCACCAAGAACAAGAAGGAGTTGGGCCTCAACTTCAACCCTGGTCCATCTGCTCCAAGGGCTGACGGCACACGCGATGCCAATCCTAATGTCATCGGCCCCTTCGCCAACTTTGATGGTCTTCTCTCGCATATAGCTACTCAGAGGGCTACGGTGGATCAATCTGCTGATGATGCAGATTCTGAAGATGCGCCAGCACCACTGAAGCAGAAGACTAAGAATACAAAAGCTTCGAAGCCCTCTGCCACACCAAAAGCTTCGACTATGAAGCCATTGGCCACTGCACCTCCTGAAGCCAGTGTGCAGTCCGAAGACTTGTCTCGTGTCTCCAAGAAGACCGACAAGACCAAGAAAGCCAAGAAGCCCAAGAAGATTTCTGGGCATGAACTGACTGCAGCTGTCGTTCTCAGGAACGAAGAAGACACCATTGATCTGTCAAGTGAAGAAGATCTTGGTGATGACGCACTTGAGCAACTGATCAAGAGCAAGCAAGAGGCAGAGATCTTCAACAATCTGCCCCTCTTTGATGTTGACATCCTGAACAACTTCATTGACGAGTGGTTCGATGATCAGACCATCAGTATTGATGATCTTCAGCTGCCGGTGGACATCAGCATCACATTTCACGGAGCTATTGCCAATGAGCTGGCCATGGCTCAGAAGATAGTCGAGCTCAAGAACAAAATTGATTGTGAGAAATCTCACTTCAAGAAGAACATGGCCAAGCTCAGCGTGGCAGATGTTCAAATCTTCAAAGAGATGATGCATAATCTCAAGGAAGAGTTTCACAAGAAGAGGGAGGAAGCAAAAGGTTCAAGAGAGCACATGAAGTACTTTGCAGAGAAGTGCGTTCAAGCACATAATGACGCTGAAAAGTGCAAAGCTCTTGGGCGTCCTAGCATCGACCCAAGAATGACTGCCAAGCCAACAAAGAAGTCTGTTGTGGCCCAAACTGAAGCATCAAGGCAGGAAGAACCTCGCATTGTCTTCCATGCCAGCATGACAGGCTTGAAGCCTAAGGTCCCCTCAGTAGCTTCAGAACTGAAGAAGACAAGGGCAGCTGAAGCTGATACCAGGAAGCGCAAGCACAAGAACACCTCTGATGAGGCTCCTTCCAAGAAGAAATTGAAGACAAAGTCTTCAAAGAAAGTGCGTGCTTCGGCCACTGAGCCCCTTGTGGTTGAGCCCATTTCTGTCGCCCATCCAGCTTCCACCAACCAAGAGCGTCGTCTTATGATCCATGAGCCTGCTTCCATAGAGGTTCCTGAAGATGAAGAAGTTCCAACTATCGACCCCATGACAGCTGAAGACATTGATCATGATGACAATGTTGAAGATGATTAAGCCCTTCCTCAGATCAAGCACCAATCAGTATCATCGCATGTTCTTACGAACAGTGAACTCATCAGCGTTGGTCTTCCCTTGACGCCAATTGCTCAGGATGACTCATGGGCCGATTGCCCTCAGCAAGACACCCTCGTCTATGAAGAGATACCCAAAACCCCACCACCTCAAGTCACCACTCTGGTGCTTGATGACGACAACTACATGGTGCGGACCTCTCCATCACCATAGGCGTCACCCGCATTCTGCAGGCTTCGCAATGGCCCCAAGCCACAGGTCACCATATCGAGCATTCCGGAAGGGGAGGTGCACCAAAGCTTAGTAGCACGTCAAGTGTTTCCTGAAGCCACCCCTACTGTGAATGTCTTCGAGTCTGAAGCCAAAGCTGCTGAAGAAATTCCGACTACATCAGCCGATGAAGATCATGGAGAAAGAGAACAAGAAAGAGTTGCCACACCCCCTGCTACAGAACCAGTCATTCTCGAGGAGAATGTGATTGTGCCCGACCCTCCTGTTATAGAGGACACGGAGGTTGAAAACACTGAGGCTGTCACAAACAACAATGCTGACGCCAATGACACTGTCATGGCTGAAGACAATGTGGAGCCTGAAGCAAATGTAGTGCCTGAAGCTCATGTGCAACCTGAAGCAAACATAAATGTTGAAGCCACTGTTCCACCTCCTAGGCCTCACACCATTGAGCAGGCCTTTGATCGCGGACAGCTGGTCATAGTGAAATGGCCTATCCTAGTTCCTCCCACTGTTCCAGGACCACAGTATGATTACCATGTGGAGCAGAGGCCTCAGGTTCAGAAGCCACAGCCAAGGCTGCCAAGGCTTCCAGGTGCTGCAACTTCGCTAGGATCTTTCAGTGTGACCAGCTTCAGATCTCACAACACCTTCTTCGATAGTGCCAAGAATCCATATTCAAAGCCAAAGATCTCTTTCGATCGATTTTGGAGCCATCAGCAGCGCAGTTATTACTCATGCATTCTATACAATCAAGAGTGAATCTTTCCACACATACGTCTTGACTGTGAAGCTATTGTTGGGCTGCCCTGTCTTGAAGAAGCCCTTGACTGCTTTAGGGAGATTGGTCTTCTGTCATTCATTACAGACAAGGAGCACTAGAATGGAACTGCTACTACAATTCTATGCAACACTTCATATTCATGGCTACAACAGGGATCCGAAGACATGGATTCTTGAGTGGATGGCAGGAGATGTGCATCATGAAGCCAAAGCTCAAGACATCATTGAGCTTACTTCCCTGCCCACTCCAGGCGAGTTCTATGAGCCTGGTTATCAGCGTCATCGTGATCAACTGCAGAGTATCTTCCGGAGGCCCGAGCCAAATATGAGTGAAATGCTAAGTATGATGAACCCATTGCCTTCTGATGCTGAATACCACAAAGAGTTCTTTATCAAGGACCTCGAGTACTTGCCCCGCACTGTTTATCATATTCTGAAGCGTACTCTCTGGGAAATCAAAGGACACTCTTCTGAAGCCAAACTGGAAGGAGCCATGAAGACTTTGGTGTTTTATATCATCCATGGCATCAGATTCAATACTCAGGATTTCTTCATCAGATAACTTGCTGCATCAGGGATTGATCTGTTTGGCCTCAAGTTTTATGATCCATGGGTGATGCGCCTGACCAAACTCCATTCTACTATTGACTATCAACCCTCAATGCGCAACCATCTCGTCTTCATGCCTGAGGTTGATCTGTCCATTGAAGCCATCTACCCAGAGCCTACCAAGCAACCTCTATATCTTCACAATGTTGATCATCAAAGCTTCATGCAACCATTAGAAGGAATTCATGTCCCCAATGCTGCCACTCCCTCCTATCCTCTGGCTAGCAATATGCATGTGCCCCATCGGGCAAACACCGAAGCCACTGACAGTACTATTGCCAAAGGCCTCCGAAGCGTTCTCGTGTACTCAATGACCGAGAGCTTCTTGTGGCCTTACATCAGAAGTAGGATAGGCATCATGACTGGCTCAAGCGTCAGATGCAGAGTATCTTGGTGGATGCCAATCACCTTCGAAATTTGGCCACCAAGAACTCATTCGTTACCCATGAAGCCTGTCGACGGTCCTGGAAGAGTCTCGCACTGCTATGCTTTGAAGACGATCTTCGCAAATATGGCTTCACTGAGGGCTTCAAGTTTGATTCCAGGCCTCCCCAAAATGCAAGCTGGCACCACACTCCCTCAATCGAAGATTCTGAGCGTTCATCTTCGGCTGCAACTGTTGTTGCAAGAGTCATCGATGAAGAAGACGACGCCACTTCACCAACCATGGCTTCTCTGCATCTTGACACTACATCAGGCCCGTCTGCACCACCGAACTCCAACGTCGACCCTGCTCCTTCATATACTCCTGATGAGAACGAGTAGATGCTCTATGTCTTCCAACCTTTTTGGTCATTACTGACAAAAGAAGGAGAAGCATATGAGTTGATAGTCTTCAAGCGGGTCCTTATGGGTGGTTGCTTTATTTTTGCTAAGTCTTTACAACTCTCATCTTTTCTAACATTTGGTTCTTTGACTTGTAACACTTAAACTCTATGGTTGTCTGCTACTTTACACTGCTACCTTGTGATGCGATGATAAATTCCGCATGAAGCCATTCCGCATACGTCCATTTTTCATTATGCATGTCATTATCTTCGTTATCCCTTTATATGCATGATGAATTGTCTTCATAAGCTGAAGAGGATCTCCACAAAGCAAAACCTGCCATGTGCATTTGCATTCAAAAGCAAACTTCTTATATGCACATCTTCAGGGGGAGCCTTTGCTACTTATGAAGACAATACCTTAATTCTTAAACTTTCACATACTTTTATCCCTGTTGACGACTTCAACTAGTTTGTAATCAATCACCAAAAAGGGGAGATTGTAAGTGCATCTAGTGCAACCCTTAGTTGGTTTTGGAGTATTGACGACAAACTTGGTTGAGGGACTAATGTGTTTGTGAGAATTGCAGGATAACACAGGCCGTAGTCCCATATTGATTCGGTTTACCTACCAGAGATGACCCCTAAAAAAGTGTGAAGACATTGAAGACAATGGTAGACTATGAAGATATTCATAGTGAAGATTATGACATGAGAAGACATTCACATGAAGACTATGGAATGAGAAGGCATAGTTGTTTCATAGTTTCCTTTTCTTCTTTGTTGAGTCATAGGAACCATCGTAATGTTAAGTGGGGTCCAAGTGAACAAAGTCAGAGTGACTGATGTGATACTCAACCAAATCATATGTCTTCGAGCGAAGACAATGAGAGTAAATCTTATCCAGAGTTGGATGAGTCAGCTTTACTTCTAGCCCAAGTCAAGCTGTCGCGTGTGTTTGAAATCTGACTGTTGGACACGTGTCAGTTCCTTAGTGACCCAGGGTCATTTCAGACAAAACAGGTCGGGTTGCCTCCTGGCTATAAATAGCCCACCCCCTACACCATAAATTGGTGGCTACTCAGAGTTAGTGCATGGCTTTTGTCGTTTGAGAGCAACCCACCTCTGAAGCATTTGAGAGAGAGAGAGAGAGAGAGATCCTTGCGAGGACTAAGCCCTATACACCCAGAGCCAAAGTGATGCGGAGCATCCCAAGATCATCCCCATGGACGCACCTACATCTCCAATGACACCACTTGGACCAATGACAAGAGCCCGAGCCAAGGCTATCGAAGATAAGGTGAACTCACTCCTCTCCGAACTTCCACTTTCTATGCATGAGACGTGGCTACTACCTAAGTCCGAGTTGTTGTGCATGATTAGGTACAAAGAGGACCCTCCCGAGGATGCACATGAAGATGTACAAACCGCCAAGTCCATAGATGAAGAGAAACGTCGAAAGGAGAAGAAGGCAGCTCCAGGACCCAGACATCTGACCCCAGGCCCGGACATCCGGCCGCTGGAGCGACCACTACAGCAACAGCCGCCCAGCCGCCAAGTGCTACAGGCCCCGGACATCCGGCGTCAACCCCGGACATCCGGCGCCTGGCCAAGTCCCGGACACCGGCCTCACCCCCGAAAATCTGGCACCCTCCAAACAGAGAGCAACAAAGTCAGCTCCTCCAGCCCAGACATCCGGCCTGCCAGCCCAGACATCTGGCTCTCCGTGAAGTCCCAGACATCTGGCCCGTCACTCGGACGTCCGGCCTCCCCTGCCTACGTGTTGTGCATCTGGGCCAAGGCCCACGTACCCTCTTCGCCCCTTAGACTATATATACTCCCCCTCCACCTATGTTTTAGGGTTAGCAAAGGTTTAGCTCAGGTTTGTGTGAGAGCTTTGCTCATCCACTTGGTTACCTTCTCCATGGAGATTCGAGCCTCCACCGGAGAAGATCCCCCAAGAGGATTCAAGACCCCTTTTAGGGAAGAACTCAAGACCTCCTCACGGAGAAGACCGGCTACCCTTGTATCGTCCTTAGTTGTCTGTGGATCGTGTATCTTTCCTTATGTACTCGAGGATCTAGCACATGTGTGACTTGTTCTAGTTAGTTTGAGTGTTCCTCTTGTGTTTTCCCTCGTTTCCCTCCTCGTGTTCTTCGTGTTCTTCGCGGGATCCGCTCCTTTCGTGAAAGATCGGCTGATTAGGGTTCTAGCCTACATCATCTTGGTATCATGAGCCACGTTGATCACGATTTCGGAGCCTCTCCTCATAGTTTTCTAGCCTAATTTTGTTGTGTTCTTCCCCAATTTCGAAAATCCCCACCAAAAAAAGCCCCAAATTTTTTTTTGTGATTTGTTGGTGTGATGAAGTTTTGTTGGATTTCATCCGCGGATTTCGTGTGTTGCAGGTAGATCTAGCTTTCCATCCAATTTCCCCAATTCCCATCCACAAATTTCTCTAAATTTTGCCCGGATTTGACCTCTCCTCGCGACGATCTTCGAATCCATCCACGAATCTAGACCCCGGACATCCGGCCCGATAGCCCAGACATCCGACGCCCCGGACATCCGGCCGCGAGCCCGGACGTCCGGCCCCTGGCAGCACCACTTCCTCTCCGCTGCCCGTTTTTTGTCCATTTTTGCCTAAATTTTGTTCCGCTGTCCACATATACTTCCGCATACCTCCACCACTTCCGCATAGCCTCACCATATACCACATACACAACCACCGCTTACCAACTTCAACTCCGACAATTTTGGTCCAATTTTTGCTTTGAGAATTTGAGTTGCGGTACAGTGTCCTACTTGTGTTCCAGCTATTTAGGTACGGTTCGACATCAACATCACCGCTGCTCATCTTCGCCACGGACGCATCTACAACAACGACCACCTCGACTACATTTTGGTATTCGGTCCACCATTTTGGCACCATACCGTCCGCAAGAAACGGTAACCTCATCTTGGTATTGGACATATCACTCTTGCCATTACATTGATAGCCATCATAGCCTTACTCCTTTGTGTTGCTTACCCATCGAGACTAGCCTTTGAGTATTGCCAGCAACGAGACTTGTGCACATTAGTGATCATACTTCCCATAGCATACATACATCATTGTTGCATATATTGGTATCATCTCTTCTGTCACAAAGTTGTCATCGCATACACAATTGCTATCTTGGTTCGTCAAGCATTGCATGAGAAAAGAGCTCAAACATCAAAGAGCCAAACAAGCTTTTAAGCAAAGAGCTTTTAAGCAAGAACCATAGCATCATACAACATTAAGATTGTCATACTAGATCATCTTGGATCATATCATTGGAACACCTTGCATAGAACATACTTGGGATAGAAGTCGTTGCATTTTTGCTAAGTAAGTTGTGCACAAGTTCTTGTATCCGCCTATTATGCAATCGTGCTAGCGTCTCTCTAGTGTTGTGCAACAAGAGCATTTTTGTGGATTCCACATTTTGGCTCATCCTTGGTTTCCCAACCCCACTTATCTTTTTGCGTGTGTGTTCCCGTGTACCTTATATGCTTGGTCTACTTGTTACATTGCATCTTGTGAATCTTTTCCAACATTATTGAAGCTCACTTACAATTGCATCAAATTGTGTGCCACCATCCTAACCAAGCTCCACCATAAGCTTTTACTTGTGTAGGTGTGAGAAATCGACAAGAGCTAGTACCAATTGTGCTATTTCCTTGTCCTACATTGGAGTGATCATCGATCCACTTTCAACTTCGGTCAAGGTACATTTGGTATTCGTTCTTCTCTTTCTACCACTCTCATTTGTCTTGGAATGATGGATAGGCCAAGTACTTCTACCAACCCACTCTTCATGGAGCAAGACGACGACATGAACTCCTTCGTCACCAAGAGTCACCTCTTTGGTGCACAACGTGCTTTTCATCAAGAGCAACAAGCTATGAGTGAACGCATCGACAACCTCGCCACGGACTTGCGACTCTCCGAGCAACATACAAGGGACTACTTCGACCACAAGCTTGATGATCACAAGCAAGAGAATGACGCAAGAATGGACGAGATTCGTGCTTTGTTGCTGAACCGCTCTTCTTCCACTTCAAGAAGGAGCCGTTCAAGTCGCCAATCCGACTTCACCCTCTCCGGCTTAAGTACACTGACATCGAACACTCTTCGCCGTGCCGCGCGCAACGAGCATCAAGCAAGCCTCAATCCTCTACGCGACACCGACTCACAAGAGCACCGACGATGTCAAAACCAAGAGGCCTTTGCGCTAGCACGAGAACAACAATGACAACGCCAACATGAAGAGGAAGAGCGAGCGTGTCTTCACCAAAATGCACAAGATGCCGAGGCACAACGTCAAGAACAACAACTCCGTGAAGCTCAAGCACTTGAGGCGCAACAAGCTCTACGCGATTCAAGTTGAGTCGTAGCCGACAAAGGCCGACAAGCTCGTGAACACGCAGAAGCACTTCGCGAAGAAGTCCGCGAGAGGATTTATCAAGCTCGCATGCATCGTCAAGTTCCTCCTCGAGCTCGACAAGCTCCTCCACAAGCTCGCCAATAACATCAAGTTCATCAAGAGCATGAACACAATGGAGATCATCCACGACAAGAGCATCATGAGGTCGACAACCCTCTGCGCCAAGAGCACCACAAGTCGCACAATCATCAACAACATGGGTGTAATCATCCCCGACCCCAATACAATGAAGAGCAATGCTACGGCAAACTCAAGTTCACCATGCCCATGTTCAATGGAAGCAACGATCCCGAAGAGTACCTTCATGGGCATTGAAAGTTGACAAGATCTTCCGTTTGCACAACTATGAAGAAAAGAAGAAGATCGTGATGGCATCCCTTGAGTTCCAAGACTATGTCCTCATTTGGTGGGAACAAGTTATCGAGCGCCGAGAGGAAAGAGGTGAACCACCCATCACTACTTGGGCGCAAATGAAGGATGTCATGAGAGCATGCTTTGTGCCTACCTACTACAACTGTGACCTCTTCAAGAAGCTCCAACTACTCAAGCAAGGAACCAAGAGCATTGAAGAGTACTACAAGGAGATGGAGATTGCAATGATACGAGCCAATGTCACGGAAGATGATGAGAAAACTATGGCACGTTTCTTGAATGGACTCAACCATCCCATCAAGAAGATCGCCGACTTCCAACCATACTCGAACCTTATCAAGCTAGTGCATCAAGCTACCAAAGCGGAACGCCAAGTGCAAGATGATTTCAAGTATGCCAAGTTCTCATCCAAGTCATTCGGCTTCTCCAACACCCAAGCTTCAACGACTCCAACAACGTCTACCAAGCCTTCTACAAGCAACGTCGACAAGTCGAGTTCCAAGAAAGCTTTGTCAACTCCAAGTCATCCTACTACGAGCAACATCAAGCCAAGAGCTTCATCGTCATCCACTCCAACCGATGTGACCGTCAAAACAAGTTCCTTCAAATGCTTCACATGCGGAGGCCCAGGCCACAAGTCCTACGAGTACACCAACAAGCGGACCATGATCCTCAATGAGGACGGCACCTATGACTCCATGAGTGAAGGAGAAATGGATGCTCTTGAGCAAGTCGCCATGCACCGGCAAGTGAACAATGAAGAGGAACAAGTCTTTTGCAATGAAGATTCAAGTCCTGCCCTTGTTGTCTCCAAGGTCTTGACTCTCCAATATCACCAAGAAGAAGACCAACGATGCCAAATATTCCACACCAAGGCCGGCATCAATGGACGATTCGTCAAGCTCATCATCGATGGAGGGAGTTGTCATAATCTAGCAAGTGAAGAACTTTGCTCCAAGCTCCAATTGTCCAAGACGAAGCACCCACATCCATACAAAGTGCAATGGCTTAGCAACTCCGAAACTATCCAAGTCGAGCACCGAGTACAAGTCTCCTTCAAAATTGGCGCCTACGAAGACACCTTGGAGTGCGACGTTGTTCCAATGACCGTTTGCCATCTTCTCCTTGGACGCCCATGGAAATTCGATAGAGGAGTCATCCACAACGGCCGAACTAACCACTACATCTTCAAGATGAAGGGCAAGGAGTATGTACTTTGTCCCATGTCTCCAAGCCAAGATGTCGCCGATAAGCAAGCCACCCATCGTGGAGATAATAGTGAGAGAGTGAGCGCCACAAGCCCAAATCGAACACCTCCAGGATGAGCGCAAAGAAGAACCTAGTCCTATTTGCCACCAAAAGTGAGATAAGAGGAGTGTGTGAGAACCCATCTAGTGTCCTACACTACGTCCTCGTGTGCAAGGACAATGCACCACAAACTAACACTTCTCACACTCTTCCTCTAGTGTTATCTTCTCTTTTGCAGGAATTTCACGATGTTTTCCCCGACGAGCTACCTCCGGGACTACCTCCACTACGAGGCATTGAGCACCGCATCGACCTCATCCCCGGAGCACCGCTTCCGAACAAAGCTCCCTACCACATCAACCCCGAAGAGACCAAAGAAATACAAAGGCAAGTAAAGCATCTTATAGACCATGGACATGTACGTGAAAGTTTGAGCCCTTGTGACGTCCCGGTCATTCTTGTGCCAAAACGAGATGGTAGTTTTCGCATGTGCTCCGATTGTAGACCTATCAATGCTATCACCATTCGCTATAGGTATCCTACTCCACACCTAGATGATATGCTTGATGAACTTAGTGGTGCCACTATCTTTTCCAAAATTGATCTTAAGTGTGGTTACTATCAAATCCGCATACAAGAGGGTGATGAATGGAAAACCGCTTCCAAAACCAAGTTTGGCTTATATGAATGGTTAGTCATGCCTATGGGTCTCTCGAAAGCACCGGGTACTTTTATGCGTCTTATGAATCATGTCTTTCGCCCTTACATTGGTACATTTGTTGTGGTCTACTTTGATGACATTCTTGTTTTTAGCAAGTCTCTCAAAGAGCATGTCACCCATATTAGAACCGTTTTGCAAACTCTTCAAAAAGAGCATCTCTATGCTAATATGGAGAAATGCCTTTTTAGCGTTGACAAGCTCATTTTCTTGGGTTTTGTTGTTTCTTCCAAGGGTGTTCATGTTGACGAGTCCAAGATCAATGCTATTAAGACTTGGCCACAACCAACCAATTTGCAACAAGTGCGTAGCTTTCTTGGCCTTGCGGGCTTCTATCGTCGCTTTGTGAAGGATTTTAGCACCATTGCTTCGCCTTTACATGCTTTAAGCAAGAAGAATGTGCCTTTTGTTTGGGGACCATCCCAAGATACCGCTTTCAATGAGCTCAAGAACTTGCTTACTCATGCTCCCGTGCTTGCTTTACCCAACTTTGACAAACCCTTTGAGATTCATTGTGATGCTAGTGGTAATGGCATAGGAGGTGTGTTAACGCAAGAGAAGCGCCCCATAGCTTACTTTAGTGAGAAACTCTCCGGTGCTCAACTCAATTACCCCATCTATGACAAAGAGCTCTATGCTTTAGTGTCGTCTTGCATGAATGGGAACATTACCTTCGTCCCCATGAGTTTATCATTCATACCGATCATGAGACTCTCAAGTATCTTAAGGGCCAAACCAAGTTGAACAAGCGTCATGCTAAGTGGAGTGAATTTATTGAGTCTTTTC
The DNA here is from genome assembly GCF_002162155.2 of Triticum dicoccoides. Taxonomy (NCBI): domain Eukaryota; kingdom Viridiplantae; phylum Streptophyta; class Magnoliopsida; order Poales; family Poaceae; genus Triticum; species Triticum dicoccoides. The sequence goes on along the minus strand of NC_041382.1, from coordinate 351,409,142 downwards.
CTTATGTCATCAAGTACATTAAGGGTAAGGAAAACATTGTAGCGGATGCCCTTTCTCGCATATGCATGCTTGTCACTCAACTTGAATTAGATATCATTGGTTTTCAGCATATCAAAGACTTGTATGAGCATGATCCTTCTTTTGCTACTCCATATGCCAAGTGTTTGTCACACAACGGAACGCTATTACATCAAAGATGGGTATCTTATGAGAGCTAACAAACTTTGCATCCCCGAGTCTTCTCTTCGTTTGTTGCTTTTGCAGGAATCTCATGGAGGAGGCTTAATGGGACACTTTGACGAGACAAGATGTTCGCCACGCTCTCGAAGAACTACTTTTGGCTGAAGATGTTTCGCGACGTCAATCACTTCACCAACTGTTGCTCTACATGTCGCAAAGCTAAGTCCAAAGCGCAATCTCATGGCCTTTATATTCCCCTACCAATTCCATATCAACCATGGGAAGACATTAGCATGGACTTTGTACTTGGTTTGCCTAGGACTCGAAATGGGAAGGATTCCGTATTTGTCGTTGTGGATTGTTTCTCAAAAATGGCACATTTTATTCCTTGCAACAAGACAGACGATGCTTCACATGTTGCTAATCTCTTTTATAGGGAAATATTGTGTCTACATGGAGTGCCAAAGACTATCGTCTCAGAACGCGGCGTCAAGTTCCTTAGCTACTTTTGGAAGACCCTATGCGCCAAACTCGGAATCAAGCTACTCTTCTCTACGGCATATCATCCACAAACCAACGGCCAAACAGACGTCACCAATCGCACACTCTCCACTCTACTTCGAGTACTAATCAATAAGAACATCAAGGAGTGGGAGGAGTGCCTACCTATCACCGAGTTCGCCTACAACCGAGCAAGACACTCAACAACCGGCAAGTCACCCTTCGAGGTCGTCTACGGGTTCAACCCTTTGTCACCATTGGATATTCTCCCTTTACCACTCCAAGAGCGCATCAATTTGGACGCAAGTGCACGTGTGACTCATCTCAAGAAGGTGCATGAAGATACAAGACATACTATCGAGCACCAAGTACAACGACTTGCGACCAAGCGCAACATCAACAAGCACCCCATGATCTTCAACATTGGTGATCTCGTGTGGCTACACCTTTGAAAGGATCGCTTTCCACAAGAACGCAAGTCCAAGATTCGACCACGAGCGGATGGACCATTCAAGGTGCTTGCACGCTACAACGACAATGCTTACAAGATCGACATCCCACGTGACAAGTACTCCGTGAGGGACATCTTCAACATCAAAGATCTCTGGCCCTACCATGGTGATGAGGATTTTGATCCGAGGATGGATCTTCCACAAGGGAGGGGAGATGATGCGGAGCATCCCAAGATCATCCCCATGGATGCACCTACATCTCCAACGACACCACTTGGACCAATGACAAGAGCCCGAGCCAAGGCTATCGAAAATAAGGTGAACTCACTCCTCTCCAAACTTCCACTTTCTATGCATAGACATGGCTACTACCTAAGTCCGAGTTGTTGTGCATCATTAGGTACAAATAGGACCCTCCCGAGGATGCACATGAAGATGTACAAACCGCCAAGTCCATGGATGAAGAGAAACACCGAAAGGAGAAGAAGGCAGCTCCAGGACCCGGACATCCGGCCGCTGGAGACGACCACTACAGCAACAGCCGCCCAGCCGCCAAGTGCTACAGGCCCTGGACATCCGGCGTCAACCCCGGACATCCGGCGCCTCGCCAAGTCCCGGGCATCCGGCCTCACCCCCAGAAATCCGGCACCCTCAAAACATAGAGCAACGAAGTCAGCTCCTCCAGCCCGGACATCCGGCATGCCAGCCCGAGCATCCGGCTCTCCGTGAAGTCCCGGACATCCGGCCCGTCGCCCGGACGTCCGGCCTCCCCTGCCTGCGTGTTGTGCATCTGGGACAAGGCCCATGTCCCCTTAGACTATATGTACTCCCCCTCCACCTCCATTTTAGCGTTAGCAAAGGTTTAGCTCATGTTTGTGTGAGAGCTTTGCTCATCCACTTGGTTACCTTCTCCATGGAGATTCGAGCCTCCACCGTAGAAGATCCCCCAAGCGGATTCAAGACCCCTTTTAGGGCAGAACTTAAGACCTCCTCACGGAGAAGATCGGCTACCCTTGTATCATCCTTAGTTGTCTGTGGATCGTGTATCTTTCCTTATGTACTCGAGGATCTAGCACATGTGTGACTTGTTCTTGTTAGTTTGAGTGTTCCTCTTGTGTTTTCCCTCGTTTCCCTCCTCGTGTTCTTCATGTTCTTCATGGGATCTGCTCCTTCCGTGAAAGATCGGCCGATTGGGGTTCTACCCTACATCACAAAGAGTGTTAGGCATCACTGAAGTCTTTCTGTCCGCGTGATCTGAAGACTTGTTACACTTGAGGACTGTGAATCCTCCATCCGGTTAGGCGTCGCGTTCTGAGCGTCCAACAGTCATTGTGGATCGCTGGTGAACGAAGTCTGTGAAGGTTTGGAAGTCTACCTTGAAGACTTTTTTTTGAAAGAAAACAAAACTTTATTCATTTGAGATAACCGTTACATAGTTTGTGAGGATCACTACAATTTCATTTAGAGGCTACTCAGAATAGTCTGAAGTCAAAGAAAATCTAGCTAATCTGGCAAGTTCATGAGCTACTTTATTTGCCTCTCAATAACAATGTTTGAATCTAGTCATGACGAAATCACATGCATAGTGAAAGCAGTCATCGAAAATTGCTGCCGCCGCACCCGCTAATTGTCCTCCATCCTGCATAGTCTCTATCACCTCCAGATTGTCTGAATTGATGATTATGTGATTACACCCCGCCCTATGTGCCAGTGTTAGACCAAATTTGAGTGTTAAAGCTTCCTCCATCAGAACATCCGCACAGTAGTCAATTTTTTCATTTCCTCCTGCAATAAACCTACCTTTATCGTCCCTAAGTACTGCCCCCATCGTACCCTTCAGCATGTCATGATCAAAAGAGGCGTCAACATTAATTTTCACAAAACCCCTAGGAGGAGAGTACCATCCCCCCTTTTTCATGGACGCCTTTTGAGATGATGCATTTACAAAATTGGATGTGAGGGCTATGATCCCCATTAATATCTAATTTGCATTCTGAGTTAATTCCTTGTGCACTATTTTTCGTCTTTCCCACCATAGATACCAAGCTAAAATGGCTATCATTTCTCGTACATTTGGTACCCCATAATACTCAAATCTTGGTCGGGAAGAAGTAGAAGGTATTCCAATATCACCTCCCCAGCACGGTCAACCTCACAAGCTTTATCAATAATCTCATCCATCCCTAGTTTCTTCCAAACCTCCTTTGCTTTACTACAGAGGAAAAGCATGTGTTTCGTATCTTCTAAACCTTGAGAGCAATTAGGACAAGAGGGCGAGACCTTCATGTGTCTAGTAGCAATTAGGACAGGAGGGTGCCATGTAATGTACGCCATATAAATTTTTTTACTTTTGCCGGACAAGATAACTTCCAAATTTGACACCATATAGGGTTATGTGTGATTCGCCCCATCCCATTAGCATATTTTAGTTTACTCCCATACTGATGATTCCACTCCACAAAGTAAGCAGATCGTACCGATAACATACCATTTTTCGTATAACTCCAGGCAATGAAATCTGTCATATCATGTTGCGAAAGTGGGTTTGGAAGAATCCGTTGCACATCAATGGGCCACATAGTTTGTCTAATCAGGTCCTCATCCCAATTATTGGAGACGGGATCAATCAGGTCACCCACTTTTGATAACAATTGTCCCCCCTATGGGTCATAATCTTCCTAGTGGCACAGTTTGGGATCCAGGCATCTTCCCAAATATTGATGATGTGTCCATTCCCCACTCGCCAAATGTAGCCACATTTCAGGGTATTTATGCCTGCCATAATGCTTCGCCATGTGAAGGAAGTGCCACGCTTTGGCCTGGACTTCATCAAATCGCCATCAAGATAGTACTTGGCTCTCAGAATAGTAGCACACAAGGAATCAGGATTATCAATGAGACTCCATGCCTATTTGGCGAGCAAAGCCATGTTGAAACAGTGGATATCACGGAAACCCATTCCTCCTTGGTTTTTTGGTGCACACATTTTCCACCAGGCCATCCAGTGCATCCTCCTCTAGTTCTCCTCGTCTCCCCACCAGAAATGCGCAATCGCGTCAATGATTCCTTTTACAAAAAAGATTAGGAATTTTAAAAACTGACATTGCATAGGTAGGTATGGCTTGGATCATAGCCTTGAGCAAGTCTACCTTGAAGACTTACCAGAGTGATTGGGCGAGGACTGTGTGTCCTTAGCTCAAGGGGAATAAGGTGAAGATGCGGTCTTCTAAGTTAAATCTCAGCCTCCCTAACCAAACATACAGTAGTCACAGCAACTAGAACTGGTCTACCAAATCCTTGTCTTCACCAAGCTACTGGTTCTATCCTTCACTTCCCTTTACTTTACTGTTTGTCTTTGTGAAGTCATTGCTTTACTGTATGATCTGATTGACTTCACTGAGTGAAGACTGTTTACTGTTTGGCTTCACACTGTCTTCCATCCTGATCCTTACTACCTAGCTGCTGATAGTCTTCGTGCATTCACTTCATTGCTTACTTGACTATGGCATGTCTAGTGTAGTCTACCTTCCGTTGCATATCAATAGTTTCATTCCTATCGTTTGTCTTCAAAGCCCCCGTGTTTTCAAGACTTCCATAAAAATCGCCTATTCACCCCCCCCCCTCCCTCTAGTCGATAACTAGCACTTTCACGGGCAACTAGGGTTCTACCCTACACCAAGTAGGGTCTTACAACGCAAGGTGGCCCGGACCTGGGTAAACTGTTGAGTCCATCTCCTTCCTTGTTCCTCGAGCTAGGCCATGGGGGTGATGAGCTGGTTACCTGGAGAGGTTGAGTTCTTCGCACACGCCCCACAGTTCGAACCTTTCTTGGGTCTACAAAGCCCTGAATCCGACAATAGGCTTCGCCCAGCGCTGAACAGGGTTGCCCGCCTCAAAGCTGTCGGACTAACCATCAAACAGGTGGGGGTTGACTTCCTCTAACGCTGCATTGTGCCACTGCAGAAGAGGGACAGATTCGCCTGGCAGTACAGAGACGCCGCAGACAGTATGCGCATATATCTGAGCCTTGCCAACAATTTGTCAATCTATGGCCATGGCTGGATATGCGAACAGCTGTTCGGCAGCCTCGGGCCATTCAATTTGCCATCAAGGGTCGTCCTGCTGGACATCAACTCTGACTGGGACCATATTCTGAAGTGGATGCCTGACTGCAACGCTTATGGAGTTGAAGCTGATTGGCAACTACCCGAACTTGATTCAAAGATCGAGTGTGATGTAGGGTGGAACCCTAGATGGCCGATCTTTCATGAAAGGAGCGGATCCCGCAATGAACATGAAGAACATGAGGAGAAAACACGAGAGAATCACTCAAACCAACAAGATTTGGTCACACATATGCTAGATCCTCGAAACACAAAGAGATACACGATCCAAATTCAACAAAGGACGATACATAGGATAACTAGTTCATCTCCGTGAGGAGGTCTTCAATCCGCGAGGGATCTTCCCATGAGGGATCTTGAATCCACTTGGGGGATCTTCTCCGAAGAGGTCTTGAATCCACTTGGGGGATCTTCTCCAAAGAGGTCTTGAATCCACTTGGGGGATCTTCTCCGAAGAGGTTGTGAACTCCAATGGAGAAGGGTATCAAGTGGATGAGCAAAGCTTTATCTCACAAATGAGCTAATCCTTTGCAAACCCTATCTAGGAGGAGGCGGGGGTCTATATATAGTGCTAAGCCATGAAGGGGTAAGTGAGGGGCGAAGGGGTACACGGGCCTCGGCCCAAGTCATGCGCGCCGGCAAAGGCCAGATGATCCGGATGGGGGTCCGAATGATCTGGGCATCGTCCGGATGATCCAGGTCCTCGTACGGATGATCCGGCTCCGCCGGGTGGATTCTGCAAGCTTCGTGTGCCGTGGCTGTGGGATTACCCGGATGATCCGGACGGAGGTCCGGACGTCCGGGCTGACTCCGGCAGCTGCTCCGTCTTCTTCTCCTTTCTTCTGTCTTCTCTTCCATGTTTGGCCTTGGTCCTTTGAATCTCCATGGTCATCTCGTATGAGCCTGAGTATACACAAGGTCCATGCATGAGGTAGTAACCATGTCTCATATGTGGAAAGTGGCGGATCAAAGAGGAGTGAGTTCACCTTGTGTCCAATGGCGTATGGTCGAGGTCTCATCGTATGTCCTCTCGAGGCTTGGGGAGTAGTCGAAGTGTACATGGGGATGATCGTAGGATGCTCCGCATCAGAGTGGGTTTCCAATCTAGAAGAAAGGGCTTCCAGGGTGGAGAGCGACATGTTCAAGCGTACCTCCACAATAGAGGCAAAGTTTATCAGGAGGCGGATCGAAGAGGACAAAGCGCTCCGAGCTACCGAGAAGGCAAGGCCCGAAGAAGAGGAGGAGCAGGAGGAGGAAGCTGAAGGTGAAGGCTCTTCATATGAAAGGAGTGAGGAGCACGCCGCAGAGGAGTATGCCAGGATTGAGCCTGTCGGGGATGAAATTCTTCATGTCGCGACAGTAGAGACACAAGAAAGAGGTGGGGCTGAGGAAGCAGAGCAGCCTGAGGAGGAATGGCTCGCAATGGGCCCTCAAGCCCCAGAGCCAGATCTGGACCAACGTCCTTGCAGGTGGGCCAGCCAGGGAGTAGCGACCCCTGTTCTCGCGCTAGCAACTAAGAGGGTGAAGAAAATTGCTTCCAAGAGCGACAAGCCAGACATGGCACGTCGCCATTCCTCCCACCTTTTCGAGGCCAAGATCCTGCCCGCCAAGCGACAAGGAGTGATAGGAGTTGATCCTAGCCCTCAGTCAGGTCCAGCTTCCTCGCGCAGCTCGACCTCGTCGGAACCCCAGGCTCTTCCAAAGAGCTTGAAGTTGTTGGGAAGTTCTGCTCCCCCTACCCTGAAGAGGAGTAGAGCGACCCCACCACCTGCAGAATACACGCTGGGCTCCATGCCCAGAGTAAGGGGAATACTGACTTTTCTTGTTGAGGGACTATGTATTTGATGCTTGTTGATCCGATCTTGCTCATTGACTTGCCAGAGATGAAGAACTCCTCATCCACCTGGCAAAACAAACCAAGCAGGTGGCGTCGTCAGGGCCCTCGGCAAGCACGGGTCTGGCGGGAGATAGTATAGAGGATCCTGTGCCTAGCCCCTAGCCCAGCCCCCGGCATGAAGGCGTGGGGTAAGTTTCGCCCACCCAGAGAGGTGCGAAAGAACATGCTCCATCCCCCGCCAAGGAAGGAGAGTAGATCCACCAGGGTGGGGCCTACCAGGAGAGGTCCACCCCACCCAGGATTCAAGTAGAGAAGTCACTGGCCAGGGCCTCCACCAAGGGGTCGGCCCGTACCGAGACTACGACCATTTAGGGAGCGAGCACGGATCATGTCCCGGCAGCATCAGAACATGGATCATGTCCCGGCAACTGATGCTGCCGGGGAGACCGACGCCCCTCTGCGACAACCATCACTGGGTAATCCGCCTGTCCTTGTTTCTTTTTATTTGAATTCTTCCAAGTCTTTGACTTAGCAGGTCGTAGCATCTCCTTATCATTGCTTGTGGTTTACGTCCGCAGCTCTGTTGGCCGAGGAACCTAAGCTGCTGGAAGAGGTGGCCACTATTGCAGAAGGCCAAGAACATACCGCCGTGGACATCCAATAAGCCCCAAAGGAAGCAGAGGGAACCTCCGGCAGCGCATCGAGGTCAAAGGTTGTAGTTGAGGAGAAAATCCCTGTCCAAACTATGGGCCCTCTTCCCTTGTTTGGCAAACCGGTTGTAGCCCTACAACCACCCTTAAGCAAGCTAGCACTGGTCCTTGCCCAACCTGGGCTCGCAGCCCCTAACTCATCTGTTGCCGTGGTCGCGGACTTCACAAAGAGATCCGACGCATCTTGGCGCCATTGTCCCAAAGAACCGAAGAGGCTGACGATTTCGTTGACGCGGCCATGGATTTGTCCTTCTTTGAATCCATGGCTGCAGGGATCAAGGACGTGCGGCGCAGTATAGCCTGGAGTGGTAGACAATCAAGGAGCAACATGACTCCATTGGCATCATGGATCAGAAGTTGAGGGGTAAGGGCAACGAGTTGCGTGAATGGCACAGCAAACATTTCCAATCCCTCCAGCAGCAGCAGGAGGTGATAACCATGGCAAAGGAGGATGTTGCTGCCCGGAAGGTCCACCCGGCAGAGCGTGAAGCGCTTCTGAACGCCAAGGAGAAGGACATCTCAACCTGGGAAGGGAACCTTGAAGCCACCCTTCGTGGCAAGGATGAAGAACTAGAGGCCCTTGTCCAGCAGCGCACCAAAGACTTGGAGGACAAACACAAAGCAGCTCTTGATACGTTAACCCTTAACTCTTTTGCTCTATTGAAGAAGGTGACCGATGAGCTTGCCGCTGCCTCTGCTGCCAAAACTGGTCTTGATTAACAAGTGCCCAAGCTAACGGATGATCTTGCCAGGAGCACCAAGAAAATCGTGGCCCTCAAAGAGGAAGTGCGGAAAGCAGAGGCCCTCCTAAAGGAGGTGCAATCGCAGATTTCCTCCAAGAGCCAGGCCCTTGATACTGCCAATGGTATGATCACTGACATGAAGGCGAGGCTTGGTACTTTCAAAAGTGAAATTGAGTCTGCCGGGGCTCGCGAGAAATTGCTGATGAAGGACTTGGATAACGCAAGAATTCTCCAGAAGGACACAGAAGACAAACTGGCGAACCAAGTCAAGCAGTGTGACCTCTGGATCAAGAACCTGGTCGATATTGCTGAGCGCCTCACTGCACAAATTGCAACGATGAACATGAAGAGCTGGGCCTTCTTCGTTGGTAGTGATGAGGTTCCAAGCGTCAAGTTGATGCTCTTCTTTGAAGGCTTGATCGAAGGGCTGAAGACATATGAGGATGATAGGGACACTTGCTTTGTAAACGAGTACCGGAAGCTTGCCCGTGATGCCCTCTTCATGGTCTTGAGCAACCTAGCCTACCGCCACCTAGGCCTCAACCTTGCTGATGGTTTCAAGAGGATGTCGCTGCGTGCCGATACTTTTGTTGCCACGGATAAAGCCGCCCCTCTCGCTGACAAAGTCCTTTCCATCCCAAGGGTTCTCGGAAACCGTCAGCCTTGAGTTATTTGTGTTGTTGTGCAGCCCTATAACAAAACATAATATGTGTCTCGTGTTTAGGACTCATATTGTTCTTGCTTTGGTACTTATCAAACTGATGTTTATTTAAGTTAATGTATGCTATCCCCCTTATGTTTGCCCATTGATGTTCGTATGGTTAGTTTATTTTGTGTACTTAGGTTGGCTGCCGGTTGCATTCTGCTGTGATTGCTATGAGGAACTGGTCCTTCGCATTTAGCTGGAGAGGATATGCCCCGGCAGGTTTCTCCTTAGTAGTCTTTGACGCAGCCGCCACTTCGTTGAGCAGGCTCGAAACAAAGCAGGGGCGCGGACAAATATGGTAAGTGTAACGCCCTCGATGCGGCTCTCCCACGTGTCGAAGCACGACTTAGAGGCATAACCGCATTGAAAGCAATGTCGCAAATGAGGTAATCTTCGCAACCAACCCATGTAATACAATAAGGGAAAAGATACATAGTTGGCTTACAATCGCCACTTCACACAAATACATGAATAAAGCATTAGATCATCCAAATACAATCAGGGCCCGACTACGGAGCCAAAATAAAACAAGACTACCCCAAATGCTACACAGATCCCCGATCGACCCCAACTGGGCTCCACTACTGATCAACTGGAACGAAACAACACAAAGGACAAGGTCTTCATCGAGCTCCTCCTTGAGCTCGGTTGCGTCATCTGCACAGACTCATCGGCACCTGCAAGCTGGTTTTGGAAGTATCTGTGAGTCACGGGGACTCAGTAATCTCACACCCTCACGATCAAGACTATTTAAGCTTATGGGTAAGGTAAAGGTATGAGGTGGAGCTGCAGCAAGCGACTAGCATATATGGTGGCTAACATACGCAAATGAGAGCGAGAAGAGGAGGCAAAGCATGATCGAGAAAAATATGATCAAGAAGTGATCCTAGAACAACCTACGTCAAGCATAACTCCAACACCGTGTTCACTTCCCGGACTCCGCCGAAAAGAGACCATCACGGTTACACACGCGGTTGATGCATTTTAATTAAGGTCAACTTCAGGTTTTCTACAACCGGACATTAACAAATTCCCATCTGCCCATAACCGCGGGCACGGCTTTCGAAAGTTCAAATCCCTGCAGGGGTGTCCCACTTAGCCCATAACAAGCTCTCACGGTCAACGAAGGATATTCCTTCTAGTGGGAAGACCCGATCAGACGCAGAATCCCGGTTACAAGACATTTCGACAATGGTAAAACAAGTCCAGCAACACCGCCCGAATGTGCCGACAAATCCCGATAGGAGCTGCACATATCTCATTCTCAGGGCACACTCAGATTGTCCAAACTTCCGGTAGGCCAGCGCAGAGTTGCCCCTGGTGGCCACCGGCGGCTGACAGTTTGGACCAACACTCAAAGGAGCACTGGCCGGGGGGGTTAAAATAATGATGACCCTTGAGTCTGCAGAACCCAAGGGAAAGAAAAGGCTAGGTGGCGAATGGTAAAACCAATGTTGGGCATTGCTGGAGGAGTTTTATTCAAGGCGAACTGTTAAGGGGTTCCCATTATTACCCAACCGCGTAAGGAACGCAAAATCCGGGAACCTAACACCGATATGACGGAAGTTAGGGCGGCAAGAGTGGAACAAAACACCAGGCATAAGGCCGAGCCTTCCACCCTTTACCAAGTATATAGATGCATTAATTAAATAAGAGATATTGTGATATCCCAACAAGTAAACATGTTCCAACAAGGAACAACATCTCCATGTTCCAATAAGGAACAAACTTCAATCTTCACCTGCAACTAACAACGCTATAAGAGGGGATGAGCAAAGCGGTAACATAGCCAAACAACGATTTGCTAGGACAAGGTGGGTTAGAGGCTTGGTTCACAATATGGGAGGCATGATAAGCAAGTGGTAGGTATCGCAGCATAGGCATAGCAAAAGAGCGAGCATCTAGCAAGCAAAGATAGAAGTGATTTCAAGGGTATGATCATCTTGCCTGAAATCCCGCAAGGAAGAAGAACGAGTCCATGAAGAAGACAAACGGACATAGTCGAACGGGTCCTCACAAACGCGACGTTACCGGAACCAACCCGAAGACGCAAAGACCGGAAAGAAGCACACAACATAGTAAACAAACCACACATGAACATGGTATGATATGCGAGATGTGGTGTGCGATGCATATGCATGATTTGACAAGAAATGATTGAACCTGGCCACAACTTGGAAATCCAAGTGTGCCACTGGAAAGGTGAGGTGATTTCGGTTGAATTCGATATAAAGATCACCGGAATCGGATGCACGGTTTGGAAATGGCAAGCAAAACAAATATGGCACCGGTTTGCGATAAACAGCAAGTAGCCATCTAAATGCATCATGATAAACATGCTAAAGCACTCAAACATGACAACAAAATACATGGCAGGGATGCACTCAAGATGCTTGACAAATGATGAACACTGAGCTACGGCCAATTCATCCATTAACAGTTTCAAACAGCATGGCAAAAAGTGCAATTGATAAACAGGTTTCAGACTTAGTGAAATTAACACAAGCCTGGAATTTCATATCAGGTAGCACACTTTGGAGCATGAAAACTATATGCTACAGGAACTTAACATGGCAAAGCAAGGCATGACATGTAGCTACTCAAAGATCTTAACAAAAGTCTCTTAGTGACCTTGAGCCAAAAGGGGTCAGAAAATACAATTGCAAGCATGTAAACATGGCAAAAACATAATCAGGTTATAGACTTATAGAAACACTGGAGCATGCAAATATGTTAACGAGTAGGCATGTTTACGAGCTCGATGCACTCACTACAGAGCATGGAATGACAAACTAAGCATACACCCATCAAGAATACACATTATATAAGCTAGACATGGCAAGAACAACAACATAGCATGCACGGATCAACAACAACATCCTCGGCAAAATCGCTAACAAGTAGACAATCTGCCAGAATTAACGAAATAGCAAAAGTAGAGCTCGATTGACTCAAGCTAGGGTGCTCCCTAACTGTAAACAAAGACATGGATGGATAGAGCACCACAATATTAACAAATCGTCCTTACTGATCATCCTCAAAAGAGGCACGGATCACTAGGAAACAACATGAACATATGGCATTTTGATAAGAATAGATCAAGGACTTAGAGAAATCCTAAGTCCCTGAAATCAGCATTAACGAATGCACTACTTTGCAAACTTGTGCTAGTCACCACACATATCACAAAAATACATGAGTAGCACCTCTGTAAATATGGCATGGCATATAACAAAACACATGTAGAGCTCGGGAGCATATCATGCACACATTAATCATGGCAAAAATGACAAATAGCTATTTGGTGCAGCAGATCTGACAATTAACTCAAATAGCTCTCTTCCAACAGCATTTCGGGCAACAAGATGAGCTCAAATGGAAATAACGCAATGAGATGAAATGATGTACTCTCTGAGACGAACGTTTTGATATGCTACATGCGCAAAACGAAGCTACGGATGCAAAGTTATGGCATGATGAAAATAGCAAAATATTAGGGTTTCGGGGAGAAAAGTCAACCTCTCGTCTAGATCCAGATTTGCACACGGTTCGAGACGGCGGCGGATCTCGCTGGAACAGTGGCTACCGGTGCCATGAGTTCACCGGAGGAGAGGGGAAGGTGCGCCGGCGACGAGGGAGGCCGGACGGCGGGGGAGCGGACCGGCGACGGCGATGGGCGGCGACGGCGACGAGGGGAAGTGGCGGCGGGGCGGTGTGTTGCGGCGAGGTGCGGGCCGCCGGTGGGATGGCGCGGCGAGCTCGCAGTGGCCGGCGCTGCTCCGGTGACCGGACGCGGAGAAGGCGGCGGCGTCGGGCGCTCCAGGCGCGGGGCGCCTCGATGGGCTTGGGGGCCCGCATCGGGCCGAGCGGGCCGCGGCGACGGAAGGCGGCGCGAGGACAAGTGGCGGCGGCGGATTCGTCGGAGGGCGGCGGTTGGACATGTCCGGGCGGGGAAAAAGTGTCCGGCGGCGCAGGGAGGACGAAGTTAGGGTTTGGACTACGCGAAAAATTGGGGAGAGCCACATATTTATAGGTAGAGGGAGCTAGGAGAGTCCAAATGAGGTGCGGTTTTCGGCCACGCGACCGTGATCGAACGACCAAGATGATGGAGGAGGTTTAGGTGGGTTTTGGGCCACTTTGGAAGGGTGTTGGGCTGCAACACACACGAGGCCTTTTCGGTCCCTCGGTTAACCGTTGGAGTATCAAACGAAGTCCAAATGGTACGAAACTTGACAGGAGGTCTACCGGTAGTAAACCAAGGCCTCTTGGCAAGTCTCGGTCCAATCCGGAAATGTTTAACCCCCACACACAAAAAGAGGTAGAAAGGGACACCGGATGACGTGGGAGCGCCGGATTGCAAAACGGACAACAGGGAAAATGCTCGGATGCATGAGACGAACATGTATGCAAAAGAAATGCACATGATGACATGTTATGCAATGCATGACACACAAGCAATGACAACGCAACCACAGCGAATAACTGGAAGACACCTGGCACATCGGTCTCGGGGCGTTACAGTAAGGTACCACTATACGATAGGCTTGCCATACGAAAATCTTGGTTGTCCGAGGGATGAACATTGCGAGCTCTGAAGGAAAACTAATGAACATGTTAACTTAGCTTCCATTCATGCTCCCCTCCCTTGCTGGTCATGCATTTGGTCAGGCATAGCATCTCCTTCCTCGCTCATGATCGTTCCTTCCGTTCGTGTATCTTAAGAAGATAGCGCTCGTGTATCCATCCTTGTTCTGAAAAGATAACAAACAAGAAGGCGTATAAGGGGAAGACTCGGTAGTTTAGTAGTTATTCTTCCAGCCCCGGCAAGGGCCGGAGGAGCGAATAAAAATTCTCTCAACTAATGATGTATGGTAGGAAATAAGAAAGGCTCGGCCCCTCTTTTCCCTTCCTTATATTGTCAACAACCTCATGGCAGCAGGTATGAAAGCCACGCTGGCGCGAAACACCCTGTCGGAGCATGCTTGTCGGGGCGTCAACCAACAAATGTGCACCAGCACTCCACTCAGGATTCACCCTTGTCGAGACAAATGCTGGACCGAGTTTCACGTGGGCTCATCGACGCTGGTGACGCTACCACTGTATAGCTTGATCGTCGACAAGTAGGAAGGGGGGAGGTAGGAGAGTCGTCCACGTACTATTTTTCTTGTCTATCCAAATGATACTTTCTGGCATTGGTCATGCTCGGAAGGAGCTCGCGAGGAGGGCGACGTCACCACACGCCTCGCTTCCTTTCCCAGATGTGGGGAACATGGTGTCCACGCCCCAACCGTGCCGCACACGGTCATTGCATCGCCACTGCCCTCCATTACCATTGTCGTCGCAGCCACGGCGGAGGCGAGCAGTGGAATATGGGTAGGACAAAGAGTGGGAACGACATTGTTCTTCCACTCCAAAACCGCTAACGAAGAGAGCGTTGACAGAGATGATGATGCGGCTTGATGCACTATTCACAACCTTAGATTCGTGAAAGCGCTTCCCCCTACTTGGCGCGCCAAAGGTGTCGTGGTGAACACGAACACCTATGGGCCATCGGCCCCTTGTGGTTCGGTGAGGGAGAAGGTCACGTTGCACAAAGAGCAGAACCATGAAACAGCACGACAGTGGTGACGCTAGTGGTTTTTACCCAGATTCGGGCCACTGAGAAGCGTAAAACCCTACTCCTGCTTTCGTGGATTGCAGGGAGGAACAGGATGAGCACGCAGCGCACCAGACCAGCAAGGTCGCCTCGGGGAGAGCAACTACGCGCATACAAATGTGCAAGGGTCTGAATCCTTTTCTTGTTTGCCATGGCCCTCCTTTTATAGTCCAAGGGGTAACCACAGTGGAAAAATAGTCATTATCTAATGATTAGATAGCTAACGGTGCTATCATACCTAACTCTGTCAGTTAGGACAAAGTGCATTAAATACACTGCTAGGTGTCATGCTGAGGATGCAGCCCAGCAAGCCTGTTGTGTCGCTTAAGCATCTTATGCTTATCTGCTTGACACACCTCTAGACGGGTGTCATATAGAGGTAATCTGCCTTCCAAATGGTTGCCACGTGCTCAGTAGAAGCCACTTAATCACCTTGAGGGCTCGACACCGTATTGATAGGCAATTTGCGTCATCGTTCGGTGGAGCGGTGCTGCTTTGGTGGGGAAATTCGCCTTTGGGGCGGCCTCGACCTGGCTAGGCTCTCCTGCCCGACAAGGGAGGCTTTCCCAAGGTAACATCTAGTTGCCTTGGTTTGTGTTGGTCTTCTTGATCCGCTCTTTGATCTCTCAAAGAGCTAATTCTCTGGCTTGGTCTTGATTTGGATGTTTGGTGTAGTTGTTTCCCTGCCGTGCTTCGGCTGTCGGAGAGGAGGCCCACTGTCCGTGCACAAGTCAGGGGAAACATACACCCCTGTTTGTGTACCCCGACAGTTATCGTGGACACGGCTATTCGAATAGATAGTACTTCCCTGCAGGGGTGCACAAACTTACCGAACACACTCGATCAACTTTGGCTGGACACACCATCTGGTCATGACCAGCCTCAGCCGATCAATGCACCGCAGTCTTGCATAGACTCAACAGAGAGGCCAGCATGCCGGTCTACATCCTAAGCACTCAGGGGTCTTGGCCCCATCGCCTTTCGCACTCCTGCACGTTGCGTGGACGGCCAGGATCAGTCCTCGCTACCTCCTTATAAAAGGCATGTGCTTAGCGGGCCACCCGGGCGCGTGTCGCTGCATTGCTGATGCTTGGAGATCTTTCGGCTGATACATACGACACAGAGTGCCCATACTTATTCCCACGTGGTGGTCAGTGCGAAAAAGGCCAGAGGCCTACTCGGACCACATATCCAAACCGTTAGTGTCTTGGGAGCGCACGGTAACGAGTAGAGACTCACGATCATGTGACCCCGTCGCCCCATCTTGTGGACTTACGACAAGGGCCCGGAATGCCCGGCCATGCCATGTAGAGATCTCGCGAGTACCCTCCAGGTCAACCTGACTACACATCAACTCGCGGGTACCCTCATGGTCAACCCAACTCGCAAGAGACTGTCGGGAACTCAGGTCCACCTCTACCGGGGTGGTACCGCATGTCCCTCCAGTCCTGCAGTAACAGTAACTCTTGCGGGTACCCCTCGAGGCAGACCCGTCTTTAACATTGTTCTGGAGGTGAAGTCAAAGTAACCGTGTGTCTAAAACATCAAGGGGGGAACCCGAGGAATCACCCTTGATGGATTCTACTCAATGTATCCGTCAAGGTCAACTTGGAGGAATCACCCTCGAGGGTTCAATCTTGATGTGTTGCACGATAGAATCGTTATCAGGAGTGGTGAAGGAGGAATCACCCTCTGTAGACCACAACTATTTAACTATATTACAAAGATCTCATCAAAAGTGCTAAGCGAGGTATCACCCTCCGCACTCGATAATAACTTTGCAGATTCATACAACTAAGGGGGTGATGTGATGTGTCGCGCTATGGACGTCGATCATGTTGATCGAGTCATCGATCGTAAAGCGGGGGAAACTAGGACAAGGTGAGGGGTCACTGGTGGATCACTAACCAACCTATACTAAGCAGATAAGATAAGTAGGTTACAAAAGCAGACTATGCATCAGAATAGGAGCAATCGAATACAGTAGCAAAATCGAATGCAAGCATGAGAGAGAATGGAATGGGCGATATCAGAATTATCAAGGGGGGTTTGCTTGCCTGGAAGCTCTGCAGACATATACGGACCCTCGACGATGAAGTAGTCGATCACCAAATCAACGGCAGTCTCGGGGTCTACTAGAAAAGAAGTAACGGAGGGGGAAGACAATAAATAACAGAACAAACAATAGCATCAGAAATCAAGACATGGCAAAACGTTGTGCTAGGGGTGACCTAACGCAGTGCTAGGTGTTATTGATGGAGCGGGGAAACATGTGGGAATGTTTTCCCGGCATTAGGCATTTTCCGGACAGATGAAAGAGAGGGGACGGTTCCATGTTCACCATGCTAGGGGCATGTGACAGATGAATGGATTGCACATTCGGATTCAATATATTTTTCTGAGCAAATTTTCATATATAAAACTTGTTCATCCAAGTTACGGTTTATTTTCTATGAATTTACAAACTTTTAAACATTTTCTGTGATTTACTAGAATTGTTTTAATTCAGATTGAAAACAGAATACTCTTTTTGTACCTAGTCGTAGCTAGCCAAAGTGGCTTACAGGTGGGACCAGAGGACTGGGTTGACCAAGTCAACTAGTCCAGTCACCAGTTAACCAGTCAACATGGTCAAACAGGGCCAACAAGTCATAGACTAAGGAGATCTTTTAAAGTAAAGTGGTTTTTTTCTAACCCTAATGGCCTTGGTGTTAGAGACTATTATTTTATTTATTTTTTTGAGGGGGAAATCATGCCGCTTTATTTAACCAAAGCTAGGAATCTCGTCTGAAATTACATCTAAAATGAAGTCTGGTGGCGAGCCCACCCAAATCTCCGAACGGTTCTCCCCTACCCCTACTTTTGCTAGCTTATGAGCGGCTACATTCCCGGACCGACGAATCCATGACACCTTGAACTCCTCCATAGACCGAAGCATCTCCTTTATCTCCTCCACCCAAGGCCCAACAGCCGATAGGTTCTTCTGCTGGTCGTTGAGCGTCCTGACCAGAGTCTGACAATAAAGCTCAACATGCACTCGCCTGAAGTGTAGATCATTTGCCATTCTGACCGCATGTCTGCAAGCTAACACCTAACCATCTCAGGATCAACAATGTTTGGGAAGAAGTGGCACAGTCCTGCTCGGAACGCCGCTTGGTGATCACGAAGGACCGCCCCTCCTCCTCCTTTCTCCCCGTACCTGGAGACTGCGCCGTCGGAGTTGATCTTTACCCATCCAGCATCCGGTGGAACCCATCGCTGAACAGTCTTTGGCTCCGGTTGTGGCGCCCTCGTCTCGTGAGATGCTCTCCACTCTGCAACCTGCACCTGCACAGTAGCTGTTATTTCATGGGGTGTTGCAATCTTTCGCCCTTCCCTTGTCTCATTGCACGCCAGCCACAAACTACAGGTTGCTTGAAGCATCACTTCCCTCTCGTCATGGCTCGCCCGAGTAAACCAGTCCAAGAGCCAAGATGCAAGGGCTCGCTGATTGTCCAAGTATTTCGGTGGTTCCTCCAAAACGAGCCCAGCCTGGGCCCTCAATGTCTCCCAAAACATGATTGAATGTTGGCAGCCCCAGAACCTATGCATGATGGTCTCTTCTCGGGCGCACACAACACAAGAAACGCCCGGCTTGATCCGACGCCGATGGAGTTCTGCCCCCACAGCGAGGCCGTTGCGGATCATGCACCACATGTGAATTTTCGCCTTGCCCGACGTATTTGTATCCCACAACACCAAATATCCTTTATGCAACGCTACCGAACTTGAGGACTCCGGCTGTCTGATCCTCGCTCTGCTTAGAGACATTCGTAAGTGGTATGTCGACCTCACTGTGAATACCCCATTGCGTGTGAAGTTCCATGACAAATAATCATCAACCTCCGGTCCCCCAATAGCAATTTGTTTCACATCCCTCGCATCCTCCATAGTGAACATTTGATCCACCAGCTGCTCGTTCCAAGACATGCCATCGGAGCTGAGTAAGTGAGCCACTTTTGTTATACCCTGCATGTATTCTTGGCCCAGCGGTTTAGTGCTACCGCTCCTCGGTATCCACGAGTCGTGATGGATGTTGATCTTAGCCCCGGATCCTACTCTCCATATCAGTCCCTTCCTCAGCAAGTCCCGTCCATGCAAGATGCTTCTGAAGGTAAAAGAGCCCGAAGATGGGCATGAAGCACATAAGACAGAATCATCTTTGAAATACCTCGCTTTAAGAACTCGAGCGCATAGAGAAGTTGGGACTTGGAGAATACGCCATGCCTGCTTCGCCAATAATGCTTGGTTGAAAGCCTCGGGGTCGCGAAACCCCATGCCCCCATCCCTCTTGCTCGCACACATCTTCTTCCAAGCGATCCAATGGACCTTTCTCTCACCATTCGTTGCACCCCACCAGAATTTGGACGAGATTGAAGTCAGGTTATCTTCTTCGAGAGGTGAAAACAACTCATGGTATAGGTCGGTGTCGCCTGCAAAACGGATTTGACGAGTACTTCTCTAGTTGCTTTGGACAAACCTTGCCCCTTCCAACCCCCCACTTTGCCCTTAGCGCACTCTGTTACATGTTTAAAAGTACCATCCTTGGACCTGCCAACCAGTGTTGGGAGTCCCAAGTACCATTCACTAAGCGCTTCGGACTGAATCCCCATAATCCGCTTCATCTGTTCCTTCATCTCTCCTTGGCTTCCTTTACCAAAAAAGTTTGAGGATTTCTGCAGGTTTACCTTTTGTCCCGACGCTTTTTCATACTTCTCCAGAATCTGTTTTAAG
Organism: Triticum dicoccoides; assembly: GCF_002162155.2. Taxonomy (NCBI): domain Eukaryota; kingdom Viridiplantae; phylum Streptophyta; class Magnoliopsida; order Poales; family Poaceae; genus Triticum; species Triticum dicoccoides. The sequence continues at coordinate 351,389,460 of NC_041382.1, read as the reverse complement.
GTATGCATGTTCTCCTTGGTTCCCTCCAGAAACACTATGCTATCGTCAGCGAACAAAAGATGGGTTACATGGGGGCCAGTGCTCCCAAACTTCACACCCGACAACTGTTTGTCGGTTTGAGCCTTCTTGAGTAAAGCTGAAAAGCCCTCCACACAAAACAAAAACAAATATGGTGACAATGGATCTCCCTGTCTTAAACCTCGAGACGGTGTAAACCTTCTGGAGAGTCCACCATTTAACTTAACCGAAAACCGAGCTGAGGTGACACATCTCATTATCATGGAAACCCACTAGGGGTCAAACCCGAAACGTGTCATAATCATCTCAAGGAAGACCCATTCGACCCAATCATACGCTTTCATCATATCCAACTTAATCGCACACAAACTCTTCTTTCTTTTCCTGTTCCTTATCGCATGTACACACTCATATGCCACCAACACATTATCTGTAATCAGACGCCCAGGCACAAAAGCACTCTGTTCTTCAGAGATGAGGAGAGGAAGGATGCCCTTCAACCTGTTTGCCAATACCTTGGTGGCTATCTTGTACAAAATGTTACATAGGCTGATCGGGCGAAATTGCGAAAGTAACTCCGGTGAGTTAACTTTTGGTATCATGACGATAATCGTGTCATTGAACTCAGAGGGGGTCAAGGCCCCATTAAGAAAATCCTGAACTACCGTACATACATCACCCTTCACCATTGACCAATGTCTTTGGTAAAAGAGGGCGGGTAGCCCGTCCGGACCCGGTGCCTTCGTCGGTCCCGTCTGGAACAGCGCTGCTTCGATTTCCTCGTCTGAGATAGTGGATGTTAACTTGGTATTCATCTCATCCGAAACTAGGTGATCAATGTTATCCAGAATCGCATGCGCATCCACCGATCCTTCTGAGGTAAACAAAGACTCATAAAACCGGGCTGCCAACTCCCTCATATCCTCATCTACCGTGCATCTTGAACCGTCTTCCCTGCGCAGGGCTCGTATGGTATTTTTCCTCTTGTGGTGCGACGCCCTATTCTGAAAATGTTTAGTATTCTGGTCTCCCGCCCGCAGCCAGTCCACGCGTGATCGCTGTCTATACAGCAGCTCTTCCCGCGCATAGATTTCTCGTAGCTGTTTTTCTATCTCTCGAACCTCCAGTAAGGTACCCGAGATATCTTCTCTGCTGCGAGCTTCAGCTAACTGCGTCTTAAGTTTTGCTATTTGCCGCCTGATTGACCCAAACACCACATGTGCCCAACGTTGCATGCTTCCAGTCAACCTGCTCAACTTTTCCCACACCGCCGCAACCGTATTTTCTTCGGTATCAGCTTCTAACCAGGCCTGTGTAACCATAGTGTCATACTGCTCATGCCTTGTCCATGCCTCTTCAAACTGAAAGGGTCTCGGGCCTCCTTCTTTGGCGCGTGGAGCCGTCTCCAACGCTCTAACCAAAATGGCTTGATGATCTGATTCCTCCATGACTAGATGTTCCACATGTGTTTCCGGAAAGAGCTCCAGAAATTTATCTGTACAGGTGGCTCTATCCAATTGTACCTTGACGTTCTCCGTCCCGTCATGTTTATTATCCCATGTGTATGGGTAGCCTGAGAACCCCAAATCTGCTAAACCGCAATCCGCTAAACAATCTCTAAAGTCCTCCATCTGTGCAAAAGGACGCTGATTACCACCAAGTTGGTTTGTTTGGAAGAGAGCTTCATTATAGTCCCCAACACAAATCCAGGGCAAGTCATCTTGTGCTCTCAGAAATCTGATTGCGTCGCATGATTTCTTGCGTAATTCCGTCTTGGGCTCCCCATAGAAACCAGTGAATCTATAGGTTTTGTTTTCCCAAGTCATTTCCGCGTCTATGAAATATTGGCACCACGGCCTGATGTTAACTTGCACAGTTTCTCTCCACCATAGAGCCAACCCCCCATTCAAACCTTGACAATCTACCGCAACACCGCTTCTGAACTCCAAACTCCACTTCAGCTTCTCCATTGCTCTCGCCTTCTTCTTAGTTTCTGACAAAAACACCACCGCTGGGTTGTATGACCGTATCAGGTCCCTGAGTTCGCCAACTGTCGAGTCCAACCCAAAGCCTCGACAGTTCCAGGCTAAGTAATTCATGGCGTCCGGCGGCCCCCCTCGTCGGGGTCCGCCGATGGATCATTGTTTTCCGATAGCCTATCGAACACATTGGAAGTCTTCCTTCTCGTATCTCGGATGAACTCATCACTTGTCATTTGCCTGTCCGGATCATTCTTTGCCACCCAGTATTGCCTCGGTCCTCTCTTCCTACCTTCATATTCAAATCTTGGTTGATAATAGCCCTGCTGAACCGGACGGTATTCCTGCCTGGGTTTCCTGACAAAATGACCCCTCCTCCTTCCGCCTCTGTCGCCAAGTCTCTCCCTGTCAAAAGGTTCCTCACCTCTTCTCATATCCCCCCTAGCATGCCCAACATGGATCCCTCCCGAGTCATCCCGCCTGTCCTCCCTTCTGTCTCTAGAACTGCTTGCCAAGTGTTGTTGTTCTTGTAATTTATTCCGCAGGTCCTCTTCCCTCTTCTGTTCTAGATCCCGCCTGAGGTCATGCCCTTCCCTGCGTTCATACTTAAATTTATCCTTCAGCGGGCTAGTAACTTCACCACGATCGACTTTGGCAGCCCCGCCAGTGCGAGCTCCATCCGATCTGGCAAACTCCTCCTGCAGGTTTCATTTTGTTGGAGCCTAAGCCTTGTCATGGTTGGTCTGACGCCTTGGGTCGCTGTCGCCCGTACGTCTACTGTCCCAGCTATTACTGCTCCCCATTGGCCCCTGAGAGCCTCCCTTTGCACCACTCTGCCTCCCCGGGGATGCCCTCAGCCATCCACCCCACTGTTGGGACGCATCCATAGGGGGAGCACAAATTCCTTCTGCATGGACCATTCGCCCACAATCGAAACAGAAGTGCGGCACCTTCTCGTAGAAGAAATCAAACCATGTGCCCTTCTTATCATCTCGTGATGTTTTGAGATTAAAGCCCCTCACCAAAGGTTCATACACATTGATCTTTGCTCTTAATCTTAGATATCGTCCCTTTGCAATGCCATCTTTGTCAGTATCCACCCGAACGATCTCTCCCAACCAGTTCCCAAGAGCTCTCCCAAAAGATTCCGTCCTCCTCTCCGGTGGTAAATCATCCACCCGAACCCACACATCAGTCTTGTCGAAAACCATCTCTGACGGTCTGATCTTCCCTTCGTACTCCTTCAGGATTAGCACGCTAAAATCGTACTGCCAAGGTCCGTTGTTCATTGCGTGTTTCCAGTCTCCTTCGCTCCCAAAGTGAACCTCAAAGATGTTGGATCCCAAGTCCACAAACTTGGCTACTTTGTGCAATCCCCAAGCCCGTTGCATAGCTCGCTCGACCGCACTCATGATCATCGGCCGCGGAGAGCAGACCTTGCCAACAGCTGACCAGCGGAAATTCCTCGTGCTTGCCTTCTCCGGTTCCTTGAACACGAACCCCTCCACCTCCTTGTCCATTAGAACCATGCCCCCAAGTCTCGCCGACAGGCTCGACGTAGGGTCTGGCGTCTTACTTTCCACTGGTGATTTAGAGGAGGTCCGGCTTGCCGTGCCATCACCCTTGCGTTGCGGCGTCGACATGCCCTTGCCCTCGGTCGTCGGGGTATCCTTCCTGCCCGAGGCCAGTGCCTCTGCATCCCCCCGCGAAGCGTTCGCCGATTTCTGGTGTGCCTTCCCCGAGCCCAATGCGTTGCTGGCAGGACCTGAGGATTTCTTCTGATTCGCCCCGCCTGCCGGCCCCTTAGCGTTGTTATGATTCTTCGGGGTGGCCGCCGTCGATGACGATCCCATCTGTCCCAAAACCCTAGCCTCCTTCTCCCCAACCTTCTCCGCCATCGACTCCGTCAACAGCGAAGGAGGAAGATCGTCGGTCGGTCGCGAGGACTGCGCAGTCGCCGTCCACGTGAACCACCGTATCCGCTCTCACCCCCGCAGCTCAAACCCTAACCCTAGCAGCAGTAGACGATCGCCATGCAATCGCCTCCCGTCGCCTTAGCGTTTTCCTGCGTGGTGGACCCCTGTGTTAGAGACTATTAGAGGTGGGGGGTTAGCACTAATCATGGTTAGTCCTAATTAAAAGGGGAGGGGGTTGGCCCCAAACACACACACATACGCACATAGAGCGCACGGGCGCCGCCGCGCGGCTGGAGCTACGACTTGCGGGGGGTGGGGGGCTCGCAAGGGGGAGCCGTACAGTAGCGGGGCACCGGCTGGGCACGGGGCACGGCAGGAGCAGCCGCGGGGCGAGGCAGGCGCGGGCGGGCTCGGGCGTCAGCAGTAGAGCCACAGAGGCGGGGCACGGCCTAACGCGCGGCGCGGGCGCGGCGAGCGCGGGTAGGGACGTGCTACCGGCCAAAGGGGAGCGCAGGCGGAGCGAGCTCCAGCGGCCTAGCACGAAGCAGCGGCGGCAGGCACGGACATGCACGGGCGAGCGCGACCAGGGCACACGCGGCAGTAGTGGCGGCGACAGCAATCAGCAGCAGGCAGTGGAGAGCAGCAGCAGAGCGTATACGGGAGGTCGGGCTCCGGTCATGGCCGGGGTGGGGGGAACATTGCTTCGGTGTAGAAGCTAGCTAGCAGAGGGGTAGTGAGGTGAAGCTCACGAGGAGGCACAAGGAGGCCCGGTGATGACTAAGAGCAGTAGAACGGCGACAATCGTCATGGATACGCCGGTGGCCGAGGGCTGAAGACGATGGCGAATTCGGCGATGCATGGGCTCCCAGCACAACTGGTTGGTCGTAGGAGATGCGGCGGACGACAGCAGAGCCGACGGACGCCTTAGCTCGGCGACGGGACGACGGTGGGCGCGGCATCGACAGGGGTCATGCTGACGGTGGTTCGGCCGAGCGTGGGAAGATGATGGCAGCGCGAGGAAAAGAGGGGAATGGAGCTAGGGTTGCTGGGAGGGATCGCGGCAACGTCTTATCCACCGTGGGACTGCGGGATGGCCGGCACGTGGACAGGGCGCGGCCATGTTGGCCGGATGGCTGCCACGCCCTCTGTCCTGTACAGGGGAAAGGGATGACCCCCATTGGGTTGGGCTAGTGCACTGTACAACTAAGGCCCATGGGCATAGTAGTTCGTTAGCTGTTTCCTCATTTTCTATTTTCTATTTTGCATTTTGCCTCAACTTTGCATTTCGCTTCTGTACTAAATGATTTTTTTCCGGGTTGAAACTTGGGACACAATTCGATTGTAATATTGTGGTGCTCTACTAAAAGTCTCAGGGCATTTGGAAACGTTTAAACATTTCTAGCGATTTAAACGAGCGGTTAAATGGTTGCTCGTCCACTAAATTAATATCCAGGGACAATTTGGACATCCAAATGGAGCTTACACTATTATTACGAATACTTGGGGATTTTATGGCATATGGTAAACATTTTTGTTTCACTGTTAGAAGAAAAAATAATTTAAATGTAATTTAAATTTGAATTTGCGGTCGGTTTGGAACAAAGTGATGATTAGAAAAAATTAATTGTGATGACATGGTACCATTAGTAGTAGTTTATTGTGGCATGACACTCGGGGTGTTACAGAGGGCCACATGACGACTTTCAGGTTCGTCATACTTTGACTGAAGATGCTCAAGGTCATCAGTCAGAGATTGAGTGTGTTCCATTTCATCATTCAACAGATCATCACTTTCATCAAGGAAGTTTTGAATTCGTTCCATAACAGTTTGTTGCCTTGTGGAAATATTAGCAAGTTAGGAATATCTAGGAGTCATATTTTCATCAGATTCATCTTCACTTGAAAAAGATGAAGAACGGTTGAGTACCTTGGTGCCCTTGGCCATGAGGCACGATGCTGACGAAGATGAATCATGATCGAAAGTCGTCATTTTGAGTGACACCTTGAATTCGAGGAACCAGGGATCCTGACAAGTACGGTGCCCTTCATAGACATCAGAGATTCGGTCCCAGATGAGCTTCGCATCGCAAAGAGGCATGATGTGCCTAAACTCATCTCTAGACATACTGGAGAAGAGGAAAACCCTTGCCTATATATCCAGCTGAGTATACTTGTGAATGTCATCAGCATTGGCCAGCTTGCAGAGGTCAGTCAATCCTATCTCAGTGACGGTCCACTGCTCACTCATGGTGGATAGGAGACGCTGTCGGATGTGGGGCTCCGGCAAACCCTTAAGGTTCGAACACTGGGGTGCGCGCGAAGTCTTTCCCTCCTACCGATCTACACTCTAGCTCGCTAAGATCTTGCGAACGAACTCGACGAACTCACAACACAGAAAGACACGGGGTTTATATTGGTTCGGGCCACCGTTGTGGTGTAATACACTACTCCAGTGTGGTGGTGGTGGATTGCCTCTTGGGCTGATGATGAACAATACAAGGGAAGAACAGCCTCCTGAGGTTGAGGGGTTCTTGTGCTTTCGGACTTGTGGTGTGTAGGTTCTCTCAAGCCAAGATGAGATCCTCCCATCCACTGAGGTGGCTAGTCCTATTTATAGAGGCCCTGGTCCTCTTCACAAATATCGAGCGGGAAGGGAGCCAACAATGGCGGGCTAATTTGAAGGGGGACAGTTAGTACAAGCTATCCTGACAAAAGTAGTCTTCGCCTGCACAAAGCTCTGATGGTGACGCTGTTTTGGGCTCCACGATGACCTCCGTATTGAAGTCCATGGTCTTGGTCTTGTTGCACCGAAATGGCAACCTTTGCCTGAGGCCTCGGTACTCCACGGCTGCGCTTGCCCCCTTTGCACCAAAGGGGAAATAAGGACGCTGCGCGCGCTGGCGCCTGCCTGGTGTCGATCGTCATGGCTCACGTCACGAGAGCCTCGTGAGGTTCGCCTCGCCTTGATATCTCCGCTCCTCGTGAGCCTGCCTTGCTAGGCCACTCCAGAGGAGGTCTTGCGTCGTCCGCCTCGCGAGGGTCTTGGATGCTTGGTTGGTGAAGACGGGTCGTATGGCCCGTTGGCTCAGCCACGCCGCGGGCTGCAGACAGGCAAGTCTGGGGACCCCCGTTCCCAGAACGCCGACAGTAGCCCCCCGGGCCCAAGGTGCGCGCGGGCTTGGCTTCACGGCGAAGCCAATGGTCAAGCTCGAAGCATCGCGGGCCCCAAAAGCTTGCGGCCTCGGTTGACGCGTGGCGGTTGATTGGCCGTGGGCGTCTCCGCTTCCCCACGCTGCCTCGACGACTGCACGACTTGATGAGTCCCTGCAACATGCAAGGGAAACCATCATTACCTGCGATCGTGGGAGACGCCGGTTGGCCTTGTCTTGCTATAAATGGGAAGGGGGCGGAGCCCCCGTTGCCCATCTCTTCCTCGCTTGCTCGCTTCTTCTTTGCTTCATTGCTTGTAGTGCCTCCGGTGGCGCCACGAAGGAAGTTCTCTGCCGCCGAGAAGAGGAAGGCCCCTCGCAAGGGCCCTGGTTCCCCGGTGCCCAAGCGCGGTCGTGGCCGTCCGCACAAGCACGCTGCGACCCCCGCCGTGGCCCACCGTCGAGGCGGCGCCACGGCACGCGGAGGGGACCATCCCAACCATGGCGGTCCAGCTGACGAGGGGAGGCGCGCGATGGTGGCGCGGCCTCCTCGCCCGTGCTTCCATTCAGAGGAGGTGTCGTCGGAGTTCATTGTCTGGTCGGAGAACCCGGCCGGCAACTGGCTCCAGCTTCCGCGCTTCCTCATCGATGAACTGTCGGCCCCTGGTCCAGGCGGGCTCTGGTTGCAGGCGGATGGTTGCTGCAGCCAGGCCTCCTGGGTCGCGGTCGAGACTTCCGCCGCGGGCAACATAGCCCTGGCCCGCGGCTGGCAGACGTTCGCCCGCGCGCGCGGCCTAGGCAGGCGGTGCACACTCCACTTCAAGTATGACGATGGGTTGACCCTCTATGTGAGGGTGTTCAGGGAAGATGGTCGTCGCGCTGGGTGTTGCCCTGAGACGAACGACGGTGAGGAGGTGCTCGGCCTTGGTGACGGTCGCGACGAGGATGGGGGCGAGCCTGCCCTCGGCAGCGACCGCGTCTCTTCCAGCTACGGAGGCTCTCCCTCCTGTGACAGATCCAGCAGCAGTGTCTACGACCAGCCGCCGCGCCCGCTTCGAAGGAGGCAGCGGGTCATCTCGTCGTCGCGCCTCTGTGAAGCGCGAGGAGGGGTCTGGCTAGGCTTGGGCGTCGCTAAGGGCCTGCCCCCGCGGATTGCTAAAACGCCGCTTTGTTTGGATTTTTCCTTTCTTTTCCTGCATCAGAAAATGAAACCAGTATGGGCCCAGAGGGGCGTGTATCGAACGGTGGTTCTTGGTTAATGCAACGTGCGTGTTATCCCCATGTTGTGTTGTTATTTTGCGTAGAGATAACCTAACCTGGCGCGTTTGGGACGCCCTTTCCTTCACGAGATGTCTGTGTTTGCTCAGGAACTGCAAAAAAATCGTTAGGGGTGCGCTAGAGGATTTGCCGTTCACCCAAACCTTGACTTGGTGCTTTGCATCACGGTACCCGAGGGGCACGGATTAGGAGAGATGCGCCAGCTTCCAGGCTCGAACGACGGTGACTCGCGAGAAGGCAGAGAGAAGAAAAAAGCTCGTGAGGGCACCTGCCTAGCCCCCTCGCGAGGTATGCGAGAGAGAGATCACGAGTAAACCAGAGCCGAAAAACGCGGTAAAAGGCGAAGGAACCAAATCAGCAAGGAACGCCAAAGGCAAACTCGATTAAGGAGAAGCAAGCCAACTACAGAAAGCAAATGAAAATCCGCGTCTGGCACCTAATCTAGTCTTCAAGTCTTCTCACCAGCGCGGAGCTAAGTGATGTCCACTAGGCATGGGAGGGAGCCCCAGGGCCTGAGTGTAACGCCCTCGATGCAGCTATATCTCCTATGTGTCGAAGCACGACTTAGAGGCATAACCGCATTGAAAGCAATGTCGCAAGTAAGGTAATCTTCACAACAACCCATGTAAATAGGTAATAAAGGGAAAGGTACATAGTTGGCTTACACTCGCCACGTCACACAAAGTACATAAATAGCATTACATCAACCAATACACTCATGGTCCGACTACGGTACCAAAATAAAAGATCAACCCCAACATGCGACATGGTCCCGATCGCCCCAACTGGGCACCACTACTGATCATCAGGGAAAGACACATAGTAACACGTGAGTCTTCGTCGAACTCCCACTTGAGCTCAAGCGCATCATCTGGAACGGAGTCATCGGGCCATGCATCTGGTTTGGAAGTAATCTGTGAGCCACGGGGACTCAGCAATCTCACACCCTCGCGATCAAGACTATTTAAGCTTATAGGTAAGGCAAGGTAATATGTGGAGCTGCAGCAAGCGACTAGCATATATGGTGGCTAACCTGTTCGCAAAAGAGAGCGAGAAGAGAAAGCAAAGCACGAACGAAGAACTAGAGAACAACCTACGGCAAACATTACTCCAACACCGTGTTCACTTCTTGGACTCCGCCGAGAAGAGACCATCACGGTAACACACTCAGTTGATTCATTTTAATTAAGTTAAGGTTCAAGTTATCTACAACCGGACATTAATAAATTCCCATCTGCCCATAACCGCGGGCACGGCTTTCGAAAGTTCAAATCCCTGCATGGGAGTCCCAACTTAGCCCATGACAAGCTCTCACGGTCAATGAAGGATATACCTTCTCCCGAGACATTCCGATCAGACTCGGTATCCCGGTTCTACAAGACAACTTCGACAAGTTAAAACTAAACCAGCAACACCACCCAGATGTGCCGACAACTCCCGATAGGAGCTGCACATATCTCGTTCTCAGGGCACACCGGATGAGCAAGACGTCGGGTAGGCCAGCCCAGAGTTGCCCCTGGTAGCCCCGGACATCGCTCGGTTGGACCAACACTTAGAGAAGCACTGGCCCGGGGGGGTTAAAATAAAGATGACCCTTGAGTCCGCGAAACCCAAGGGAAAAAGGCTAGGTGGCAAATGGTAAAACCAAAGTTGGGCATTGCTGGAGGAGTTTTATTCAAGGCGAACTGTCAGGGGGTTCCCATTATTACCCAACCACGTAAGGAACGCAAAATCCGGGAACATAACACCGATATGACGGAACTAGGGCGGCAAGAGTGGAACAACACACTAGGCAAAAGGCCGAGCCTTCCACCCTTTACCAATATATAGAGGCATTAATATAACAAGATAATATAGTGATATCCCAACAAGAAAATAATGTTCCAACAAGGAACGGTCTCCAATCTTCACCTGCAACTAGCAACGTTATAAGAGGGGCTGAGCAAAGCGGTAACATAGCCAATCAACGGTTCGCTAGGACATGGTGGGTTAGAGGTTTGACATGGCAATTTGGGAGGCATGATAAGCAAGTGGTAGGCATCGTAGCATAGGCATAGCGAAAGAGCGAGCATCTAGCAAAGCAAAGATAGAAGTGATTTCGAGGGTGTGATCATCTTGCCTGCAAAGTTGTCAGAGTTGACTGGATCCTCGAAAGCAAACTCAACGGGCTCCTCGTTAGCGAACTCTTCTCCCGACTCTACCCAAACAAGACAAACAAGCAAAAAGGACGCAATCAACCACGTGCAATGCTCAAACAACAAGATGCAAACATGGTATGCTATGCGGCATGCGGTATGTGATGCATATGCAAGATTAACAAGGAATGATAGAACCTGGCCTCAACTTGGAAATCCAAGTGTGCCACTAGAAAGGTGAGGTGATTTCGCTTGAATTCGATATAAAGAACACCGGAATCGGAGACACGGTTTGGAAATGGCAAGCAAAACAAAAATGGCACCGGTCTGCGATAAACGGCAAGTAGCCATCTAAATGCAACACGTTAATTATGCTACAACACTCAAACATGACAACAAAATACATGGCAGGGATCCACTCATGATGCTTGACAAAAGAGGAACACTGAGCTACGGCCAATTCATCCATTAATAGGTTCAAACAAGCATAGCAAAAATGCAAACGGTAAACAGATTTCAGACTTACTGAAATTAACACAAGCCTGGAATTTTAGATCAGGTAGCACACTTTGGAGCATGAAAACTATAATCTACACGAATTTAAAATGGCAAAGTAAAGCATGGCATGGAGCTACTCAAAGACCTTAACAAAAGTCCCTTAGTGACCTTGAGCCAAAAGGGATCCTAAAATACAATTGCAAACATGTGAACATGGCAAAAACATAATCAGATCTCAGACTTAGTGAAAAACTGGGACATGCAAATCTGTTAACAAGTAGGCATGTTTACGAGCTTGATGCACTCACTACAGAGAAAGGCATGACAATCTAAGCATACACCCATTAAGAATACACATTAAGTAAGTTATACATGGCAAGAACAACAACATAGCATGCACGGATCAACAACAACATCCTCGGGAAAATTGCTAACAAGTAGACAATCTGCCAGGAATTACGAAATAGCAAAAGTAGAGCTCGATTGACTCAAGCTAGGATGCTCCATGATTGCAAACAAAGACATGGATGGATAGAGCACCACGAGATTAACAAAACATCCTTACTGATCATCCTCAAAAGAGGCACTGATCACTAGGAAACAACATGAACATATGGCATATTGATAAAAACAGATCAAGGACTTTGTGATATTTCTAAGTCCCTAAAATCAGCATTAACAAATGCACTACTTTGCAAGCTTGTGCTAGTCACCACACACATCACAAAAATACATGGATAGCACCTCTACAAAGATGGCAAAGTATATAACAAAACACATGTAGAGCTCAGGAGCATATCATGCACACAATAATCGTGGCAAAAATGACAAATAGCTATTTGGTGCAGCAGATCTGACAATTAACTCAAATAGCTCTCTTCCAACAGCATTTCGGGCATCAAGATGAGCTCAAATGAAAATGATGCAATGAGATGAAATGATGTGCTCTCTGAGATGAACATTTTGATAAGCTACATGCCCAAAATGGAGCTACGGATGCGGAGATATAGCCGCATCGAGGGCGTTATACTGAGGCCGGCGCTCCTGAGACTCCGGGGCGTGTACAGCCCTAACTTATTATTACGTGAGAGTGTCACGGGCGGCAATTATTCATAGGCACTGGGCCTTGCTTCACAGGCTCTGGGCCTTTTTCATAGGCTCAGGGCCTTTCTTCACAGGCTCTGGGCCTTGCTTCACAGGCTTTGGGCCTTGCTTCACAGGTTCTGGGCCTTGCTTCATGGGTAGAACTTCCGGAGGTGTTGGATGTTCCAGGCGTTTTGGATAGGTGTCCCCTCTTGCGTCTCCAAGCGCATGGCGCCAGGCCTAGAGATGTGGACGACCCTGAACGGGCCCTCTCACATGGGTGAAAGCTTGTGCAACCCTTCCCTGGAGAGGACCCGCCTCAGGACTAGGTCACCTGTCTCGAGCGTCCTGGAGCGAATGTTGCGGCAGTGGTAGCGCCGCAGCGCTTGCTAGTACCTTACCGCCCTTAATGCAGCCTCGCGACGACGTTCCTCCCCCAGCATGAGATCCATTCCCCGCATGGCGTCTTGCTGCGTTTCATCGAACGCCAGGACCCGCGCGGAGCGATGCTTGACCTCGTGAGGGAGGACTGCTTCAGCTCCGTAGATGAGGAAGAACGAAGTCTCGCCCGTTGGCTTGGTAGCGGTGGTGCGGATGGACCACAGCACGGACTGGAGCTCATCGTGCCAGCCCCTGCCGCGGGCCTCCAGCTTCTTCTTGAAGGTCCTGGTCTTGAGGCATTGGTGCTTTCATTGAGAGTTCCTCTGTGTCGTCACTTTTAGGCCCGATGGCTCCTTTGATCATCAACAACGATGCGGTCTAGGGTGAGACTTTTCTCCCCGGACAGATCTTCGTCTTCGGCGGCTTCGCACTGCGGGCCAATTCACTTGGCCACCTGGAGCAGATCGAAAGCTATGCCCCTGGCCATCAGGTCAGGTTTGGAAGCTTAAACTACACGGCAGACATCCGCGGGGATTTTATCTTTGACGGATTCGAGCCACAGCCAAGCGCGTCGCACTGTTTTGAGAGGCATGATCTTGCCCTGCCGCCGAACAGTGCCCTGGAGGCCGCACACGCACCGGTTCCTACCCTTAATCCGGAGCCTATTGCGCCAATCGAGGATGAGCGGCTGGACGTCACCTTAGGGGCTACGATCTCAAAGGCGATCGAGTCGAACGTCAACCCCGCGTTCTGCGTGACTCGTGACTCCGAGGATCCGGATTCCTCTCCGGACTCCGAACCCCCCGCGCCCCTACCGATCGAATCTGATTGGGCGCCGATAATGGAGTTCACCGCAGCGGACATCTTTCAGCACTCGCCCTTCGGCGACATCCTGAACTCACTAAAGTCTCTCTCTTTATCAGGAGAGGCATGGCCGGACTACGGTCAGCAAGGATGGGATGCGGACGACGAAGAAATTCGAAGCCCACCCACCACCCACTTTGTAGCCACTGTCGACGATTTAACCAACATGCTTGACTTCGACTCCGAAGACATCGACGGTATGGACGACGATGCAGGAGACGAATAGAAACCAGCACCTGTAGGGCGCTGGAAGGCCACCTCGTCATATGATATATACATGGTGGATACTCCAAAAGATGGAGATGGCGATGGAATAGCGGAGGATGACACCTCCAAGAAACAGCCAAAGCGCCGGCGTCAGCGGCGCCGCTCTAAATCCAACAAAGCGAAAACGGTGATTCCGGCACGGGAGATAATACTACCCCGAATAGCGCCAAAGAACACCCCCCACAGCAAGATTCGGCACAGGAAGATGGAGAAGCCAGCCCTCATGAGAGAGCGGCAGACCGAGAGGTTGAGGATGATAACTATATGCCTCCCTCCGAAGACGAGGCAAGCCTCGACGACGACGAATTCGTCGTACCATCGGACCCTGCCGAACAAGAGCGTCTCAAACGCAGGCTTTTAGCCACGGCAAGTAGCCTCAAGAAAAACAGCAACAGCTTAGAGCTGATCAAGATTTGCTAGCTGACAGATGGACTGAAGTCCTTGCAGCCACAGAGTATGAACTCGAACGCCCCTCCAAGAGTTACCCAAAGCGCAGGCCGCTACCCCGATCAGAGGAGGAAGCACCTACATCACCAGCGCATGACATGGCCGACCGGCCACCTCGCGGCCACGACAGAGAGGCCTCTCGGCCCTCCACCCAAGCCATGTCCCGGCGCCGTTCAACCAAGGCACGGGAAAATGCGCCAGACCTGTGAGACGTACTGGAGGACAAGGCAAGACAAACAAGATCAATCTACGGATCACGCAGGCGCCCCACGCCACGTGACGGTGATCTTCATTCCGGATACAACAAATCCGGCCGGGCCGAACACAACAGACATAGCTCCTTCGAGCTGCGTCGTGATATAGCCCAGTATAGAGGCGCACCCATTATGCTTCACAGACGAAGTAATGGATCATAAAATCCCAGAGGGTTTCAAACCCGTAAACATCGAATCATATGATGGAACAACAGATCCTGCGGTATGGATTGAGGATTATCTCCTACACATCCACATGGCCCGCGGCGATGATCTACACACCATCAAATACCTCCCGCTCAAATTTAAGGGACCGGCCCGGCATTGGCTTAACAGCTTGCCAGCAGACTCAATCGGTTCTTGGGAGGACCTGGAAGCCACATTCCTTGACAACTTCCAGGGCACTTATGTGCGACCACCGGATGCCGATGACTTAAGCCACATAATTCAGCAGCCAGAGGAATCGGCCAGGCAATTCTGGACACGGTTCCTAACAAAGAAAACCAGATAGTCGACTGTCCGGACGCAGAGGCCCTAGCAGCCTTCAAGCATAACATCTGCGACGAGTGGCTCGCCCGGCACCTGGGACAGGAAAAGCCGAAGTCCATGGCAGCCCTCACGACACTCATGACCCTCTTTTGCGCGGGAGAAGACAGCTGGCTAGCTCGCAGTAATAACTTAGCAAAGAACCCTGGTAATTCGGATACCAAGGACAAAAGTGGCAGGACACGTCGGAATAAGCAAAAGCGCCGCGTTAGCAGCGACAGCAACGAAGACACGGCAGTTAATGCCAGATTCAGAGGCTATAAATCCGGTCAGCGGAAAAAGCCATTCAAAAAGAATACTCAGGGCCCGTCCAGTTTGGACCGAATACTCGACCGCTTGTGCCAGATACATGGCACCCCCGAAAGGCCAGCCAATCACACCAACAGGGATTGTTGGGTGTTCAAGCAGGCAGGCAAGCTAAGAGCCGAAAATAAAGACAAGGGGCTGCATAGCGATGACGAGGAGGAGCCCAGGCCGCCGAACAACAGTGGACAGAAGGGTTTTCCCCCACAAGTGCGGACGGTGAACATGATATACGCAACCCACATTCCCAAGAGGGAGCGGAAGCGTGCGCTACTGGACGTATACGCGATGGAGCCAGTCGCCCCAAAGTTCAACCCATGGTCCTCCTGCCCTATCACTTTTGATCGAAGGGACCATCCCACTAGCATCCATCACGGCGGCTTCGCCGCATTGGTTCTCGACCCAATTATCGATGGATTTCATCTAACAAGAGTCCTCATGGACGGCGGAAGTAGCCTGAACCTGCTTTACCAGGATACAGTGCGGAAAATGGGCATAGATCCATCGAGGATTAAGCCCACAAAACAACCTTTAAAGGCGTTATACCAGGTGTAGAGGCCAACTGTACAGGCTCAGTAACACTTGAAGTGGTCTTCGGGTCTCCGGACAATTTCCGAAGCGAAGAGTTAATCTTCGATATAGTCCCGTTTTGCAGTGGCTATCACGCCCTGCTCGGGCGAACCGCATTTGCAAAGTTCAATGCGGTACCGCACTACGCATATCTCAAGCTCAAGATGCCAGGCCCTCGAGGAGTAATCACGGTCAACGGAAACACCGAACGCTCCCTCCGTACGGAGGAGCACACGGCGGCCCTCGCAGCAGAAGTACAAAGCAGCCTTCTTAGGCAATTCTCCAGTCCGGCCGTTAAAAAGCCAGACACTGCCAAGCGCACCCGGAGTAACCTACAACAAGACCGCCTGGCATGTTCTGAGCAGGCGTAGCAATGCGGCCCCAACCCCAGCCCTCGCGACAATAGCGAAACCAGTGCCTCGCGTACATAACTATGCTCTAGAAATACCATGGGCGCAGGGGAAGGGGCACAATAACGGCAAACCCAAAATACGGCTTAAAACGTACCAGGGGCTGCCGAATTCTTTTTAATTTTCTCTTACTTTCAGGACTCCATACTTCGGACGACCTGTTCGGCAATTCAACTGCCGCACAAACGATGCAAGATCCAGGGAAGCAAACAAGCCATGCCGCATTATGGAACTCCCAGGTGGTCTCTGTTACGAGCAGTATACCTGTTTTGGCATACAATTCCACGGCCTGCTCCCGGCCAGGACATGTTAAATAGCCCAATATCTTTTATCGCACTACTTGTATCATTCTGCTTTGATAGCAGCCTTCGTATAAACAATGCATAGCTTTTTGTCTATTTTTTGCATTATCCTCCTTTCATATATATGTTTATTAAATGACATGTTGCACCCGTACACCATGGTACGGCAAAAACGCCAGGGGCTTCAGTACCCCTCAATATGGTGTGAGAAGCCCGTACACTTTCACAAGTGCGGCACCCCGAACTTATAGCACTATATGCATCGGCTCCGAATCATGATTTGGGTCAATAGTTGGGTTTGCCCGGCTCCTATGTTTTGATGCCTTACGTTCCACTATATCGGCTAAGGTAGCACTAGGAGAACCACTGCGATTGTGCCCCAGTTGAGCTGGGTTAAGCACCTCAGTGGAGAAAGCTAAAACTGACTGTCATGATGAGGCGAGAGACCGGTCGCTGTTCGAGAGGTTTTTCGAGTCCCTAAAGACTTATGCTGCTTCGAGCGAGGAGCCGGCTTTGTCCGGCCAAGGTGTGGATAGCGCCCCGAACTCGGTCTTCCAAACTAGGGGCTTCGCCGAAATTTAAAATTATAGAGTTCTATGGCTAAGTGAGAGTGTTCAAGCATTATAGTCCGATTGCCTGGTTCGTTGTGCTGAGCGCCTCCCTCGAAGGACCCAACTATGGGAAAAAGAGCGCTCAGGTTTATCCCGAACACCCCAGCACTAGTGGCATGGGGGCAGAAGCCGACGACTGGCCATCTCTCAATTTTTTGATAAACGGTCGCACAGAAAGTAATATTTTAAATTCAACAAGCATTGCTTAGCGCATATGAACAAGTTTTCAGTGCACAGGATAAACACGAGCGAGTTTATTCAAAATTACATCCTTGGTACACTCATCCGCCACAAGGCAGGCACCCGCAAGAACATCCTTATAGTAGTTCTCGGGCTTGCGATGCTCCTTCCCCGGCGGCGGCCCGTCCCTCACAAGCTTCTCATCGTCCAGCTTACCCCAGTGCACCTTTGCACGGGCAAGGGCCCTACGGGCACCTTCGATGCAGATGGAGCGCTTGATGACCTCGAGCCTTGGATAGGCCTCCACCAGCCGTCGCACCAGCCCGAAGTAGCTCCCAGGCAGGGCCTCTCCGGGCCACAGCCGAACTATGAAGCCCTTCATGGCCTGTTCGGCCACCTTGTGGAGCTCGACCAGCTGCTTCAGCTGGTCGCTCAAGGGCACAGGGTGTCCGGCCTCAGCGTACTGAGACCAGAACACCTTCTCTATCGAGCTGCCCTCTTCAGCTCGGTAGAATGCGGCGGCGTCGGATATGCTGGGGGGAAGATCTGCGAATGCCCCTGGAGAGCTCCGGATTCGGGTAAGTAACAAGTAGTTCACTTTTATATTTCTACTTTGCATAAAGAATGCCTTACCCGCTGCTATCTTTTTCATCTCCTCCAACTCTTGGAGGGCCTTTTGGGCTTCGGCCTTGGCAGACTTGGCAGTCTCAAGGGCCGCCGCAAGCTCGGATGCTTGCGTTTTTGACTCAAACTCCAAACTCTCATGTTTTTTCATGAGAGCCTGAAGCTCTTGCTGCACCTCGCCGACCTGGGCCTCAAGTTTCTCTCGCTCGGTGCGCTCTGCGGCCGCTTTCTTTTCGGCCTCGGACAGCGCCTGCTTGAGGGTCGCCACCTCAGTCGTGGCCCCTACAATAAGCAGTACAATCCTGTTATTTTTTGCAATCACGTCTTTTTATAGGCACTTTTTCTGTAAGGTATTTTCTTACCTTCTTTCTCCTCGAGCTGCCGCTTGGCAAGGCCGAGCTCTTGCTCGGTCCGCTCGAGTCGCTGTTTTAGGGCACCCACCTCCGCAGTCAGTGCGGCGGTGGCTAGCAGCGATGCCTGCATACGCATATTGATTCTTTGTTGTTAGACTCCTGCGAAATTTAGTAGATCCTCTATTCGGCTTTTCTTTCCGAACGCCAAACAGAGCATCAGGGGCTACTGTCTATGCGGTTATATTCTTACATATTTTTTACTTACCTCGAAGCCTGTTAGAAGGCTAGTGCAAGCTTCACTCAGTCCGCTCTTGGCAGACTGAACCTTCTGGATCACCGTACTCATAATAGTATGGTGCTCCTCGTCGATGGAGGCGCTGTCAAGCACCTCCAGCAGATTGTCCGGCACCTCCGGTTGGACGGAGGCCGCCGGCTCAGAAGGCTTGCTCCTCTTGGAAGGAGTTCGCCTACCGCGGTCTGGAACTGTTGAAGATTCCGGCGCGGTGTCCGGCACAAAGCCGGACTTGGAGCCCTGGGGGTCTTGTCCCCTTTACTCCTGGGGTCCGGGAGGTCGCCTTGTGGCTCCTCCAGGACCACCTCCTCCTGCCCCGGAGCTTGTTGCGACACCACTTCGGCGTCATCCGCAGTGCGGGGGGAGACAGCGGGCGGAACTGAGTTCATGTCCGATGAATCCAGGGAGCCTCTCGACGACTCGTTGAGTTTGGCCCGGGGTGGGCTGCATAATTATGTTCGACATTAGGGAAAGCTGTGCGACAAAGGAACGTCATGAGTTACTCTGATATCCGAATACTTACGATTTCGCCGGACGCTTGGCCCTATCTGGCCACTCCTCTTTGTCCTCTTCGGCGTCGAGGGAGTAGTTCGGCGGAGGGGTCTTCCTCTTCCTGGACCCTTCCGCCTCCCCCGTTGGGGCGGCCTTCCTTTTCTTTCCTCCCCCCGCTGGAGGGGGAGAGTTTTCTTCTTCCTCCTCCTCGTTCTCACGGGAGGAGAGCGTCTCGGACTCGTCGGATGACGAGTCCGACACCACCACATTGCGGGCACTCTTTCGAGTCCCCGTGGCCTTCTTCTTCTTGGCCTTCTTCTCCGGCATCACATAAGGCGCCGGAACCAGCAGCTTCACTAGGAGAGCAGGGGTTGGGTCTTCGGGCAAGGGAACCGAACAGTTAATCGATCCGGACTGCGCCTTCCAAGCCTGTCAAAGGTGAGGGAGTTTAGATCCCGCATAGAGTCAAACTATGAAAAAACTTAACATCTTGTAAAAGGTGAAAATAGCTTACCTCACTAGTGTGACGCTGCGAGCTGTATCCGCGGTCCTTGGAAGCGGATGTGGGAGCCTCGGCGCCTTTGGTTAGCACCTTCCAGATGTCTTCATACGTCGTGTCGAAGAGCCTATTAAGGGTTTGGTGTTGCGCCGGGTCGAACTCCCACAGAGTAAAGTCCCGTTGTTGACACGGGAGGATCCGGCGGACGAGCATGACCTGGACTACATTGACAGGCTTGATCGGCTTGCTCATCAGGGACTGGATGCATGTCTGCAATCCGGTCACCTCTTTTTCGTCACCCCACGACAGGCCCGTCTCTTTCCAGGACATAAGCCGCGTGGGGGGTCCGGATCGGAATTCGGGGGCTGCGATCCATTTCGGATCGCGCGTCTCGGTGATGTAAAACCACCATGATTGCCACCCCTTCAGGGTCTCCACGAAGGAGCCCTCGAGCCATAGGACGTTGGCCATCTTGCCCGCCATGGCGCCTCCGCACTCCGCCTGGTTGCCGCGCACCACCTTGGGCTTGACGTTGAAGGTCTTGAGCCAGAGGCCGAAATGGGGGCGGATGCGGAGAAAAGCCTCGCACACGATGATAAACGCCGAGATGTTGAGGACGAAGTTCGGGGCCAGATCGTGGAAATCCAGGCCATAGTAGAACATGAGCCCCCTGACAAATGGTGGAGTGGGAAACCCAGTCCGCGGAGGAAGTGGGGAAGGAATACTACCCTCTCATGGGGCTTTGGGGTGGGGAGAAGCTGCCCTTCCTCGGGAAGCCGGTGCGCGATGTCCTTGGACAAGTATCCGGCCTTCCTTAGCTTTTTGACATGGCCCTCTGTGACGGAGGAGACCATCCACTTGCCTCCCGCTCCGGACATTGCTGGAGGAGGTCGAGGTAGGAAGTGTGGACTTGGGCGCTGGAGCTCGAGTGCGCAGGAGATGGATAGGCAAAGGAGGAAGAAGGCGTAGGTAAAAAGGTGGATCCTTATCCCCTTATATGGGCGGATGCGGTTGTGCGTCCCCACTGGCCTAGTAAAACTCGCTTGCCTCCCAAGCGCCGTGATAAATGGCGCAGTTGGGTTACCCACGTCCGTATTGATGAGAATCCCATAAAAGGGGGGACACGATCTCTGCTTTGACAAGACGTGCCAAGGAAACCGCCTCGCTAAACGTGCTGAGGTGGAAAAGTAAAAACGATTCGAGTAAAGGACTTGGCCGTAGTGTGATGTCACGCTGCGGAATACGTCAGCAGATTAGATTTGTGTTGATATTATTCTCTCTATGGCAATATGTGGAAACTTATTTTGCAGAGCCGGACACTATCCTTGGTGTTTAAAATCTTCTTGAAGGACTTGGAGGAGGAACCCGCCTTGCAATGTCGAAGACAATCTGCGCGCCGGACTCGTCGTCATTGAAGCCTGGTTCAGGGGCTACTGAGGGAGTCCTGGATTAGGGGGTGTTCAGGTAGGCGGACTATACCTTCAGTCGGACTCCAGGACTATGAAGATACAAGATTGAAGACTTCTTCTCGTGTCCGGATGGGACTTTCCTTGGCATGGAAGGCAAGCTTGGCGGTGCAGATATTCAAGATCTCCTACCATTGTAACCAACTCTGTGTAACCCTAACCCTATCCGGTGTCTATATAAACCGGAGGGTTCTAGTCCGTAGGACAACTTCATCATACAACAATCATACCATAGGCTAGCTTCTAGGGTTTAGCCTCCTTGATCTCGTGGTAGATCTACTCTTGTACTACCCATATCATCAATATTAATCAAGCAGGAGTAGGGTTTTACCTCCATCGAGAGGGCCCGAACCTGGGTAAAAACATCGTGTCCCTTGTCTCCTGTTACCATCCGCCTAGACGCACAGTTCGGGACCCCCTACCCGAGATCCGCCGGTTTTGACACCGACAAGGCCCCTCAGGACCTCACCGTTGGCGCGCTCAGCCTGATCATTGCTCCTGGGGTGGGCTACCGAAGCGTAGCAGATCTGCGTTCCAAGGTTAGCACAGTAGGTTTTAAAGAGGTTACTAGTAAACTGCGAGCCGTTATCTGTGATGATGCGGTTGGGGACCCCGAAGCGGCTCACGAGGCCCTTGATGAACTTGACAGCAGAGCCGGCTGGAATGGTTCAGACGGCTTCCACTTTCGCCCACTTTGTGATCTTGTCGATGGCGACGTAGAGATAACGGTAGCCCCCTAGCACTCGTGGGAACGGGCCTAGGATGTCTAGCCCCCAGACCGCGAATGGCCACGTGAGCGGGATGGTTTGGAGGCCCTGAGCAGGCTGATGGATTTGCTTGGCGTGGAATTGGCAAGCTTCGCAGGACTTCACCAGCTCAGCTGCATGGTTGAGTGTTGTGGGCCAATAGAATCCGCTGCGGAAGGCCTTGCTGACAAGGGTCCGTGATGATGAGTGATGTCCACAGTCCCCGCCATGTATGTCAATCAGCAGCTCCCTCCCTTGATCGCTGGAGATGCAGCGCAGCGTGACATCGTTCGGCCGTTTCCTGTACAACTCGCTGTCTTGAATGCAGTATGTCATGGCCTGTCAGGCCACGCGCTCCGCGTCTTCTTCCTTTTCCGGCAGTGTCCCATGCATCAGGTACTCCTTGAACTCCTTGGTCCAGCACTCCTCCTGGGGCTCGAGCGCCAAGAGCAGCCGAGCTCCTGAGTTTGGGCCGCAAACTGGGGCTCCCGACGCCGGGTGCTGAGGGAGCTCCTCCCGAGGCTGAGTCGTGCTTGAAAGAGGTGGCGTAGCTGACGGCTTGAAGAGCCGCTCTTCGAACACGCCAGGCTCTTGCGGTTGCCGCTTGGATGCTCTCTTGGCAATGTCATCGGCTTGTTGGTGCCTCGGGGCACGTGCTGCAGCTCCAAGCCTGCGAACTGCTTTTCCATTTTGCGCACTTCCGCAAGGTAGGCCTCCACGTGCTCGTCCTTTGGCTCGTACACTTTGTTGGAGAAGTTGACGAGGAGCTGCGAGTCGCCCTTGATGGTAAGGCGCCTCACCCCCATAGCCGCCACAGCCTTTAGGCTAGCTATGAGGCCTTCGTATTCTGCGATATTGTTGGAGACCTTCTCGCCGTGCTGGAAGCAGAGTTGCATGGCGTAGCAAAGCTTGTCCTGAGTGGGCGAGATGGGCACTGCTCCAGCCCCCGCGACCTGGTGCGCAAAGGCGCCATCAAAATACATGACCCAGCCGTCTGGGGCCTCGCTTCCTGGGGAGGTGGACCGGTCTTCTCCTTCCTCAAGATCCGGGGCATCTGTCCATTCTGCCACAAAATCGGCGAGCGCGGCTCCCTTGATGACCCTGGTGGTGCTAAACTCTAGCTGAAATGCTTGCAGCTCGATGTTCCATTCAGCGACCCTTCCGGCTGAGTTTGGGCTCCTGAGTACCCTCTCCAATGGGTAAGACGAGACGACCTTGATGGGGTGCCCCTGGAAGTAGTGTCGTAGCTTGCGCGAGGCCACCAAAAGTGCGAGCAGGAGCTTCTGCGGCATGGGGTAGCGCGCCCTCGCATCCCACAGTACGGTGCTGACGAAGTACACCGGGTGCTCGACGAGGGCTGGCACACTGTCGAGGCTCGGGTCCCGCTGAGATTGTGGCATATCCTGAGGTGATGGGTCTCCTGAGACCTGACCGTCCTCAGGAGCTTCTGCGATGTTGCCCTGCTGAGCTTGGTCTTCCGCCTTGTCTTGGGTGAACAACTGCTTTTTCTTGGTGGGCGCGGTCTCCTTGGCCTCTGGAGCACCGGCGCCGGCTGGCTGCGCCGCTGCCGCGGTCTTGAAGGCGAGTCTGAGCGCCATCACGGCCTCCTTAGTGTCCCCCTGATGGTGAGGACGCCCTTGCTCCCTGGCATCTTCATGACGTTGTAGGCCGGGTGAGTCGTCGCCATGAACTGAGCGAGAGCCGGGTGCCCGAGGATGGCATTGTACGGGAGACCGATGCGAGCGATGTCAAAGTCCACCAGCTCGGTGCGATAGTTGTCCCACGTGCCAAAGGTGATAGGGAGGCGGATCTGCCCCAAAGGGTGAGTGGATCCACCACCCACTCCTGTGAAGGGCTTGTTGAGGCCGAGCCGTTCGAGCGGCACATGAAGAAGGCTGAAGGCTTCCATGAAGAGCAAGTTGAGGTCGGTGCCGCCGTCGATGAGGGTCTTGGTGACGGCCACGTTGCAGATGGTGGGCGTGCAGAGCATCGGGAGCATCCCTGAGCCGGCGGTGGAGCCGGGGTGGTCTTCCGAGTCGAAGGTGAGGTCGGCCTCCAGCGCGGCCCAACCCGGCGGAGCCCCCGGGCGCTTGCGGGCTGCCCCAATCTGACGGAAGAAAGGCTTGACGTGGCGATCTAAAGGAGGTGCTTGGGAGCCACCCAGCAGTGCCGCGACTGCATGGTGTGCCGGCGCCGCGTAGCGCGCAGTGAAGAGGTCGCGGAGTTCCCCCATGATGTCACCGTGGATCCCGGGAGGTTGAGCAGCCAAGCGCGCGGCTCACCGGCGAGGGCCATGGGGAACAAGTTTGCCATGATCTTGTCGTCGCCTCTGGCTTCGAGGACCGCCTCCTCGTATGCTAGCAGGAACAGCGCCGAGTCTGCCGCGCCATCGAAACGCGGCGGCATCTCCGGCCTGAACTTGGATGGCCACTGCACTCGCTGCAGAGCGGGGGTCAGGGCCCGGTATCCAGACTCCCTGCTGCTGGTGTTGACCGCGGAGGTTGGTGACGGGGCACCTGCCATGGGAGCATAGTGCGGCGGTAGGGGGCGCTGGTTGGTGGAGAGAAGCCCCGGCGCACCCCTACCTGGTGCGCCAAATGTCGGATGTGGGGCTCCGGCAAACCCTTAAGGTTCCAACACTAGGGTGCGCGCGAAGTCTTTCCCTCCTACCGATCTACGCTCTAGCTCGCTAAGATCTTGCGGACGAACTCGACGAACTCACAACACAAAAGACACGGGGTTTATACTGGTTCGGGCCACCGTTGTGGTGTAATACCCTACTCCAGTGTGGTGGTGGTGGATTGCCTCTTGGGCTGATGATGAACAATACAAGGGAAGAACGGCCTCCTGAGGTTGAGGGGTTCTTGTGCTTTCGGACTTGTGGTGTGTAGGTTCTCTCAAGCCAAGATGAGATCCTCCCATCCACTGAGGTGGCTAGTCTTATTTATAGAGGCCCTGGTCCTCTTCCCAAATATCAAACGGGAAGGGAGCCAACAATGGCGGGCTAATTTGAAGGGGGACAGCTAGTACAAGCTATCCTGACAAAAGTAGTCTTCGCCTGCACAAAGCTCTGGTGGTGATGCTGTTTTGGGCTCCACGATGACCTCTGTATTGCAGTCCATGGTCTTGGTCTTGTTGTACCGAAATGGCAACCTTTGCCTGAGCCCTCGGTACTCCACGGCTGCGCTTGCCCCCTTTGCACCAAAGGAGAAACAAGGACGCTGCGCCCGCTGGCGCCCGCCTGGTGTCGATCGTCATGGCTCACGTCACGAGAGCCTCGTGAGGTTCGCCTCGCCTTGATATCTCCGCTCCTCATGAGCCTGCCTAGCTAGACCACTCCAGAGGAGGTCTTGTGTCGTCCTCCTCGCGAGGCTTGGCCCCTCGCGAGGGTCTTGGATGCTTGGTTGGTGAAGACGGGTCGTACGGCCCGCTGGCTCAGCCATGCCGCGGGCCGCAGGCAGGAAAGTCTAGGGACCCCCGTTCCCAGAACACCGACAGACGGCTCCGCATCATAGCCTTCCACTTGGTATAGTCTGTGCCATCGAAGATGGGGCATGCAGCAGAAACCTTGATCATACATGTGGTCGATATAACTAAACTCCAGGTGGTTAAACCAAAATCACATAGACAAGGGAGTACCTTGCTCTGATACCAATTGAAAGCGTAGGTTATCTCCCAAAAGGGGGTGAATGGGAGATTTTTATAAATTTGTCAAACTCTGAAGAATTTGACAAAGATCAGAGTGAAGAAATAGAAACGCGAGGGAAACTAAGTTATCACAGAGTCAGAGTACATGCATATAGGATACGTAAGAGTGAAGAAATAGAAACGCGAGGGAAACTAAGTTATCACAGAGTCAGAGTACATGCATACAGGATACGTAAGAGTGAAGAAATAGAAACGCAAGGGAAACTAAGTCAGTACCTTCGTGCATATCAACCAAAGTATCCCACATTTCCTTTGCATTCTCAAGGCGGCTGATTTTGTTGAGTTCCTCGGGGCACAAACCATTGAAGAGAATATCACAAGCTTGAGCATTGTATTGCAACATCCTCCATTCTTCCGCGATCGCTTCACGATTTGGTTCTCTACCATCCTCAAAGAATTCACCTTGCAGGCCAATACGAACAACATACCAAACGGTGGGGTTATGACCAAGAATATGCATTTTCATCTTATGCTTCCAACTAGCAAATTTGTACCATCAAAATATGGTCCTCTATGGTGATAATTACCCTCGCTGGACGCCATACTCTCCTAGGTTGTGAAACCAAGACTATGGTGACCAAAGCAATGGAAACCAAGGCTTACATAGACCAAAGCTCTAATATCACTTGTAGGATTAAAAGTATGTCTAGAGTGGGTGATTAGACTACTTGACCAAATCAAACCTAATATTTTGCCAATTTTAGTTATAGGCCGATTTTAGCAATTATGACAAATCAAGCAACACCCTACACATGCAATTCTAAGAGTATGGCAGCGGAAAGTAAGACATGCACATGTAAGTAAAGGAAAGGGTTTGGAGAAGGCAAACGCAATGGGGACACGGTGATTTTTGGCGTGGTTCCGATAGGTGATGCTATCGTATGTCCACGTTGATGGAGACTTCAACCCACGAAGGGGAACGGCTACGCGACTCCACGGAGGGCTCCACCACGAAGGGTCCACGAAGAAGCAACCTTGTCTATCCCATCATGGCCATCGTCCACGAAGGACTTGCCTCACTCATGTATATCCTCACGAAGTAGGCGATCTCATTGCCCTTACAAACTTCTTGGTTCAACTCCATATCACATTGGAGGCTCCCAAGCGACACATAACCAATTTAGGAGACACCACTCTCCAAAAGGTAATAGACGGTGTGTTGATGATGAACTCCTTGCTCTTGTGCTTCAAATGATAGTCTCCCCAACACTCAACTCTCTCTCTCTCAGGTTTAGCAATGATGGAAGAAGGATTTGAGTGAAAAGCAACTTGGGGAAGGCTAGAAATCAAGGTTCAAATGATAGGAATGGAACCTCTTGATCTCAACACACGAGTAGGTGGTTCTCTCTCAAAAAATGAGTAGTGGAAGTGTAGGCATGTTCTGGTGGCTATCTTACTAAGTAAGAGGGGTGGAGGAGTATAAATAGCCTCCACACGAAATCCAACTGTTACACACTTTCGACCCAACTCGATGGTACCGATCAGAGATCTCGGTGGCACCGACCTGTGTAAAAGATATGAACGTTGGAGGTCTCGATGGGACCAAAACGTAACAACTCGGATGAATCGATGTGCAATGGTTAGGGCAAACCTCGTTTCGGTGGCACCGATTGCATCAACTCAGTAGGACCGAAGTGAAGCAATAAGGCAACAGAAAGGTTGGCACGCCCTCTCGTTGGGACCGATTGCAAAACTTGGTGGGACCGAAATAATTGCAACAAGTTACAAAAGATTTGACAAGCCATCTCGGTGGGATCGATTGCAAAACTCGGTGAGACCGAAATAATTGCAACTGGTTACAGAAGGTTGGGCAGGGCAAACCGGTGGGACCGAGAACCATATCAGTGACTCCGATTTGTTAGGGTTTGGCAGAGGCAGTGTCCAGATGAACTCAGTAGGTCTGGATGGAGAAATTTCGATGGGGCCGAGTTGGAATGTAGGGTTTTGGACATATTTGGATAGAGAAAGTGGTTAAGGGTTTTGGAGCAATATCATTAAGCACTTGAGCAAGTAGATCATAATCAAAACCTAATGCCCTTTTAATAATGTTGGCTTTCTTATGGACTCAATGTGATCTTAGGTCACTTAACCAAAAATATTAAGTCTTGAGCTTTTATCAATTCATGTCTTTAGTATTTTGAGGGGTCCACAATCAATAATCCTTGCCATGCCAATCATTGAACATCCTAAAATCTTTAACTTGAATGGATATTAACTCAATAAGATATGTGTTATTATGAATTACCAAAAACACTCAAGAATTAGTTGCAATTTCAGCAGGCAACCAAACACGTTCCCTCCATCCCAAAAATAAATGTCTCAATTTAATATAATTTTAAAAGAAATATATATTTTTTTTCATTTTAAACACGTCTTAAATTATTACTCCCTCCGTTCCCTTGATCCCAAAGTGTCTCAGACTTCAATACGACTTTAGAGGGAGTATTATTATTGTTCATTGTGTTTTTTACCAGCATGCTCTTTTTGGTGATTTTATCCATTCAGTATTTTTATATTCTTTTTATCGGGATATGTGTAAATATAGTCTGCCTTTTCTTTTGGCCAGGCCTGTCAAAAAACAACACAAAGCAAAGCCGTCAGCTAGAAGAAATTCAATAGAAATGAAAATGCCCAAATACAAAGTAAAAAAAACTAAAAAGCCCAGCCCAACAAATGCTGCATCGATCCAGACAGAAACAGCACATCTACAAGAAACAAAAACAGTTGCTAAAAAAACAAGAAACAAAAACAAAAATACAAGAACAGAACAAGCTAAAAAAGGTGTGCTGCATAGGAAAAAGGGACCACACAAAGGGAGATGATATCACTTAGATGTGACATAACAAAGTCTCATCTCAATGAGCCTTAGACGGATCTTTTTGCAGAACTTGGTTTTTTATATCTAGAGATTCAATTAGACAATCCAAACAAGATGATACGACATATCCAAGATTCAGTTAGAAATTGAATTTAACAAGAACTAGTTCTTTGTAATCTTATTATCCAAATAAACCCCAAGAGAACACCCCTGTTTCAAAATTAGGTAATACGACATATCCAGCACGGAGTAGGGATATCAAAAGCACAGCAGATGTAAATGTCGAATTAATGCCTTCCAACTTTTCTCAACATGGTACCTGACGACTAAAAGCAGAAAACTAATAATGCAACAATCTATGTATATACTCCCTCCGTTCATAAATAAGTGAAGTGGTTTTAGTTTAAATTTGGACTAAAACCACGTCACTTATATATGGACGGAGGGAGTATAAAATATACGGAGTACATCAGAGCCTCATTTTTGCTTCACTGCTGCTGCATGATACTGCTCCAGTTCAGCATCAAGATCCGCAGCAGAGGCCGGAACTCGGCTGCGATCATGCCCTCTGGCTCTGCCCTGTCCCCGCCCACCACCGTCCTGGACAGTGTTTCCAGGACGAACGTTGCCTTGAAACATTCCTCTTTTGCCAGCACCGCCCTGACCACTGCCTCCAGAACGACCATTACCATGAAATGGCCCTCTCTGGTCACCTCTCTGAAGCAAACTGCAAAAGGAGTACCAAACTAATGAATGTGTGGTGTAAAAAGGCCTGCCAAAAATAAAGCTGGTTTTACATTCACTGCTCAAAAGGCCTGCCAAAAATAAAGCTGGTTTTACATTCACTGCTCAAAAGGCCTGCAGAGCCAAATCTATGCCAGTTGACATGCAGGCTACAGAATGTGGTTGACATCTGGTGTCCCACAAACAATAGAATGCATTTTGTAATATGATAGGCTGTGCATGTTAATACTCTAGAAAATGTACAAGTGGGTCAGTATCTACAGGCATGTGGCTGGAATCAGTTTTGCAAATCCAAATGAGGAGCCACAACCCTTAAGTCCATAATCAGAATTCTTCAGGTGCAGAAAACTCACGTTCAAACTTCATTTATGTGCGGTGAAACAGCCTCTGGACTACCGAGTAGATGCAACTGTCCAAGGTCAAAATCATAAAAAACCTCTGTCCCAACATATAGGTTAACTTTCTTACAAATAGTCATTTCATGATGCCAGTCCATGAGGGAATCAAGAGCACACTCGTTATTGCACTCAAAACCCATCGCCTCTGTGGCCTGCATGGGCGTGGCCCCAGCAGCGCCAGGCTCCACGCAAAGAACAAGGAACCTGATGGACCTGATGCAAAGCATCTTATGGACATCACCATGAACCCATCAAACGCCACAAGCTTCAAGTGGACCATTGACAAGGGCACGTGCAGCACCCGAGGTGACATCCTTCCTATACGAGCTCCCTATACTTGCATGTGAGACATGACTACTACCTCAAGGAGGAACGCTATGTGTAGTTAGGTGCGATGAAATCGAGCATGGAAAGGCAAGGAATGAAGGACAGGCTACGAAGAAGACGGGACTTGAAGAGCAAAGAGTACCTACCTAGGGGGCCAACCAGCCAACAACAGAAAAGTCGGACTATCTGACTTGGGGTCCAACCCAATGTCCGACTTAACCGAGCTCTCTGAATGAAGTCAGATAGTCCGACATAATTTATCTGACATAACATCCGACATGTCAAATAATCTGACCTTATGTCCGACTTACCAAGCCTCGCTGGATCATGTCGGACAAAGGCCGGATTGTCTGACATGTTCAGATTATATTTGATTATGTCGGACCATCCGACATGCCTGCGCTCAGTGTAAGGGGGCACGTACCCGTGTACCTTTCCCTCTTTGTATAGACTATATAAACCGTACTCCTCCATTCTAGGGTTAGCAAAGCATAAACTAAAAACTTGAGAGAGACTTGCTCAATCCATCTCCTCTTAGAGGTTCAAGTCCTCCTCACTGGGGAAGAATCCCTTGGATTCCAAGGCCTCCATCTCTCATAGAGATTTGGGGGGAAATATCTCTCAAGCCCTCCATACCTCCTAGAGATTGGGGAAGAACTACCCTTGTTTCCTCTACTTTCCAATGTTTTTTGTGGATCTAAGATGTGCCTCTTGTATTGACCTAGGATTTTAGGCTAATTGGAGTGGATCTTGTCCTATTGAGTGTTTTCCTCTTGTTTTTCCCATGATTTGCACTTGTACCCTCTCAATCCACCTTCAATTCGTGAAGACCGAGCCACACTTGCCCCATATCGTTTGGTATCATGAGCAATGTTGCCACGAATTGGAACCCCACCCCCTCGTATTTATAGCCTAATTTGTTTTATTCTTCCCAATTACAAAAATCCCCATAAAAATATCCTCACCCGATTTCGAGCAATTTGTTGTTTCTAGTGATGTTTTGGTTGGATTTGATCCATGGATCCGGTGTTGTGCGAGTCAATCTACCTCTGATTTGTTTTTCTCTAGCCAATTTTCCCCCAAAATTTTCCTTTTCTCCCTCCAATTTCGAGTTCTTCCTCGATTTGACCAGTAGCTGCCGAGACAAAGTCAGATTATCCGACTTGTCGAACATTCCGACTTCGTGTCCGACTTCACCCAGGAGCGCACGGTGACGGCTACAACGAGTGGAAGGCATCTTCGACGGCTTCGGACCAAGGGCTTCTTCGACAAGCACAAGTAACCCTACACCGCCCCATCTACCACTAAGCTCGCCTATGACGACGATCCATCCATCCTTTTGACACCTTTAAAGGAAGCAAGGTCGGTCTCCTCCAATTTTATAACAGTAGAGGTGTCGACGAGGTATATCATTTCGTCACACAACTTTGCCACCTTGTGAGCCATTCCATCTTTTGCAATTACCTTGAACCTACCGAGACTAGCTTATGGAGTATTGTCGGGTATCAATCACTTGCCTTACACGACTTTTTTATTTCATTGATCAGAGGTGTGCTTTCTATCCTCACATTATCTTGATGGCAATATTCTTGTAGTGTTGATCTTGGCTCAAAGAGGAAAGGCAAAAGGAAGAAAAGTATCACAAAAAAGAGAAAGAAGAAGCTTGTTAGCAAAAGGTACAAAGAGCAATAGAAATACAAGTGCCAAGGATACTCGTAGGAAAACATGAAGTTCTGGCAGTAGTAGAGTAGTAGTCAAGTGGTCGAATCCTTGCCCTCTATGTGCAATCAAGCTAGCGTCTCTATCCTCATTTGTGATATCCAACCATACAACAAGATAGCGGATTTCCAACCAAGATGACATGTCATCCTACAAGAGGCAAGATAGCTATTTCATGTCATCCTACTCCATTGATGTCATCAAGTACTCCATTGATGCCATCTTGAACTTGACGTTTCACCTTGCTATCTTGATGTCATCCTAAAAGAGGCACTATGATCCTCAATGCCGATGAAGAGTACGAATCTTATAGTGAAGGAGAACTGGAACCATTGGATCATGTTGCTCGACACCAACAAGTCAATGAAGCTAAAGATGATCAAGTCTTTTATGACAACGACTCAAGTCCCACAAGAGTCAGTCTCCAAGATCTCGAAACTTCAACAACAAATGACGATGATCAAAGATGCCATATCTTCCACATCAAAGAAGGAATCCAAGGAAGATCCATCAAGGACATCATTGATGGTGGTAGTTGGCACAATTTGGCAAGTGAATAACTATGCTCCAAGTTGCATCTTAAAAAGAAGCGCCATCCTCATCCATACAAGGTCCAATAGCTTAGTGACTCCGACACTATCAAAGCGAAACACACGGTTGAAATCTCCCTCAAGGTTGGAGCATTTCAACGTGCAGTCCAGCGTAATTCAAGAAGGCCAATTTATGTTGAAGCTCCTGAAGGTGAAGAATATGATGATGCCCTTGAAGAGCCTGATCTCTATGCATATCGAAGAGTACCCAACCCTACATATGCAAGGGATACATACAAGGTAAAAGCTGAAATCCCAACTTCTAATGGAAATGTTGATATTGAAGGGTGCCTTGACTGGTTATATGAAGTGGAGACTTTCTTTGAGGTCATAGAGGTTCCGGAAGATCGTAGAGTTCCTTTGGTCGCTTACAAGCTGAAAGGAGGAGCCGATGCATGGTGGTATCGCGTTCAAGAAGAACGCAGGCTGAGAGGAGAACCTCGTGTGAGAACTTGGCGACAATTGAAAAGTCTTTTGAAAGGGAGATTTTTACCTGCTGATTATGACCAGATCCTATTTATCCAATTCCAAAATTGTGCTCAAGGAAATAAGACTGTTTCAGATTACACGGAAGAGTTTCTAAGGCTACAAGTGAGGTGCAACCTTGCTGAAGATCAACAAGTTGCAAGGTACATCAATGGTCTCGATGATGCTATTCAAGATCGATTGATGATGCAACAAATCTGGTCCATTAATCAAGCACAAGCCCTAGCCTTGAAGGCCGAGAGGTTTGTGAGGATGAGAAAGACAACTATGGCTCCATATCCTCATACCGAAGGCTCGTCTAGGGATCACACTAATGGAGTGGAAGAAAAGACCACTCCACCAAAGGCAAAACGACCCATCTCGAAGCAAACTAGAGGCAAGGGTAAGGCAAATGAAGGCACGAAGTGCTATAAATGTGGTAAAGAGGGACACATATCCAGCGGTTGCCCACTAAGAAAATTTGTTAACACAACTATCCATGATGGTGAAGACGATGAGGAAGAATACGAATCTGAAGATGTAGAGGGACAAGAGGTTTGTCAAGAAGGTGTGGAGGTGGTATGTGTGATTCAACGTCTCCTATGTTCCACACCATAGCCTGACGACACACAACGGAAGAAAATATTTGAGAGCAAATGCACGATGAATGGCAAGATATGCAAATTAGTGATTGATAGTTGCAGTTGCGATAATCTTATCTCCCAGAAGTTGGTGAACCATTTAAAGCTTGAAACCCATGATCATCCAAATCCCTACACTATTGGATGGATCAAGAAAGGAGTGAATATGAGAATCACCAAACAATGCAACCTGCCACTTTCTTTGGGAAAGCATTATCGCCCAAACGTGTTGTGTGACGTAGTTGATATGGATGCCAGCCATGTTCTTCTTGGGAGACCTTGGCAATTTGATGTGGATACTACACACAAGGGCAAGGAAAATTCTTACTCTTTTCATTTGGAACAGGAGAAAGATCATTATTCTACCAAACAAAACTGAAGGTAATACCTCTAAGGAGGAGAGAATAACTATGTTAACTATCTCCCACACCTCTCATGAGTTTATGGAAGACTTGAAGGAGACAGATTTGTGTGTTGCACATACCAGGAGAGCCACAAGGTCTGCCACCGATGAGAGGAATTCAACGTAGAATTGGCTTAATTCCGGGAGCAAGTCTTCCTAATCTTCCACACTATCGAATGAGCCCAAAAGAGCATGATATATTGAAGGAGAAAGTGGAGGAATTGCTGCGGAAGGGGCACATTCGAGAAAGTATTAGCCCATGTGTTGTACCAGGCCTGCTCACGCCAAAGAAAGATGGATCTTGGTGCATGTGTACCGATAGTAGAGCCATTAACAAGATCACTGTAAGGTATAGATTCCCTATTCACCGTATGGATGATATGTTGGGTAAGCTTAGTGGAGCAAGAGTGTTCACAAAGCTAGATTTAAGAAGCGGATATCATCAAATCCGTATTAGACTCGGGGATGAATGGAAAACAGCCTTCAAGACAAAGGATGGGTTGTTTGAATGGCTGGTCATGCCATTTGGACTCTCAAGTGCACCAAGTACCTTTATGCACTTGATGAATCAAGTCTTTTGACCCTTCTTATCCCACTTTGTTGTGGTCCATTTCGATGACATCTTGATCTAGCAAGGATGAGGATGAACACTTTGATCACATCCGGAAGGTGCTAGAAGTACTAAGGGAAAATGAGCTCTACGTCAACTTGAAGAAATGTGTTTTCCTGCAAACACAACATCTTTTCATAGGATTCGTCATAACATGTGACGGTATTCATGTTGATGGTTCCAAGGTTGAAGCAATCCGAGAATGGCCAACTCCAAAGACCATTTCTGAGGTAAGAAGTTTTCATGGCCTTGCAACTTTCTATAGACGATTTGTGAAGAATTTCAGCACTATCATGGCACCAATTACCGAGTGCCTGAAGAAAGGAAAGTTCCAATGGCAGAAGCGGCTGAAGCTAGTTTCAATGAGATCAAGCAAAAACTCTAACAAGCTCCCGTCTTGGTGCTACCTGATTTCAAGAAGACTTTTGAGTTGGAGTGTGATGCAAGTGGAGTAGGCATTGGAGCTGTTCTATCTCACGAAAGGAAGCCCGTTGCTTTCTTTAGTGAGAAGTTAAGCGAAGCTAGACAGAAACAGAGTACCTATCAACAAGAATTGTATGCCGTTTTTAGAGCTTTGAAAACTTGGGAAGTCTACTTGCTGCCTAAAGAGCTCATTGTTTATAGTGACCATCAATCCTTGAAGCATTCTAGAAATCAAAAACATTTTGACCGCATACTAGCAAGATGGGCAGCATACCTGGAGAGGTTTAACTATCTCATTGTTCATAAATCTAGGACAACTAACCGAGTGGCCGATGCTTTGAGTCATCGTGCAAGCCTCTTGACTTCTTTTGAGGCTGAACTTCCAGGCATGGATCAAATAAAGGAGTTGTATGAGGATATGATGACTTTGGCCATGTTTGGGTGAAGCACGTCAAGGCCAGCCATTAGGTGATGACTATTTGGTGCAAGATGGCTATGTCTTCAAAAATGATCGTTTGTGCATCCCAAGGAGTTCTCTGCGTGACAAACTAAATAGAGAACTCCATTCAAATGATCTTGGCCATGTTGGACGGGACAAGACTACCGCTAACCTGGAAGCTCGCTACTTTTGGCCACAACTAAAGAGAGATGTTGGAAAGTTTGTTCAGTGATGCCCTATATGTCAAACCTGCAAAGGCCAAGTCCAGAACACAGGGTTATGCATGCCTTTGCCTGTTCCTGTCGCTCCATGGGAGGACATCTCTATGGACTTCGTCTTAGGCTTGCCAAGAACACGGCGAGGGAGTGATGTTGTGTTTGTGGTCGTGGACTAGTCGTGGACAGATTCTCTAAGATAGCTCATTTCATCCCATGTCGCAAGACAACAGATGCTCATCATGTGGCAAATCTGTTCTTTCGAGAAGTGGTCAGACTTCATGGAGTACCAAGGTCCATCGTCTCAGACCGTGATAGCAAGTTTCTTGTTGCATTTTGGCTCACTTTGTGGAAGCAATTCAACACTGAATTGAAATTTTCTAGCACTGCTCATCCACAAATAGATGGACAAACGAAAGTGGTGAACAAGTTTTTGGGTAATCTGATCTGTTGCATTTGTGGAGAAAGAAAGGGACAATGGGATTTGGCTTTATCTCTTGCAGAGTTCTCCTACAATAACTCCAAGCATAGATCCAAAGGAAGGAGCCCTTTTTCCATTGTCTACACTAAAGTTCCAACACATGTGGTGGACCTGGTGAAGCTACCATCAAGGGGAAACTCAAAATCAGCATTGTCCTTTGCTGATAATTACACTAAGTTATTTGAAAAGATTCATGGTGTTCTGGAAGCACAAAATCAGAAATATAAACAACTTGTTGACTGCAAAAGGATGCCAAAATCATTCCAAGTTGGTGATAAGGTGATGGTATACCTCCGAAAAAAGAGGCTACCTTTAGGTGTTAAAGAGAAACTTAGGCAGCGAAGGTATGGACCCTTAATGGACCCTTCTCTATCGTGAGGAATGTAAATGATAACGCTTAGGGTTTAGGGTTTAGGGTTTAGGTGTTAAAGAGAAACTTATCCAACACTTCCAATGTTTCGGACTTGACTCTCTACCATCCAGAAGAAGCGCTCTATGAATATAACTCGAGGGCAAATTCCAAACAACTAGGGGAGAATGATGAGGAACACTAGATGAGGAAAAAGAAAAAACAAATCGTATGTCAGATTTGTTTGGCTACTTCTTCTAGATGCTTCCACTCTAGTGTAGTATTTCTTTTCTTTTCTACCCTACCTAATATTTTCTAGAGTCCTCTAGTTGTGAGTAGCTATGAGTAGAAATGGTGAATCTTAAATAATGTTTTTCTAGAGTGTCTAGCTATAAGTAGAAGTATCTAAAGGCTTCCCAAAGCCCTATAAATAGAGGTCCTCACCTCTACTTTGTAACCAAACTATATACCCCACTACCTATAATACAACTTGGTGTTTTTATCTAAGATCTTGGAGTAGATCTTGTGCTCTAGGAGTTCTGGATTGAACTCCAGCTGCCATATTGGCCTACATTCACCTCTAGAGTGATATCTAGTGCAGCACGTTGAAGTAGTTCCTTCAACTCTTGTGCTGTACACTTTGTAGCAGTAAGGTGGAGTTGCTCCTCCACAACCCTGTGCTGCTTCACAAACAAAAGCCCTATGTTACAGATTGCAATCATCACCACGTTATTAGATAATTTAGACTGAACAACCTAGCTCTGTGAATGCTATCATGCAGCAGCGGTAGGGGCACCTACTCACTGTGGCTACACGATCACGGAGAATAATGATCAGAAGTGTTACCAACGAAACAATTTAAAACATTGACAAACATAAACAAGTGTACTGGAATCTAAATTTCTACGTTTCCAAACTCTGCTACTCTTCCATTTGGCCAGATGTTAGGTTCAGGACATGACAGGACCGAACTAAGAACTGTCACAAAATTCAGAGAACGCAACTGAAATCGACACAATTTTGGGGAATTTTAAGGAATCGATTGCTGGTGGATCTGAGCCACAAAACTAGGGTTCGCCAGCCGGAACACGGCGGCTTTAGGGCCAAGCCCAGACACATCCAGAATGCCCTCTCCACAAGCCGGAGGAGGGTTTAAAAAGGGGTTCGAGCAGGTGAAAAGCAAGAAAGTGACAGGTTCAGCAATTACAGAGCATGCAGTAAAGTTTAAAGGAAGAAAACTACTGCAGCCGTTCATCTGGAGATCAACGGTTGCGAGCGGTGACTTGAGAGCGAAACGGCACGCTCGCTGGAGCCGTAGGATCTTCGATCGACGGTTGTAATGCGCGCTGGCAAATGAAACGGCACTGTGCTGTTTCTAACTGTTGTCTGAAGAATTCCTGTCCTGACAGGACACAACTTAACCAATTTGATGCATTAAAAATGACAGATTGCTTCAAAGGATTAGAAAAACATCAACAGGTGTAGTGTAAGAGAATGTCCTTATATGAGCGAAAAGGATATCCCATTCTTTGACAGTGATTAAACCATACATAAGAAATCTAATTAAAAAGACTAACCTGTTTGGAGTTGCATTGTAGTTAGAAGAAGTGCCGTTGTACATCAAAGGTTCTGTTGGGTGTGGCTCGGTCTTATTTCCAATGAGCTCTATCTTCATTGGCTTCCCATCAAGCAGAACACCATTATATCTCTCAATAGCATCCAAAGCATCTACTTTTCTTGCAAAGACAACTTCCGCACTTCCCTAACAGGAAAAGAGTCAAGAAAGATCTGTGGTGTAGAAACTACAGATGATATATGATACTTGGAGAAGACATTGCTCAACAATCTACCTGAGACTTCCCATCCTTATCGTAGTTAACAGAATAACGTCTGAGCTCACCAATCTCTGAAAAGAGTTCCTGACAAGATAAAGAAAAAACAAAGCCCATCGGCTACAATCACATAACAATTAAGTTATGTGCTTAAAACAAATGTAGAGTTACGTGTTGTCTGCTTTGGTCACAAATTCATAATACTTCTTTACTTCTCATGATGAGTAATTTCACTCTGGGCCATGTATTATGGGACTTGGGTTACTTTGAAGGACAAAATAAATAATAAATAAATTGGAAGTACGATATTTGTATAAATATATCACAAATTCACAATGGCCATGTTTAGAATGGACATTACCGCACTGACTCGCAACTAATCAGGCCTATGTGGTCACACCGAACATGGTTCAATGCTACATAATGGTACAAGTATGCATGGTTCAAAGTGCAACGATTTCATTAAGTGGTTCAGAGTGACTCAACTTTTATAACATCCATGTTGCAGTTGGGCCCGTAGTTTT
>NC_041382.1:351346905-351350788 GCF_002162155.2 Triticum dicoccoides | reverse complement strand
ACGGGCGACTCGGGAGGCGACGCAGCCTCGAGCGCTCCCTCTCCTCCTCCTCCCCCTTCCCCTGCCGCCGCCGGTGCTCCCCGCCGAGCAAAGCCCTGGCGGATCCGGCGGCGGCGGGACTTCGCTCCCAGGCTGCCTCCCCCCTCGAGCGTTGGGCTCGACGAGGCTGACGGAGCCGTGCTGCTCCGGACCTAGGGTTTCATGACGGCGGCCCCAGATCCAGAGGGTCGGGCCTCTGGACCTGGCATGGCGAGCACGCGGGCGGCGTGGCGCGACCCTTTGGGGGTGCGGCTGCGGCTGCGGCTGCTTGGCTGTGCCCCGGCGGATCCAGGTGGCGGAGGCTGCGGGTCACCGCGGCAGCGGCCATGGTCGGCGGCAGCAAGGTGCAGGTGGCAGGTGCCCGCGACGGCGCCACTACCCCTGCTCGACGCGACCCCCTGCGGTGGCTGGCCTAGTTTGGCAGCCATCCGACGGCTGCTGCTCTGCGCTGGCCGGTGCTTCCCTACATCGACGGTGACGACACGTGGTTTCCTTCTCGGTGCTGATGGTCCTCTCCGGCGGTCTGCTTCCCCGCCTCCTGTCTGCTCTGCTTCGGCGGTATTTGGGGTTCTGGTCTTGGGCCGTGGCGAAATCCCTGCGCGGCGATGGCCTGCGCTGACAACGGCGACGCCTAAGGGTGCCGTAACCTCCATGGAGGCGCTGTCATGGCCCGGACTGACCCTCTCCTTGAGCACCGGGGGAAACCCTTGGTCCAGTTCATTGGACAAGGCAGCGGTGGCGCCTCAGCGCCATCCCCTTCTTGAAGGCGTTGCTTGGGTCGCACTTGGAGTCCCCGATGCAGCAGCTGGAGATGGTGGCCTCCCCGGTCTTCCGGCGAGGCTTGATGGTAATGCGATGCTGTGATGAGGACTTCAGCATAGAGCGTGGGCGTCCGGGGCGCTATGTATGCCGGCGCCGGCATGTCCAAGACGATAGCTTCACTAGTCCTGGTTGGGTCCTGCCATCCACCTGCCGTCTCTTAGGCACTTATGGGTGGAAGGTACGTTGGCCTGGACAGCCCTGGAGATGCGGTCTTCTTTGGAGGCGCCTGGCAACGGCTGTGACGCGGCCTTGAGGCTCTGAGTCTAGCTACCTCGCCGTTCATGGTTGGAGGCTGGACAAGGCTAGACCTTTCGTAGTTGCAGTCTGTAGTTGGTAGCACCTCCTCGCCTGCTCATTTGGTGAGGACGATGATGTGTGTGCGTGTGTCCCTCCTCTTGGGAGGTTGTACCTGTACTGCTGTTCTCTTCCTGTTCAATGAAATGAAACGCAAACTCTCTTGCGTTTTCTCGGGAAAAAAAACTATATAAACATGCCATGGTAAAACTCGCAAAAATATAATTGCTATTTGTGATCAATCTGTTTGTACAATCTTTGTGTGACCCACTCTATATATTCAAATATATAGGTTTACTATTCTACAACCTCCATAACCTGACTGTAGAGGCAGTACAATAGATCGAGTCAAGGCAGGACACATTGTTTTTTTGAGAACTAAGGCAGGACACATTGTTATTGGAAGGCAGTGCAAAACTAGCTGTAGAATAAGTATTATGCAACCGGTTGCAGAATAGTAACACTCTATTTTAAATATATTATTTATCAAAGACTGGAAAGCATGATCATATTCTTCCGTGGTGATCAGAACTCGTTTGGAGGGAGTACATGAGCTCAATCTGTCACATGGAATTATGAAATCTGTGGACCAATAATCATGGAGATTAAGAGATGGTCTCTCAAGGAACACTTCACACTAAAATTATTAACAGATGGTCAAGACCTGAACTACTCTAACACTGAAAATTTGTATGAAATTCAAAGAACAAGCAGGATTAAGCTGCTTAGATCTGGGTTTCTGTTACATGGAAAGGAAGAAGGTAGGTACAGCACGCCACAGGCGGCTAGGGTTTAACCCAATTACAAAAGCGTAACCGAAAATGAACGAGGAGAGGGCTTTATAGCCACTACAGTGCGGGAGCAAGTGAAAAGTAGAGCAACAGGAATTAAAGCAAGTGGGCCATTGTCGGACGATCAACAGCGACACCAAGGGCTTGGTGCTTCGGATGGTCGATCAATGGTTAAGGAAGCGGCCCATTGGCGAAGCGGTGTCGTGCGTCATCAGCCGATGGATCAAAGATCAACGTGAAAAACAAGCTACCAAGCAAGGGAACAATAGAAGTGGATATCTTCAGTTAACTTCAGAACGGGGCCTGACAATTCGAATAGAAGTGGATATCTTCAGTTAACTTCAGAACAGGGCCTGACAATTCCCCCCAGCTGATACAGTACTTGTCCTCAAGGCTGGAAAGATGGAAAAACCTTCTGGACAAACGCCGAATCTTCCCATGTTGCTGCTTCCACCGGTAGATTGGCCCATTTTATCAGCCAGCGAACAACTGAGATGCTGATTGCAACCTGTGGCCTGTGAATGAGCTTTCTCCCTAGCACAGCTTCAGGCTCCATCTGTATTACGCCATCAACATTCACTAATGGGACATGAGGAGAGGGAATGACCTGAGGTCCAAGGTGTGTCTTGAGCTGGCTGACATGGAATGTGGGGTACAGCTGACACCCTTCTGGTAGGAGCAGTTTGTATGTGGTATTCCCAATTTGTTCAATTACTCTGAAAGGCCCATAAAACTTGAGAGTAATTTCACATGCTTATGTAAACTCAGTGATGTGTGTCTATAGGGCTGCGGCTTGAGAAATGCCACATCACAAGTTTGAAAAGATTTGTCTTCACTTTTTCTATCAGCATAACACTTCATTCTTTGTTGTGCCTTTAGTAAGTTGCCCTTTATGATTTCCTAGGCTGCTTGTCTGCTCTGAAGCAATGTGTCGCTTCACATATAGAATCAAGAATAGCAGATTCAGCAACCATAGGAGGAGACAATCCATAAAGTGCTTGGGATGGTGTGATTTCAGATTAGTATGGAAGGTGGTGTTTTACCACCACTCTGCTAAAGTGAGCCACAGCGCATTCATTTCTTTGGCTGTTGAAAGCTCATGCATCTTAAATAGGTTTCCAAGCACTGATTCACTCTTTCGGTTTGACCATCAGGTTACATGCCTATCAGTCACAATGACAGTTCGCAAGCCAAGTAATGTAAATATGTTGTGAGAGAAAGCTTTAGCCACACTTTTCATGTAGTAGGATGTTTCATGGGAATAAAGTGAGCATACTTAGTAAATCTATCAACCACCACCAATATCATGTCCTTATCTACTACCCCTATAAAGAACCAAAGGGGGCAGATCCAAACTATCTCAACCATTTAATCACGCGATCTAATGGTGCATAGTCTCCCAATGTTGAGCGCCAGCAAGCCACCAATCCCACCGATCAACCCCTAATCCTGCACGGTTAAGCCACTAATCTTGGTCCTGCCTTTCCCCACCCATCCTGCCCACCTCTCCCGTTCAGACGGTACGCACGATGCAGGGCGCCCCCATCGCCGATGCCAGAACCACATAGGTCAGGGCCGCCAACGGCGACCGTCGTTGCCGACCAAATTCAAAGCACCCTGTCTCCCCAATGGACTCAAACAGTGCCGCAGTGAAGATGGATTCTGCAGCGTGGGACATGTCTCTCCTGCTGCTGCAAGGCTGCTTTGACCCAGTGTACGCCCCTGCCCGGCGTTTTGGTGAGCAGATACGCCAAGCCAGATGATGATGTCATGTGTGCAATATGAGATAGTAAGTTAGGAAGGTACTGTTGGGAGACCATGTTGAGGGCATGGTGTTTTGTTACACTTGAGCCGACCTAGGACCCAGGATCACTTATGTTCAAGAATGAGCGCTCTAACCACATGTGGGAGTGGTGTATCCCCCCCCCCCCCTCCCA
>NC_041382.1:351341108-351346528 GCF_002162155.2 Triticum dicoccoides | reverse complement strand
ACGGGTACTCGAAACTGTAGACTTTTCCAGGAGACGCACGCTGGTTTTACTTTTGTTTCTTCCATTCGGATCCACTAGGTGGTTGACCACAGTTAGGGGCTGCAACCCCTGGTGGTTCACAAATTGTGGACAGGCAGACGGCTGACCACAGTTCGAGGCAACAGTCAATCATGACCGCTTCCCACTCACGATTGGGTCCTGACTCGGAGAGCCGGTAGGACACTTGATTGACTCGCCGGGTGGCTTTCTGGTCTTGGATATACCTAGGGCAACAACGTGTCTCTTTCAAATCTTCCGGTTCATACCTATAATGGGCCAGCAGGTGGTTTTGACGGGCATGCGTGTGGGTAAATTGGTGCAACCCTGCAGGGATAAATCTATCCGGATAGCCGTGTCCGCGGTTATGGACGACTTGAATCGGTCGACTTGATCATAGCACAACTTCAACTTGTAATCTCTAAAATTTGCCCACCCTTAATATTGTTAGTTAACAGAGTTGCACAACTTCAAATAATTAATAAAAGTTGCCAAGTGCCTTGGGGATTTTCTTCGTGGGTGATCCAAAGGGGAATGCAAGGCTCTGTGATGTGTGGCGATAGGATAGAAGCTCAGTATGGATGCAGCCTGTAGGGTTGCGTTGCACCACGATTAGCGTAATTGGTTCTTATACGCTCTCATTCCTTGTACCTGATAAGCGCAAGATGTAGCGGGTCTCTATAGGTGCTAGTGCTTGCTGCCGCTAAACACCTTACCCCCTTTGATACCTGATGCATAAATAGTGTAGGTCTCAGGTAAGTCATGCGAGTACAGCTGACTACTCACCTTGCTTAATTTACTC
This sequence comes from Triticum dicoccoides, assembly GCF_002162155.2. Lineage (NCBI taxonomy): Eukaryota > Viridiplantae > Streptophyta > Magnoliopsida > Poales > Poaceae > Triticum > Triticum dicoccoides. The sequence goes on along the minus strand of NC_041382.1, from coordinate 351,345,690 downwards.
TTTTACGTGGATTGCCGCCAATCCAGCCGACAGCTATTCAGAAAGCAGGTTTGATGATGGATGAGTTAGCTGGTTATCATCCCATACTCTTTTACCTGGATTGCTGCCAATCCAGCCAGCAACGATTCAGGAAGCAGGTTTGATGATGGACGGCGTTAGTTGGTTTTCCAACATACCGCGGCCTGGGTAGCGATATGAACGCCTTTGCTTTAGTTTAAGCCTTCTTAAGACAACTAGTATTCTTACATGTCTAAGGTCTACTCGCTTCCGTTGTATGAGTTGTATCTTGAACGAAAGGCCGTTGTTGTATTCATTCGTTAAATTTGACTCTTCGAAGTTGTTGTATATGTATATGTATATGTTGTTGTTGTGGATTATTTCGCTATTTTGTGTTGCGACACCGACCATCCTGCCACATGGCGTGCACGTTTCCAACGCGTGTGTTGTGTGAAGGACTGAAGTGGGCACCTTAGGATCGATATTATATGGAGGCTAGTGGAAGATGCTAGATCTGCATAGTGTTGATACAGGGATGCTACAGAAACTCCTTAACTCAATGACATTAGTGGGAGCAGGCCAGTTTTGCACAGCCTGAATTTTAACTGGATCAGTTGACACACCTTCAGCGGCAATAACCCAGGATCAGCCTGAATGAATGTCCTTTAATACCCAGTCAGCGCTAGAAAGCTCCTCAACTCAGTGACATTGGTGGGAGCAGGCCAGTTCTGCATAGCCTGAATTTTAACAGATCAGTTGACACCCCTTCAGCAGTAACCACATGACAGGGCCTGAGTTTGTCCAAATGAACACTTACTGAATTTAGCAAATAGTTTGTTGCTTCTGAGAATGGAAAACACAGCAGCTAAATGTTTTAAGTGCTCATCCGTTGAGGAGCTGTAGATGTGTATATCATCAAAGGAAACTACTAGAAATTTCCTAAGATAAGATGCCAGCAAAAAATTGATCAAGGATTGAAAGGTTGCTGGTGCATTAGTAAGGCCAAAAGGCATTACTATATATTCATAATGGCCCATGTAAGTTGAAAATGTAGTTTTGCAATATACTCATCTTCCATCCTTATTTGGTGATACCCACTCCCAAGATCAATTTTGGAAAATAGCTCCAGGGGATCTTCAATTACAGGAATTGGATATTTGTTTTTCACAGTTTGATAAATGAAAGGGCAGACTCGGCCCTTGCTTATTCGAAAGATCGGACGGGGAAGCTACTAGCTAACACAACTTGGTACGTATGGTGGGAGAGAAGGCAAGTGGCCCATGATTGAATCAGTACAGGTGGCGGCACGGTCCGCGCAAGCTATTCTGGCCCTGTGCCTCAACTATGCTAGATCAAGGAAGAAACTGAGTGGGATCACTCGGCACAGCAGGGAGAAGCTGCCAGAAGACTTTGTGGTGCTCAACGGTCATGTTACCTTATACAGTGATATTGCAGCAAGAAGCTGCACCTATGGCTGAGGCTCATGCTCTCCGGGACGGTTTGCTATTGGCAGGAGATATGGGATCTAATCGTATTGTTGTTCAGTCCGACTGCCTGGAGGTTGTGGAGACCATGCGATCAGACAGCAATTCAATAGGCCAAACAACAGCAGTTTATGAAGAATGCACCTTCTTATGTCGTGGTTGCACTAGAGTTAAGTTTGATAGTTGTGAAGCACATATACTAGCTAATCATGCAGTTGGATACCTTGTTAGCTTGTGGCAACACGATCCTCTTGTTGGAGGGAACTATTTTGACTAATGAATATATTGCCATGATGGCTTTCCCCCAGAATAAAAATATAGCTAAGACATTACAGTCAACCAACAAGAATAAGGTATTGGCATGGATCTTAAGAGCAATAGCAACAGAAGAACAGCAAGCACCTGGACGTCCTCGACGGTGACGCTGGAGTCGAGGTTGGAGATGTGCAGCTTCGTGCCCGTCTCGAGTGCCTGTGGCCCGGCCACCGCCGGCGGTGGCGGGGAGGTTGCCATGGCGGCAACGTGCTCGGAGTAGACACCGTACAGAGAGTCGGCGGTGGCGGCCTGGATGGGCGGGCATCAGCTGGTGGAGTTAGGTTTCTTGCGCAGGGAGGAAGGGCCTGAAGCCCGGTAGGGAGTGCGAACGCGACGGCGTACCTTGGGAGCAGACGGCGGGTAGGGCATGGTCCGGGCGGACGGCGCCGCCCGGCGGGTGGGCCCGGAAGAGAAGGCGGGGTTGGCTTTGGGCCTGGACTTGGATTGCTTGATGAGGTCGTCTAGGACATGTTCAGGCCACTCGACATGGTCGCTGGCCGCGTGAGGGGGAACGGGCTCTACGGCGGCGGCGGCGGCTAAAACTACTCCTTTGATTCAAAGGAATTCTATAGAATTTTTGGAGGATTGAAATCCTTAAGAATTTTTCCTATGTTGGTCCTTTGATTCATAGGATTGTATCTCATAAGACTTTTTTTTATGGAATCTTTTGTACTACATTTTATAGGAAATCTAACATCCACTCCAACCTTTTTTTACAATTCCTTTGCTTTTCCTGTGCCATCAAACACTCCATGCTAATCCTGTAGGATTCATGTGTGCATGCCACTCCAACCCTATACTTTTCCTATTCCTACGATTTGAAAATCCTGCGAATCAAAGAGGGCCCAGCAAGGTTGAGGTCTGGCGGGCGTCTCTTCCTTCTCCGCAATCACCCTGTAGCATTTTTCTTTTTGATCGAGGGAACACGCCCGTATGTTGCAACGGAACGTCTTCTTCGTTCCATTGCCCTCTATTTCAACCTGGCACTCCATCCATGCCCTCTATTTCAACTGTCGCGGACAGAAAATTTATTACTTCTACAAAAGAGCATCTTCTGTCAAAAGTTGTTGATCTTTTTTTTTGCGGGTGTCAAAAGTTATTGATCTTATAAATCAAGTCAACAATTTTTTGGATCAAGATTTAGTGAGGCAAATGTTGTGGCCAATTGGCGCTCAAAGGATGCTTGTGATTCCTCTCCTTATGCATAATACGACGGATTTCATTGCTTGAAACTATACAAAAAATGGTTCACATTTTATTCGGCTTATTTGGAGGAATGAAACAAACAATATGAAAGGAAATTGCAAACACACAAATGGTATGGTAGAACAAATGTCAATCCTATTTTGGGTAAGATTTGGCAATTATCTTGTCCAACAAAGGTGAAATTTTTCATTTGACGTATTTTGCATGGAACCCTACCGTGTCGTGTACGCTTGCTAATAGACATATGAAAGTTTCGTCCATCTGTCCATCATGTTTGAATGGTCCAGAAGATACGAATCACGTGTTGTTTTTGTGTAAGGCAAAAGAGATTTGGGAGAAGTTGCGATTGCATGAGGCCATTAGTAATGATGAGGACATCAATACCATTGTTACACCCATAGCCCCTGCTGCTATACATACTGGATCAATTACTAGAGCTTGCGCACGCCAATTGAATTATCAGGTATTTTCGTTTCTTAGTAACGATTCTAATGTCCATGAGAATATGATGCTACCTAAATTGGATACATTTGTTTTGCTTACAAATGAAGGGCCTAGCTTGGACAAGAAAGATGAACCTCGGAGTAAGTTCAAGCATGGAGATGATGGCATGCGCAAGGGGAACAAGAACAGAGTTACAAGTGATGATTACAGGACTCTGAAGCCACCATAATGAGTGCATGAAACATGGGACGAAATATACAAGATGCCACTTCATAAATTTCGTCCATAGACTATTCTAGCTGCTGCGTCACCTTATTATTGGGCCAGGCCCATGTATTTTCGAAGTACTTAAGTATAGGCTGTTTTTAGAGTCCGTATGTGTGGGGAAACAAGAGTTAGGGTTGGTTTCGGACCTCACCACCAAGGGCCACGAAATTCCCCCTCTCTCCTCCATATATACAGCCCTTAGGGCATCGTTTAGACTTTGGGTTTTGTTTAGATTAAAAGTTCGCCATAGCTGCAACTTCGCGTACTTCGTTTGTGTCCAACGACCAGGCCAAGACATCACAGAACCCCACCTTAATCAATAAAGCTTTCATCTTATATTCGCAATATCCAGATTGCAATCTCAGTTTCTTACTTGTTCTTTGTTTGCTCTATTGGGGAACGCAGTAATTTCAAAAAAATTCCTATGCACACGCAAGATCATGGTGATGCATAGCAACGAGAGGGGAGAGTGTTGTCTACGTACCCACGCAGACCGACTGCGGAAGCGTTGACGCAACATAGAGGAAGTAGTCGTACGTCTTCCCGATCCAACCGATCCAAGCACCGTTAATCCGGCACCTCCGAGTTCTTAGCACACGTACAGCTCGATGACGATCCCCGGGCTCCGATCCAGCAAAGCGTCAGGGAGGAGTTCCGTCAGCACGACGGCGTGGTGACGATCTTGATGTTCTACTGTCGCAAGGCTTCGCCTAAGCACCGATACAATATGATCGAGGTGGAATATGGTGGCAGGGGGCACCGCACACGGCTAAGGAACGATCTCAAGGATCAACTTGTGTGTTTAGAGGTGCCCCCCTGCCCCCGTATATAAAGGATCCAAGGGGGAGGGGGCGGCCGGCCAGGAGAAG
>NC_041382.1:351340417-351341098 GCF_002162155.2 Triticum dicoccoides | reverse complement strand
GCAAGATCATGGTGATGCATAGCAACGAGAGGGGAGAGTGTTGTCTACGTACCCACGCAGACCGACTGCGGAAGCGTTGACGCAACGTAGAGGAAGTAGTCGTACATCTTCCCGATCCGACCGATCCAAGCACCGTTACTCCGGCACCTCCGAGTTCTTAGCACACGTACAGCTCGATGACGATCCCCGGGCTCCGATCCAGCAAAGCGTCAGGGAGGAGTTCTGTCAGCACGACGGCATGGTGACGATCTTGATGTTCTACCGTCACAGGGCTTCGCCTAAGCACTGCTACAATATAATCGAGGTGGAATATGGTGGCAGGGGGCACCGCACACGGCTAAGGAACGATCTCAATGATCAACTTGTGTGTCTAGGGGTGCCCCCTGCCCCCGTATATAAAGGATCCAAGGGGGAGGGGGCGGCCGGCCAGGAGAAGGGCGCAGGAGGAGTCCTACTCCTACCGGGAGTAGGACTCCCCCCCCCCCCCAATCCTAGTTGGAATAGGATTCCCCGAGGGGGAAAGAGAGAGAGGGGGGCCGGCCACCTCTCCTTGTCCTAATAGGACTAGGGGAGGGGGGAGGCGCGCGGCCCACCTTGGGATGCCCGTTTCTCCTTTCCACTAAAGCCCACTAAGGCCCATACAGCTCCCGGGGGGTTCCGGTAACCTCCCGGTACTCCGGT
>NC_041382.1:351334778-351340388 GCF_002162155.2 Triticum dicoccoides | reverse complement strand
GTTGGAATAGGATTCCCCGAGGGGGAAAGAGAGAGAGGGGGGCCGGCCACCTCTCCTTGTCCTAATAGGACTAGGGGAGGGGGAAGGCGCGCGGCCTACCTTGGGCTGCCCCTTTCTCCTTTCCACTAAAGCCCACTAAGGCCCATACAGCTCCCGGGGGGTTCCGGTAACCTCCCGGTACTCCGGTAAAATCTCGATTTCACCCGGAACACCTCCGATATCCAAACATAGGCTTCCAATATATCAATCTTTATGTCTCGACCATTTCGAGACTCCTCGTCATGTCCGTGATCACATCCGGGACTCCGAACTAACTTCGGTACATCAAAATGCATAAACACATAATAACTGTCATCGTAACGTTAAGCGTGCGGACCCTACGGTTCGAGAACAATGCAGACATGACTGAGACACATCTCCGGTCAATAACCAATAGCGGGACCTGGATGCCCATATTGGCTCCTACATATTCTACGAAGATCTTTATCGGTCAGACCGCATAACAACATACGTTGTTCCCTTTGTCATCGGTATATTACTTGCCCGAGATTCGATCGTCGGTATCCAATACCTAGTTCAATCTCGTTACCGGCAAGTCTCTTTACTCATTCCATAATACATCATCTCACAACTAACACATTAGTTGTAATGCTTGCAAGGCTTATGTGATGTGCATTACCGAGAGGGCCCAGGGATACCTCTCCGACAATCGGAGTGACAAATCCTAATCTCGAAATATGCCAACCCAACATGTACCTTTGGAGACACCTGTAATGCTCCTTTATAATCACCCAGTTACGTTGTGACGTTTGGTAGCATCCAAAGTGTTCCTCCGGCAAACGGGAGTTGCATAATCTCATAGTCATAGGAACATGTATAAGTCATGAAGAAAGCAATAGCAACATACTAAACGATCGGGTGCTAAGCTAATGGAATGGGTCATGTCAATCAGATCATTCAACTAATGATGTGACCTCGTTAATCAAATAACAACACTTTGTTTATGGTTAGGAAACATAACCATCTTTGATTAACGAGCTAGTCAAGTAGAGGCATACTAGTGACACTCTGTTTGTCTATGTATTCACACATGCATTATGTTTCCGGTTAATACAATTCTAGCATGAATAATAAACATTTATCATGATATAAGGAAATAAATAATAACTTTATTATTGCCTTTGGGGCATATTTCCTTCAGTCTCCCACTTGCATTAGAGTCAATAATCTAGATTACACAGTAATGATTGTAACACCCATGGAGCCTTGGTGCTGGTCATGTTTTGCTCGTGGAAGAGGCTTAGTCAACGGATCTGCAACATTCAGATCCGTATGTATCTTGCAAATCTCTATGTCTCCCACCTGGACTAGATCCCGGATGGAATTGAAGCGTCTCTTGATGTGCTTGGTTCTCTTGTGAAATCTGGATTCCTTTGCCAAGGCAATTGCACCAGTATTGTCACAGAAGATTTTCATTGGACCCGATGCACTAGGTATGACACCTAGATCGGATATGAACTCCTTCATCCAGACTCCTTCGTTCGCTGCTTCCGAAGCAGCTATGTACTCCGCTTCACATGTAGATCCCGCTACGACGCTTTGTTTAGAACTGCACCAACTGACAGCTCCACCGTTTAATGTAAACACGTATCCGGTTTGCGATTTAGAATCGTCCGGATCGGTGTCAAAGCTCGCATCAACGTAACCCTTTACGATGAGCTCTTTGTCACCTCCATATACGAGAAACATATCCTTAGTCCTTTTTAGGTATTTTAGGATGTTCTTGACCGCTGTCCAGTGATCCACTCCTGGATTACTTTGGTACCTCCCTGCTAAACTTATAGCAAGGCACACATCAGGTCTGGTACACAGCATTGCATACATGATAGAGCCTATGACTGAAGCATAGGGAACATCTTTCATTTTCTCTCTATCTTCTGTAGTGGTCGGGCATTGAGTCTGACTCAACTTCACACCTTGTAACACAGGCAAGAACCCTTTCTTTGCTTGATCCATTTTGAACTTCTTCAAAATCTTGTCAAGGTATGTGCTTTGTGAAAGTCCAATTAAGGGTCTTGATCTATCTCTATAGATCTTTATGCCTAATATGTAAGCAGCTTCACCGAGGTCTTTCATTGAAAAACTCTTATTCAAGTATCCCTTTATGCTATCCAGAAATTCTATATCATTTCCAATTAGTAATATGTCATCCACATATAATATTAGAAATGCTACAAAGCTCCCACTCACTTTCTTGTAAATACAGGCTTCTCCGAAAGTTCGTACAAAACCAAATGCTTTGATCACACTATCAAAGCGTTTATTCCAACTCCGAGAGGCTTGCACCAGTCCATAAATGGATCGCTGGAGCTTGCACACTTTGTTAGCTCCCTTTGGATCGACAAAACCTTCTGGTTGCATCATATACAACTCTTCTTCCAGAAATCCATTCAGGAATGCAGTTTTGACATCCATTTGCCAAATTTCATAATCATAAAATGCGGCAATTTCTAACATGATTTGGACAGACTTAAGCATCGCTACGGGTGAGAAGGTCTCATCGTAGTCAACCCCTTGAACTTGTCGAAAACCTTTTGCAACAAGTCGAGCTTTGTAGACAGTAATATTACCGTCAGCGTCAGTCTTCTTCTTGAAGATCCATTTATTCTCAATCGCTTGCCGATCATCGGGCAAGTCAACCAAAGTCCATACTTTGTTCTCATACATGGATCCCATCTCAGATTTCATGGCTTCAAGCCATTTTGCGGAATCTGGGCTCACCATCGCTTCTTCATAGTTCGTAGGTTCATCATGATCTAGTAGCATGACTTCCAGAATAGGATTACCGTACCACTCTGGCGCGGATCTCACTCTGGTTGATCTACGAGGTTCAGTAGTATCTTGATCTGAAGTTTCATGATCATTATCATTAGCTTCCTCACTAACTGGTGTAGGTGTCACTGAAACAGTTTTCTGTGATGTACTACTTTCCAGTAAGGGAGCAGGTACAGTTACCTCGTTAAGTTCTACTTTCCTCCCACTCACTTCTTTCGAGAGAAACTCCTTCTCTAGAAAGTTTCCGAATTTAGCAACAAAAGTCTTGCCTTCGGATCTGTGATAGAAGGTGTATCCAATAGTTTCCTTTGGATATCCTATGAAGACACATTTCTCCGATTTGGGTTCGAGCTTATCAGGTTGAAGCTTTTTCACATAAGCATCGCAGCCCCAAACTTTCAGAAACGACAACTTTGGTTTCTTGCCAAACCACAGTTCATAAGGCGTCGTCTCAACGGATTTTGATGGTGCCCTATTTAACATGAATGCGGCCGTCTCTAGAGCGCATCCCCAAAACGATAGCGGTAAATCAGTAAGAGACATCATAGATCGCACCATATCTAGTAAAGTACGATTACGACGTTCGGACACACCATTACGCTGTGGTGTTCCGGGTGGCGTGAGTTGCGAAACTATTCCACATTTTTTCAAATGTACACCAAACTCGTAACTCAAATATTCTCCTCCACGATCAGATCGTAGAAACTTTATTTTCTTGTTACGATGATTTTCAACTTCACTCTAAAATTCTTTGAACTTTTCAAATGTTTCAGACTTGTGTTTCATTAAGTAGATATACCCATATCTGCTTAAGTCATCTGTGAAGGTGAGAAAATAACGATATCCGCCACGAGCCTCAATATTCATCGGACCACATACATCTGTATGTACGATTTCCAACAAATTTGTTGCTCTCTCCATAGTACCGGAGAACGGTGTTTTAGTCATCTTGCCCATGAGGCACGGTTCGCAAGTACCAAGTGATTCATAATCAAGTGGTTCTAAAAGTCCATCGGTATGGAGTTTCTTCATGCGCTTTACACCGATATGACCTAAACGGCAGTGCCACAAATAAGTTGCACTATCATTATCAACTCTGCATCTTTTGGCTTCAACATTATGAATATGTGTATTACTACTATCGAGATTCAATAAGAATAGACCACTCTTCAAGGGTGCATGACCATAAAAGATATTACTCATATAAATAGAACAACCATTATTCTCTGATTTAAATGAATAACCATCTCGCATTAAACAAGATCCGGATATAATGTTCATGCTCAACGCTGGCACCAAATAACAATTATTTAGGTCTAATACTGATGAGGACATGACTACCTTGGATATGACCAAAAATATTGCATATATGCATATTTGTCAGGTGATTTCTAGTGCAAACTATTCAATAATCTATTTATGTTATCCAGAACAAAAATACTTCACACACTTTTGTGTTTTGTCTAATTGCACGTGTATGGGACATTTGTACAATCCACATATGAAGATAAGGAAGAAAGAGATGTTTATTTGCTGTCCAAAAAGTTCTCTCACGTCACTTTTGGCCCAAGAGAAAATAGAGTCCAAGTCTCTCACGTTCTGGATTCAGATTCGGACTGCACAGACATACCTGACTCAAAACGCACACAAGTTTTTCATACGGACTCCGAATTGGGTGATTCTTTTTTTGTTGGAAACTAGATTTCGTGCATTTTCCAACCCAATTGGAATCACCTTCAAATTCGTCCGGAGCGTTGAGTTGTGGACGAAACAATCTGATGCTGCAGCAGAATCCGAGTCAAACAACAAGTCCAAAGGTGTTGCATCACCTCCACTTGGGCCCATTGGCCTTGTACGACCTAGGGTTCGTTTTAGGCTGCCTTGGGACGTCCTCCCACCTCCTAGGCCGTCACCCCTTGCTCCTATATAAGTAGATCCATCTAGTAGCTTTTCCCTTGGGATTTGTTTAGTTAAAAGTTAGCCATTGCAACTTCGGTACTTCGTTTGTGTCCAACGACCAGACCAAGACCGCTTCCGGATCCCCACCATTATCAATACTTCATATATATTTGCAATATTCAGATTGCTTTATCATATTCTTGCTCGTTCTTCGATTGCTTGCAGGAATAGACCTTCGTGGTCAGGCTGACCGTGCTTCCAGCATCGTGAGTAACCTCAGGAGATTGGTTTAGCGATTGCTAAGGCGCAACATCGTGCACGTTTGTAGTCGGATCGTCAAAGTCGTCTCCACCAAATCGATAGTTATCATCTCATCGAAAGATCGGGACCCTCGCCTCTATCAAGTGGTATCAGTTTTCAGGTTGCTCGGTGAGAATTTCTAGTTTTCCTAGATTAGATTTATTTTCTTACCTATTGTCCAAGAAAAAGCCACACAAAAAAAAGTTAGATCTGTTCATCCTTTATCCAAGCCAGTCTGAGCCTTTGCAATTTTCTATTCATTGCTTGCATAGTTGAATTATCGGTTGCATCGTCGTGTCAGTTGCTGGTCTTAGCGTCTAGTTCCTTTAGAGTTTCGAGTTCTGTTCACATTAGTCACGCCGCCGCTGCATCATTATCCCTTCCGCTGTCCACCATCCCATCTATTAATTTCCACCACATGCTACGCACTGTTCATTGTCATAATCATAGTTGAGGTCATTCACATCTTCGCCTGATCCAATCTCCATCTTATTTAGTTTGTCTTGGAAAGAAAAAAGAAGAAGATAGAGAAAAAAAAGAGAAAAAAGGGAAAAAAAGAAAAAGAGAGAGAAGAAA
>NC_041382.1:351288366-351332676 GCF_002162155.2 Triticum dicoccoides | reverse complement strand
ATCTATTCATGTGTCATATATGCAAAAATCAAGGGAAGTAAAAATGGATGACATATACATATACAACATGTACACCTTGTCTCTTTTGTTAGCCACATTTCAGATTAAGCAACGCCGAGGACGGCTTTATTTTCAAGAAGGGGAGGATGATGAGGACATGACTACCTTGGATATGACCAAAAATATTGCATATATGCATATTTGTCAGGTGATTTCTAGTGCAAACTATTCAATAATCTATTTATGTTATCCAGAACAAAAATACTTCACACACTTTTGTGTTTTGTCTAATTGCAGGTGTATGGGACATTTGTACAATCCACATATGAAGATAAGGAAGAAAGAGATGTTTATTTGCTGTCCAAAAAGTTCTCTCACGTCACTTTTGGCCCAAGAGAAGATAGAGTCCAAGTCTCTCACGTTCTGGATTCAGATTCGGACTGCACAGACATACCTGACTCAAAACGCACACAAAATTTTCATACGGACTCCGAATTGGGTGATTCGTTTTTTGTTGGAAACTAGATTTCGTGCACTTTCCAACCCAATTGGAATCACCTTCAAATTCATCCGGAGCGTTGAGTTGTGGACGAAACAATCTGATGCTGCAGCAGAATCCGAGTCAAACAACAAGTCCAAAGGTGTTGCATCACCTCCACTTGAGCCCATTGGCCTTGTACGACCTAGGGTTCGTTTTAGGCTGCCTTGGGACGTCCTCCCACCTCCTAGGCCGTCACCCCTTGCTCCTATATAAGTAGATCCATCTAGTAGCTTTTCCCTTGGGATTTGTTTAGTTAAAAGTTAGCCATTGCAACTTCGTGTACTTCGTTTGTGTCCAACGGCCAGACCAAGACCGCTTCCGGATCCCCACCATTATCAATACTTCATATATATTTGCAATATTCAGATTGCTTTATCATATTCTTGCTCGTTCTTCGATTGCTTGCAGGAATAGACCTTCGTGGTCAGGCTGACCGTGCTTCCAGCATCGTCAGTAACCTCAGGAGATTGGTTTAGCGATTGCTAAGGCGCAACGTCGTGCACGTTTGTAGTCGGATCGTCAAAGTCATCTCCACCAAATCGATAGTTATCATCTCATCAAAAGATCGGGACCCTCGCCTCTATCAAATACTAATCCCGAAGGTAGATGTAGAGGTAGCGTGCCGACCGCGATCACATCGACTTTGGAACCGTTTCCCACGCGCATCGTCACCTCGTCCTTAGCCAATCTTCGCTTAATCCGTAGTCCCTGTTTCGAGTTGCAAATATTAGCAACAGAACCAGTATCAAATACCCAGGTGCTACTGCGAGCATTGGTAAGGTACACATGAATAACATGTATATCACATATACCTTTGTTCACCTTGCCATCCTTCTTATCCGCCAAATACTTGGGGCAGTTCCGCTTCCAGTGACCAGTCTGCTTGCAGTAGAAGCACTCAGTTTCAGGCTTAGGTCCAGACTTGGGTTTCTTCTCTTGAGCAGCAACTTGCTTGCCGTTCTTCTTGAAGTTCCCCTTCTTCTTCCCTTTGCCCTTTTTCTTGAAACTAGTGGTCTTATTGACCATCAACACTTGATGCTCCTTCTTGATTTCTACCTCCGCAGCTTTCAGCATTGCGAAGAGCTCGGGAATAGTCTTGTTCATCCCTTGCATATTATAGTTCATCACGAAGCTCTTGTAGCTTGGTGGCAGTGATTGAAGAATTCTGTCAATGACGCAATCATCTGGAAGATTAACTCCCAATTGAATCAAGTGATTATTATACCCAGACATTTTGAGTATATGCTCACTGACAGAACTGTTCTCCTCCATCTCGCAGCTATAGAACTTATTGGAGACTTCATATCTCTCAATCCGGGCATTTGCTTGAAATATTAACTTCAACTCCTGGAACATCTCATATGCTCCATGACGTTCAAAACGTCGTTGAAGTCCCGATTCTAAGCCGTAAAGCATGGCACACTGAACTATCGAGTAGTCATCAGCTTTGCTCTGCCAGACGTTCATAACATCTGGTGTTGCTCCAGCAGCAGGCCTGGCACCCAGCGGTGCTTCCAGGACGTAATTCTTCTGTGCAGCAATGAGGATAATCCTCAAGTTATTGACCCAGTCCGTGTAATTGCTACCATCATCTTTCAACTTTGCTTTCTCAAGGAACGCATTAAAATTCAACGGAACAACAGCACGAGCCATCTATCTACAATCAATATAAACAAGCAAGATACTATCAGGGACTAAGTTCATGATAAATTTAAGTTCAATTAATCATATTACTTAAGAACTCCCACTTAGATAGACATCCCTCTAATCCTCTAAGTGATCACGTGATCCAAATCAACTAAACCATGTCCGATCATCACGTGAGATGGAGTAGTTTCATTGGTGAACATCACTATGTTGATCATATCTACTATATGATTCACGCTCGACCTTTCGGTCTCTGTGTTCCGAGGCCATATCTGTATATGCTTGGCTCGTCAAGTATAACCTGAGTATTCCGCGTGTGCAACTGTTTTGCACCCATTGTATTTGAACGTAGAGTCTATCACACCCGATCATCACGTGGTGTCTCAGCACGAAGAACTTTCGCAACGGTGCATACTCAGGGAGAACACTTCTTGATAATTTAGTGAGAGATCATCTTATAATGCTACCGTCAATCAAAGCAAGATAAGATGCATAAAAGATAAACATCACATGCAATCAATATAAGTGATATGATATGTCCATCATCATCTTGTGCCTGTGATCTCCATCTCCGAAGCACCGCCATGATCACCATCATGATCACCATCGTCATCGGCGCGACACCTTGATCTCCATTATAGCATCGTTGTCGTCTCGCCAATCTTATGCTTCTACGACTATCACTACCGCTTAGTAATAAAGTAAAGCATTACATCGTGATTGCATTGCATATAATAAAGCGACAACCATATGGCTCCTGCCAGTTGCCGATAACTCGGTTACAAAACATGATCATCTCATACAATAAAATTTAGCATCATGTCTTGGCCATATCACATCACAACATGCCCTGCAAAAACAAGTTAGACGTCCTCTACTTTGTTGTTGCATGTTTTACGTGGCTGCTACGGGCTTAAGTAAGAACCAATCTCACCTACGCATCAAAACCACAACGATAGTTTGTCAAATAGACTCCGTTTTAACCTTCGCAAGGACCGGGCGTAGCCACACTCGGTTCAACTAAAGTTGGAGAGACAGTCGCCCGCAAGCCACCTATGTGCAAAGCACGTCGGGAGAACCGGTCTCGCGTAAGCGTACGCGCAATGTTGGTCCGGGTCGTCTCGTCCAACAATACCGCCGAACCAAAGTATGACATGCTGGTAGGCAGTATGACTTATATCGCCCACAACTCACTTGTGTTCTACTCGTGCATATAACATCAAACCATAAAACCTAGGCTCGGATGCCACTGTTGGGGAACGCAGTAATTTCAAAATATTTCCTATGCACACGTAAGATCATGGTGATGCATAGCAACGAGAGGGGAGAGTGTTGTCTATGTACCCACGCAGACCGACTGCGGAAGCGTTGACGCAACGTAGAGGAAGTAGTCGTACGTCTTCCCGATCCGACCGATCCAAGCACCGTTACTCCGGCACCTCCGAGTTCTTAGCACACGTACAGCTCGATGACGATCCCCGGGCTGCGATCCAGCAAAGCGTCGGGGAGGAGTTCCGTCAGCATGATGGCGTGGTGACGATCTTGATGTTCTACTGTCGCAGGGCTTCGCCTAAGCACCGATACAATATGATCGAGGTGGAATATGGTGGCAGGGGGCACCACACACGGCTAAGGAACGATCTCAAGGATCAACTTGTGTGTTTAGAGGTGCCCCCCTGCCCCCGTATATAAAGGATCCAAGGGGGAGGGGGCGGGCGGCCAGGAGGAGGGCACAGGAGGAGTCCTACTCCTACCGGGAGTAGGACTCCCCCCCCCAATCCTAGTTGGAATAGGATTCCCCGAGGGGGAAAGAGAGAGAGGGGGGCAGGCCACCTCTCCTTGTCCTAATAGGACTAGGGGAGGGGGGAGGCGCGCGGCCTACCTTGGGCTGCCCCTTTCTCCTTTCCACTAAAGCCCACTAAGGCCCATACAACTCCCGGGGGGTTCCGGTAACCTCCCGGTACTCCGGTAAAATCTCGATTTCACCCGGAACACTTCCGATATCCAAACATAGGCTTCCAATATATCAATCTTTATGTCTCGACCATTTCGAGACTCCTCGTCATGTCCGTGATCACATCCGGGACTCCGAACTAACTTCGGTACATCAAAATGCATAAACTCATAATAACTGTCATCGTAACGTTAAGCGTGCGGACCCTACGGTTCGAGAACAATGCAGACATGACTGAGACACATCTCCGGTCAATAACCAATAGCGGGACCTGGATGCCCATATTGGCTCCTACATATTCTACGAAGATCTTTATCGGTCAGACCGCATAACAACATACGTTGTTCCCTTTGTCATCGGTATATTACTTGCCCGAGATTCGATCGTCGGTATCCAATACCTAGTTCAATCTCATTACCGGCAAGTCTCTTTACTCGTTCCGTAATACATCATCTCACAACTAACACATTAGTTGTAATGCTTGCAAGGCTTATGTGATGTGCATTACCGAGAGGGCCTAGAGATACCTCTCCGACAATCGGAGTGACAAATCCTAATCTCGAAATATGCCAACCCAACATGTACCTTTGGAGACACCTGTAATGCTCCTTTATAATCACCCAGTTATGTTGTGACGTTTGGTAGCACCCAAAGTGTTCCTCCGACAAACGGGAGTTGCATAATCTCATAGTCATAGGAACATGTATAAGTCATGAAGAAAGCAATAGCAACATACTAAACGATCGGGTGCTAAGCTAATGGAATGGGTCATGTCAATCAGATCATTCAACTAATGATGTGACCTCGTTAATCAAATAACAACACTTTGTTTATGGTTAGGAAACATAACCATCTTTGATTAACGAGCTAGTCAAGTAGAGGCATACTAGTGACACTCTGTTTGTCTATGTATTCGCACATGTATTATGTTTCCGGTTAATACAATTCTAGCATGAATAATAAACATTTATCATGATATAAGGAAATAAATAATAACTTTATTATTGCCTCTAGGGCATATTTCCTTCATGCTCGCAGGAAATAGACCCTCGTGGTCAAGTTGATCGTGCTCCGGCATGGTCAATAACCCCTCGGAAGTTGGTTTAGCGATTGCTAAAGCGCGACATCTCGCACGTTCGTAGTCGGATTGTCAAGGTCGACTCCCACAGAAATGATAGCCACCATCTTATCGAAACATCGGGACACCTTTGCCTCTATGAGGACATTTTGCGAGAGAATGCAAATCTCAGCGTGTGATGATTGTTACTGAGGATAGTGGGTATGAGTCCGCTAGTGACTATGATGAGGAGACTTTGGCTCTTATTACACATGAAGAACACGATGGAGATGATTCTGATCATGAGACACAATACATGGCTCCTGAAGATGCTGACAGGTATGAATGTTTAGTTGCTCAACGTGTTTTGAGTGTGCAGGTTACACAAGCTGAGCAAAATCAGAGGCATAATTTATTCCATACAAAGGGAGTTGTGAAGGAACGTACTGTTCACGTCATCATAGATGGAGGGAGCTGCAACAACTTGGCTAGCATGGAGATGGTGGAGAAGCTCTCTCTCACCACACGACCACATCCACATCCTTACTACATCCAATGGTTCGACAACAGTAGCAAGGTTAAGGTAACATGTATTGTTCATGTGCATTTTAGTATCTCGACATATGCTGATTATGTTGACTGTGATGTGGTACCCATGCAAGCATGTTCCTTATTACTTGGTAGACCATGGCAATTTGATAAAAAATTTGTACACCATGGTCAAAATAATTAGTATACTCTTGTTCATAAGGATAGCCATATTACTTTGCTTCCTATGACTCCCGATTCCATTTTGAAAGATGATATTAATAGAGCTAATAAAGCAAAACACGAGAAAAATAAGAATGAAAATCAGATTGTGGCAAAAAATTTGAGCAACAAATGAAGCCTAATAATAAACCATCTAGTGTTGCTTCTGAAATTAAATTGAAAAGTGCAGGTTTACTTGCCACCAAATCTGATATTGAAGATCTAGATTTTAGCAAATCTGTTTGCTACGCTTTTGTGTGCAAAGAGGCATTATTTTCATTCGAGGACGTGCCTTCCTCTTTGCCTCCTGCTGTCACTAACATTTTGCAGGAGTTCACTGACGTCTTTCCACAAGACGTGCCACCGGGATTACCACCTATTCGAGGGATTGAGCATCAAATTGAGTTAATTCCCGGTGCATCATTACCCAACCGTGCACCATACCGTACCAATCTAGAGGAGACGAAGGAGATTATACGTCAAGTACAAGAACTGCTCGACAAAGGTTATATACGCGAATCCCTTACTCCTTGTGCTGTTCCTATCATTTTAGTGCCGAAAAAGGATGGTGCATCGCGTATGTGCGTTGATTGTAGAGGCATTAATAATATTAATATTCGTTATCGTCATCCTATTCCTAGGCTAGATAATATGCTTGATGAATTGAGTGGCTCTACAATATTCTCCAAAGTTGATTTGCGTAGTGGATACCATCACATTCGTATGAAATTGGGAGATGAATGGAAAACAACATTTAAAACTAAGTTTGGATTATATGAGTGGTTAGTCATGCCTTTTGGGTTAACTAATGCACCTAGTACTTTCATGAGGTTAATGAACGAAGTTTTACGTGCTTTCATTGGACGATTTGTGGTAGTTTACTTTGATGACATATTGATTTATAGCAAATCCTTGGAGGAACATTTGGAACATTTATGTGATGTTTTTGTTGCTCTACGTGATGCACGTTTGTTTGGTAACCTTGGAAAGTGCACCTTTTGCACCGACCGAGTATCTTTTCTTGGCTATGTTGTTACTCCACAAGGAATTGAAGTTGATAAAGCCAAGATTGAAGCTATTGAGAGTTGGCCGCAACCCAAAACGGTCACACAAGTGAGCAGTTTCCTTGGCCTCGCTGGTTTCTATGGGCGTTTTGTGAGAGATTTCAGCACCATTGCTGCACCTCTCAACGAGCTTACAAAGAAGGATGTGCCTTTTGTTTGGGGTACCGCACAGGAAGAAGACTTCACGGTATTGAAAGATAAGTTGACACATGCTCCTTTACTCCAACTTCCTGATTTTAATAAGACTTTTGAGCTTGAATGTGATGCTAGTGGAATTGGATTAGGAGGTGTGTTATTACAAGATGGCAAACCTGTTGCATACTTTTCTGAATAATTGAGTGGGCCTAGTCTGAACTATTCTACTTATGATAAAGAATTATATGCTCTTGTTCGGACCTTAGAAACATGGCAACATTATTTATGGCCCAAGGCATTTGTTATACATTCTGATCATGAATCATTGAAACACATTAAAAGTCAAGCAAAACTGAACCGTAGACATGCTAAATGGGTTGAATTCATTGAGACTTTCCCTTATGTCATTAAACACAAGAAGGGTAGAGAAAATATTATTGTTGATGCATTGTCTCGTCGTTATACTATACTTTCACCACTTGACTTTAAATTATTTGGTTTGGAGACCATCAAAGATCAATATGTGCATGATGCTGAATTTAAAGATGTATTGCAGAATTGTAAGGAAGGGAGAACTTGGAACAAGTTCATTCTTAACGATGGATTTGTGTTTCGTGCTAACAAGCTATGCATTCCAGCTGGCTCCGTTCGTCTTTTGTTGTTGCAGGAGGCACATGAAGGAGGACTAATGGGACACTTTGGCGTCAAGAAGACGGGGGATATACTTGCTACACATTTCTTTTGGCCAAAGATGAGACGGGATGTTGAGCGTTTTGTTGCTCGCTGCACTACATGTGAAAAAGCTAAGTCACGACTCAATCCTCATGGTTTATATATGCCTTTGCCTGTACCTAGTGTTCCTTGGGAGGATATATCTATGGACTTTGTTTTAGGTTTACCTCAAACAAAGAAGGGGAGGGATAGCACATTTGTTGTCGTGGATAGGTTCTCGAAAATGGCACACTTTATACCATGTCATAAAAGCGATGATGTTGTTAATGTTGCTGATTTGTTCTTTCGTGAAATTATTCGCTTGCATGGTGTGCCAAATACTATTGTTTCAGATCATGATACTAAATTTCTTAGCCACTTTTGGAGATGTTTATGGGCTAAGTTGGGGACTAAACTGCTTTTTAGTACTACTTTTCACCCCCAAACTGATGGACAAACTGAAGTAGTCAATAGAACATTGTCTACTATGCTTAGGGCTGTTTTGAAGAATAACAAGAAAATGTGGGAAGAATGCTTGCCTCATATTGAATTTGCTTATAATCGTTCATTGCATTCTACTACTAAGAATTGCCCTTCTGAAATTGTGTATGGTTTCCTACCTCGTGCACCTATTGATTTGTTGTCTCTTCCATCTTCAGAGAAGGTTAATTTTGATGCTAAAGAATGTGCTGAATTGATTTTAAAAATGCATGAGTTAACTAAGGAAAACATTGAGCGTATGAATGCTAAATATAAACTTGCTGGAGATAAGGGTAGAAAACATGTTGTGTTTGCACCTGGAGATCTTGTTTGGTTACATTTACGTAAGGATAGATTTCCTAATTTGCGCACATCAGAGCTAATGACACGTGCTAATGGTCCTTTTAAGGTGTTAGAGAAAATAAATGATAATGCATATAAACTTGAGCTGCCTGCAGATTTTGGGGTTAGTCCCACTTTTAACATTGCAAATTTGAAGCCTTATTTGGGTGAGGACGATGAACTTTTGTCGATGATGACTTCATTTCAAGAAGGGGAGGATGATGAGGACATCAATACCATTGTTACACCCACAACCCCTGCCGCTATACATACTGGATCAATTACTAGAGCTCGCGCATGCTAATTGAATTATCAGGACTTTCGTTTCTTGGTAACGATTCTAATGTTCATGAGAATATGATGCCGCCTAAATTGGATACATTTGTTTTTCTTACAAATGAAGGGCCTAGCTTGGACAAGAAAGATGAACCTTGGAGCAAGTTCAAGCATGGAGATGATGGCATGCTCAAGGGGAACAAGAACGGAGTTACAAGTGATGATTACAGGACTCTGAAGCCACCATAATGAGTGCATGAAGCATGGGACGAAATATACAAGATGCCACTTCATAAATTTCGTCCAGAGGCTATTCTAGGTGTTGCGTCACCTTATTATTGGGCCAGGCCCATGTATTTTCGAAGTACTTAAGTATAGGCTGTTTTTAGAGTCCGTATATGTGGGGAAACAAGAGTTAGGGTTGGTTTCAGACCTCTCCACCAAGGGCCACGAAATTCCCCCTCTCTCCTCCATATATACAGCCCTTAGGGCATCGTTTAGACTTTGGGTTTTGTTTAGATTAAAAGTTCACCATAGCTGCAACTTCGTGTACTTCGTTTGTGTCCAACGACCAGACCAAGACGTCACAGAACCCCACCTTGATCAATAAAGCTTTCATATTATATTCACAATATCCAGATTGCAATCTCAGTTTCTTGCTTGTTCTTCGCTTGCTCGCAGGAAACAGACCCTCGTGGTCAGGTTGATCGTACTCCGGCGTGGTCAATAACCCCTCAGAAGTTGGTATAGCGATTGCTAAGGCGCGACGTCTCGCACGTTCGTAGTCGGATCGTCAAGGTCGACTCCCACAGAAACGACAGCCACCATCTCATCGAAACATCGGGACACCTTTGCCTCTATCAAGTAAAGCATGTGTTATTGATCGTGCGGGAGAGGCAATTTTGGAGTTCTTACTTCTTATGCCAGATCAAGAACTATCTATATTGGGCATCTAGAATGTACGCGAATTGATTGCTATAACTTGATATGTCTGGTGGGACAGATGTAAGTTGGTTCATGAAGGAAAGTCTCAGGATGAAAACCAAACTTTGATGGGGCCCGTGCTATAATAGCAAACTATGTTAATGCACACTCCCCGAAGACAACAAATAGAATAGAGGCATGGAGAAGACCTCCTGTGGGTTTTGTGAAGTTGAATGTTGATGCTTATTTTGATCATGACTTGCTTAGGGGCACGCTGGGGTTGTCCTTAAAGATGATAAAGGAACGTTCATTGTTGGCGGAAATTGAAGGATGAATTGGTGTGCAGATATTTTGACAGCAGAAGCATTGGTTTTAAGACTTGGCTTATTACTTGCAGAGAAAATGGGATGCAATCATCTTGTTGTTAACACTAACAATATTAAAGTGATTGACACAATGGAGAATGGAGGACATTCAGCAGGAGCGGCGGAAGTCCTATTCGATGATTGTTATGTTATGGCGTGTGATTTTCCTCTTATTGTCTTTGAACATTGTAATAGGAAAGTAAATAAGGTTGCTCATGAACTTGCTAGGTTAGCTAAATTCTCTATGACAAAGGATTGGTTTGAGAAACCAATGAATGATACTGTGTCTTTTCTTATTAACAATGTAATCATTATCTCGAGTAAATAAAATTGATGTTTTTGTTTAAAAAACATGGCACCCCATCCGTGTCGCTGCTTATTCTACTTTTCGTCCTCTTCTTAACCCTCCTCGCATTATGTTATTGAATGAACCTCAACACATTAAGAAATAAAGTGATGGTTGAAACCTACTATCAAAATATTCTCACAATATGAAGAAGTTGAGAATATTATGAGAACAAATAAATAACACATCGACTGGAAATTATATTTGCTCCAAAAAGACTAAGCATGAAGAATCATGTTTATTAAAAATTTAGGAAAACATAAGTGGCGGGATCTACCTAAACGAAGTTTGCGTTGTCATGTCGAACTACTGTACCCGACCGATTGTCTGTTGCACCCAGGGTAGTTGGAGGCCCCCGATTGATTCATATGCTCGTGTGTAGTAGTAGTTGGAGGCCCTCGTCGATCAATAGATGCATGCTCGTGCGCGGTAGCAGGTGGAGGCCCGATGATCAATGCAAATATCTCACTATAGCCTCTGCATACTCAACGGTGATGCGCGATAGATTGGAGAAGGTGTATGCACGAGCAGAGCCCCCTGTTGCGAAATGTAGGAGCCCCCCATACGCGGTACTGATCGATTGAGTTGGAGACTTTGCATTACAGAGAACCTGACTGGTCGATCGATGCGAGACTCCCTCTAGCGATGTTGCTTGCTTGGCGGCGATAAGTCGTACACGCGAGTAGAGACCCTGTTGCATCATGCGCAGTAGTTGGGGCCCTGTTTGAATCCATGCAAGAAGCCCCGTACGTTGAAGAGCACCCATGGTTTGTTGCGCCCCTCGCTTCGATAGTTAGAGTTGAGACCCCAGCTAGTTGCAAGGAGCCATCTCGACGTGTACACTACCCAGTTATTGGCACACGGTACCTGCACCCCAGTTGGTTTCCTCTCGATGTACAATACCCTATTGGTGCCGTGCATGATACTCCCACCCTAATCGGTTGCCTCGCAATGCCCAAAACCCAATTACGGCTATAGCACGGTACCTCGCCCTAGCCGGTTAGCACTCAATGAATAGGAGCCCGTCGCGGCCGTAGCACGGTACCCCCACCCCAACCGGTTGGCGCTCGATGCACAAGACCCCGTTGCGGTAGTAGCGTGGTAGCCAGTTGGTTGTCAATGCACTGGACCCTATTGGGACTGTAGGGCGGTACCCCCATCCCAAGTCGGTTGTCTCTATATGTACAATACTCTGTTCCAACCGATTGGTTCCCCGTTGATAACTGATACGTCTCCGTCGTATCTACTTTTCCAAACTCTTTTGCCCTTGTTTTGGACTCTAATTTGCATGATTTGAATGGAACTAACCCGGACTGACGTTGTTTTCAGCAGAATTGCCATGGTGTTATTTTTGTGTAGAATAAAAAGTTCTTAGAATGACCCGAAACTTCACGAAGATAAGTTTTGGAATTAATAAAAAATACTGGCGAAAGAATCAACCGAAGGGGGCCCACACCCTGGCCACAAGGGTGGGGGCGCGCCCACCCAACCTTGTGGGCCCCCTGGACCTCCACCGACCTCAACTCCAACTCCATATATTCACGTTTGGGGAGAGAAAAATTATGGAGAAGGATTTATCGTGTTTTACGATACAGAGCCGCCGCCAAACCCTGTTCTTCCTCGGGAGGGAAGATCTAGAGTCTGTTCGGGGCTCCGGAGACGGGAATCCGTCGCCATCGTCATCATCAACCATCCTCCATCACCAATTTCATGATGCTCATTGATACGTCTCCAACGTATCTACTTTTCCAAACACTTTTGCCCTTGTTTTGGACTCTAACTTGCATGATTTGAATGAAACTAACCCGGACTGACGATGTTTTCAGCAAAACTACCATGGTGTTATTTATGTGCAAGAGCAAACGTTCTCGGAATGACCTGAAACTTCACGGAGACACTTTTCAGAAAATAAGAAAAATACCTGCCAAAGATGAAGGCCAGGGGGCCCACCATCTTTCCACGAGGGTGGGGGGGCGCCCCCTACCTCGTGGGCCCCCTGTTGCCTCTCCGACTCCAACTCCACCTCCATATATTGAGTTTCGGGGAGAAAAAAAATCAGGGAGAAGAAATCATCACGTTTTACGATATGGAGCCGCCGCCAAGCCCTAAAACCTCTCGGGAGGGCTGATCTGGAGTCTGTTCGGGGCTCCAGAGAGGGGAATCCGTCGCCATCGTCATCATCAACCATCCTCCATCACCAATTTCATGATGCTCATCGCCATGCGTGAGTAATTCCATCGTAGGCTTGCTAGACGGTGATGGGTTGAATGAGATCTATCATGTAATCGAGTTAGTTTTGTTAGGGTTTGATCCCTAGTGTCCACTATGTTCTGAGATTGATGTTGCTATGACTTTGCTATGCTTAATTCTTGTCACTAGGGCCCGAGTGCCATGATTTCATATCTGAACCTATTATGTTTTCATTAATATATGAGTGTTCTTGATCCTATCTTGCAAGTCTATAGTCACCTATTATGTGTTATGATCCGTTAACCCCGAAGTGACAATAATCGGGATACTTACCGGTGATGACCGTAGTTTGAGGAGTTCATGTATTCACTATGTGTTAATGCTTTGTTCCGGTTCTCTATTAAAAGGAGGCCTTAATATCCCTTAGTTTCCATTAGGACCCCGCTGCCACGGGAGGGTTGGACAAAAGATGTCATTTTTTCGATAAAGGGCGTTTTTATTATCTCAAAATGTAGCATCAAGCGATACAAAGCACTTAGAATACCACCCGGCCTCTGCATAACTAGGATGCACACAGCCAAACATCAAAAATCTGACAAAAGATGACAATTCGGCAATAGTAGAGTCCTATAGACCGACACTATGCCTATGTCGAAATGGTTGGTGGACCGATTCGGAGATTATGCTGCCACCCATGTTGGACAAAAGATGTCATGCAAGTTCTTTTCCATGAGCATGTATGACTATGTTCGGAATACATGCCTACATTATATCAATGAATTGGAGCTAGTTCTGTGTCACCCTAGGTTATGACTGTTACATGATGAACCACATCCGACATAATTCTCCATCACCGATCCATTGCCTACGAGCTTTCCATATATAGTGCTTTGCTTATTTACTTTTCCGTTGCTATTGCTATCATCACTACAAAATACCAAAACATTACTTTTACTATTGTCTACTGTTACCTTTTGCTACCGTCATCACCACTATCATATTACTTTGCTACTAAACACCTTGTTGCAGATATTAAGTTTCTAGGTGTGGTTGAATTGACAACTTAGCTGCTAATACTTGAGAATATTCTTTGGCTCCCCTTGTGTTGAATCAATAAATTTGGGTTGAATATTCTACCCTCGAAAACTGTTGCGATCCCCTATACTTGTGGGTTATCAAGACCATTTTCTGGCGCCATTGCCGGGGAGCATAGCTCTATTCTTTGAGTCACTTGGGTATATCTGCTTATCATTATGAAGAACTTGAGAGATCCAAAAACCAAGATCTATCCCTCAACTACGAGGGGAGGTAAGGAACTGCCATCTAGCTCTGCACTTGATTCTCCTTCTGTTATGAGTAAGTTTGCGACACCTACACCTGCTTATGCTATTCGTTCTGATATGTCGCATATTATTGATGATGCCACTTCTGCTATGCATGATACTTATGATGAAACTACCTCTATGCTTGATACTACTGTGCCACTTAGTGCTTTTCTTGATGAACAACTTGCTAGGGCTAGAGAGATTGAAAATATTGAATCTAATGATACTAATGAAAGTGATGATGAAGAACCACTTGCTATTCCTAAGGGTTATGTATTTGATCAAGATGCTTCTTTAGCCATTTTAGCTTGCAGATATAGAACTGAACTTAAAAAATTATTAGCTAAATGGAGTAAGCAATCTCTAAATGCTAGAGTGAAACCTGACCCTGCTTTTGCTACTTCACCTATCTTTGTTACTAATAAGGATTATGAATTCTCTGTTGATCCTGATATAATTACTTTGGTTGAATCTGATCCTTTTCATGGTTATGAATCTGAAACTGTTGTGGCACATCTTACTAAACTGAATGATATAGCTACCCTGTTCACTAAAGATGAGAAAACTCGCTACTTTTACATCCTTAAAATATTTCCGTTCTCATTAAAGGGTGATGCTAAGATATGGTTTAATTCCCTTGATCCTGGTTGTGCGTAGTCCCCAGGATATGATTTATTACTTCTCTGCTAAATATTTCCCTGCTCATAAGAAACAAGATGCTTTAAGGGATATATATAATTTTGTGCAAATTGAAGAAGAGAGTCTCCCACAAGCTTGGGGGAGGCTTCTCAAATTACTTAATGCTTTGCCTGATCATCCTCTTAAGAAAAATGAAATACTTGATATCTTTTATAATGGACTAACCGATGCCTCCACAGATTACCTCGATAGTTGTGTTGGTTCTATTTTCAGGGAAAGAACACTGTATGAAACTAAAATTCTATTGAATAATATATTGACAAATGAAAATAATTAGACACCTCCGGAGCCAATTCCTGAGCCTATTTCTAAACCAACTCTGAAGAAGAGGGGTATTCTCTTTCTCAGTCCTGAAGATATGCAAGAGGCAAAGAAATCTATGAAAGAAAAAGGTATTAAAGCTGAAGATGTTAAGAATTTACCTCCTATTGAAGAAATACATGGTCTTAATTTACCGCCTGTTGAAGAAATATATAATCCAAATCCTTTACCTATTGAAGAAACTCATGGTCTTGATAACCCGGCACAGGTAGTAAAGGTGAATTCTCTCTATAGATATGATAAAGTTGTAATCCCATTTACTAAAATTGCTAGCCCATGGTTAGATGAGTTTGATAAATTTATGGCTAAGCAAGAAGATTTTAATGCTTATTTTGGTAGACAATTGAAATACAATTCAAATATGCTTGGACACTTGGGTGATTATATGGCTAATGTTAAAAGTGAACTTAAACTTATTAGTAAACATGCTTCTATGGTTACCACTCAAGTAGAACAAGTACTTAAAGCTCAAAATGATTTGCTCAATGAATTGAACAGTAAGAATAATGATAATGCTGTTAGAGTGGCTACTAGAACTGGTAGAATGACTCAGGGACCTTTGTATCCTGAAGGCCATCCTAAGAGAATTGAGCAAGATTCTCAGAGAAATAATATAGATGCACCTAGTTCTTCTAAAAAGAAGAAAAAGAAAAATGATAGGACTTTGCATGTTTCTAGTGATCCTATTGTTGAAACACCTGAGAATCCAAATGATATTTCTATTTCTGATGCTGAAACACAATCTGGTAATGAACCTGAAACTAGTGGTAATGTTAATGATAATGTTCATAATGATGCTCAACCTAGTAATGATAATGACATAGAAATTGAACCTGCTGTTGATCTTGATAACCCACAATCAAAGAATTAACGTTATGATAAGAAAGACTTTGTTGCTAGGAAACACGGTAATGAAAGAGAGCCATGGGTTCAGAAACCCATGCCCTTTCCTCCTAAACCATCCAAGAAAAAGGATGATGAGGATTTTGAGCGCTTTGCTGAAATGATTAGACCTATCTTTTTGCGTATGCGATTAACTGATATGCTCAAAACCAATCCTTATGCTAAGTATATGAAAGATATTATTACAAATAAAAGAAAGATACCAGAAGGTGAAATTTCCACCATGCTTGCTAATTACACTTTTAAGGGTGGAATACCATAGAAACTTGGAGATCCAGGAGTACCCACTATACCATGCTCTATTAAAAGAAACTATGTTAAAACTGCTTTATGTGATCTTGGAGCCGGTGTTAGTGTTATGCCTCTCTCTTTATATCGTAGACTTGATTTGAATAAGTTAACACCTACTGAAATATCTTTGCAAATGGCTAATAAATCGACTGCTATACCTGTCGGTATTTGTGAGGATGTGCTTGTTGTAGTTGCAAATGTTACTATTTTAACGGACTTTGTTATTCTTGATATTCCCGAGGACGACAGTATGTCTGTTATTCTTGGAAGACCCTTTTTGAATACTGCAGGGGCTGTTATTTATTGCACTAAAGGCAATGTCACTTTTCATGTTAATGGTAATGAGCATACGGTACACTTTCCGAGGAAACAACCTCAAGTTCATAGTATCAACTCTATTGGAAAAATTCCATCGATTATATTTGGAGGTTTTGAATTTCCTCTTCCTAATGTCAAGAAGAATTATGATATTCTTATTATTGGGGATGTGCATATCCCCGTTGAGGTAACATAGTGTTATTCGAAATTTCTCCTGTTCCATGTTATTCGGAATGAGTTCGTTAACAAGACTTGATCAACCTTGTTAGTGGATTCCTTTTGATGATCATGAGATGGATGAAACTAGAAGGCAAAACCTTCTGTACCCCACTTTTACTTTCTATTATTTATATTAAATAAAATAAAAATAAATATTTTTCTGTCTGTTATCTGATTATCCGTGCAATATAAAAATACCTCGAAAATAAAAAGTTCTCCAAATGCCCTGAAAATTAAATATGATTTTTTCTAGAATATTTGAGGATTTATGGAACTGAATACACCAGGGGGGTCAACCACCGTGCCACGAGGGTGGAGGGCGCGCCCACCCCTCTAGGGTGCGCCCCTACCTCGTGGGCCCACGGTGGCCCTCCTCCACTTATTCCTGCACCGACACACTTCATATTCCTCCCCCAAACACGAATAACCAACTCAAACCCGAGTCCAAACTCGTTTTGCTGCCATTTTCGATCTCCTTGCTCAAAGCACCTCTCACAAAACTGCTTGGGGAGATTGTTCCTTGGTAGGTGACTCCTCCATTGGTCCAATTAGTTTTTGTTCTAGTGCTTTATTCATTGCAAATTTGTGTTGCTTAGGTGACCCTGTTCTTGAGCTTGCATGTCAAATTTATATGATCAAAAGTAGTTTTGATGCATGATATAGGCCCTAGGCACTTGTAGGAGTAGTTGCTATCAATATTATTGAGTTTGGTTTACTTTTATTTTGAAGTTACTAAAAATTTCAGAATTTTTCAGAAAATGACGAGGAGACTTTTGAGGGGCTCATCGAGCCAAAGCTCTAAGGAAAAGGCACTGAAGCCTAAGTATAATCTGCCTCGCACTGTGGAGGTTCGGGCGTGTGAATGGCCTTCCAAGGATTTCTTAAGAGCAGCCGGGATTTATGAAGATTTTCATGAGTTGGCTCAGACTGCAGGCCTTACCGCTTTCCTCCATGACCAGTGCGATCAATATCTCTTGCTCACAAATACCTTTGTGCGAAACTTTCATTTTCATTCTAGGAACTCACCACCTACGGTAGAATTTCATTTATATGATGAGCATAAGGAGATGTCACCTTATGATTTTTGTCGGATCTGTTTAGTCCCTTTTGGGGGCAAGACAGAAGAGCCGCATCGTGATGACGTGGAGGGATTTATTGACACTATCACTGTAGGGGAAACAAGGAAGGTTTCCGATGCACGAATCACTAGCATACATTTTCCTGTTTTACGCTACTTTGCATTATTTGCTAGTCGTTGCTTAATTGGTCGCGGAAACTGTGGAAACCTGAGTATCCCTGATATTATTATTTTGCACCACAATTTATACGATGATAACTCTTTTAGTATGGGCAGCATTATTGCCAAACAGTTAAGTCTGAACCGTACCAAGGGCCCCATCTTTGGAGGCATCTATGCTACACGCCTAGCTGCACATTTTAACATACCTATTAGGCATGCTCAGAAGGAAGAAAAAGTGCTGCCCCGTGTTTATCTAGATTATAAAAGTATGGTGGCACATGATTTTATTGTTAAGAATAGGGAAGGAGAGCTTAAATATCAATTGTTCTTTAATAAACATCATCCTGAGACTATTACCCTGCCTGCTCCTTCTTTGTTTGATTTATCTGTAGGCACGTACCTTGTTCCGTTGAAGGCTATTCACGCCTACCAGAACCCTGCACCAGCTGAGGAGCCAGAGCCGGAACCACAAATTGATCCTTCACGACAGTCTAATTATCAGTGGGATCCGAAGATGATTGTCAGCCAGTGGCAAGCGGAGTCTTCCTCTTCTTTATCGCAGTACGACCCCAACTACTATTATGGATATCCGCCAGGCCAGCCGTGGCCATAGACCAACCTAGGCCAAAAGCCTAAGCTTGGGGGAGTACGTATTTCCCACCGACATTACATTTATGTTCACACACTCATTGCTAGATGTCGGTGCTCATACTTTTCCATTGTATCATCCATGCTAGTTTATTTTCCTTTTTATGCCTTCTTCTTGTGTGTTTAATAAACCTTAAGAAAAACCAAAAAAATTAGTTGTAGCTTTTAATCAGTTTAATTTCCATGCTTGTAGTAGTAATTAAAAAGAAAACCCAAAAAGATTTCCTGTTCTTCTTTTGCTTGTTGGGAGCTTTCCCATGTAAATAGTTTTATTCCTTTTCATTTCTTTGGGGGTCGATAGGAGAAGACCATAATTAAATTGTTGAAGTGTCTCTTATATGCATTATTGTTGATCTGACAAAAGAGCCCATATTGCCTTGTCTTCTCCTGTTTATTGAATGCTTGCAGATTCCAGCTTAGTCCAATGCACGTGCACTATTATTATTATTCACATCGTTCGGTCGTGCGAGTGAAAAGGCAATTATGAGGATATATGATGGACTGACTGAGATGAGAAAAGCTGGTATGAACTCAACCTCTTTTGTTTTTGTAAATATGATTAGTTCATCATTCCTGATTCAGCCTATTTGTGAATAAACATGTTTGCAATGACAATTAGAGATCATAGTTTCTTGTGCCATCCTTGATTAGCTATGAGTTATAATGGTTTACCTTGCGTACCAACATGCTATTGAGATAGTTATGATGTGGTATGATAGGGTGGTATCCTCCTCTGAATGATTTAAATGACTTGACTTGGCACATGTTCACGCATGAAGTTGAAACAAAATCAACATAGCCTTCACGATATTTATGTTCATGGTGGATTATATCCTACTCATGCTTGCATTCAATGTTGATTAATTTTAATGCATGTTCATGACTGTTGTCGCTCTCTAGCTGGTCGCTTCCCAGTCTTTTGCTAGCCTTCACCTGTACTAAGCGGGAATACTGCTTGTGCATCCAATCCCTTAAACCCCAAAGTTATTCCACATGACTCCACTATACCTACCTATATACAGTATCTACCTGCCGTTCCAAGTAAATTTGTATGTGCCAAACTCTAAACCTTCAAATAAATATCCTGTTTTGTATGCTCGAATAGCTCATGTATCAACTAGGGCTATCTGTATCTTCCATGTTAGGCGGGTTATTCTCAAGAGGAGTGGACTCCGCTCCTCACTCACGAGATAAATGGCTGGTCACCAGGATGCCTAGTCCCATGCTTTATGCAAACTAAATCAAAATAATTGCAAACAAAACTCCCCCTGGGACTCTTGTTAGTTGGAGGCACTCGTTGTTTTGAGCAATCCATGGATTGATGCTTGTGGTGGAAGGGGGAGCATAAACTTTACCATTATGTTTGGGAACCGCCTATAGTGTGTGTAGCATGGAAGATATCGCCATATCTTGGTTGTTATGTTGACAATGAAAGTATACCGCTCAAAATATTATTCACCTATATTTCAAAACCGAGCTCTCGCACCTCTACAAATCCCTGCTTCCCTCTGTGAAGGGCCTATATATTTACTTTTATGCTGAGTCATCATCCTCTTATTAAAAAGCACCAGTTGGAGAGCACCGCTGTCATTTGCATTCATTGCTGTTAATTTACATTGAGTATGACTTGACTGGATCTCTTTTACCATGAATTACAATGTCTAGTCAGTCCTTGGTCTTTAAAGGTGCTCTGCATTTATGTTTTGCGGTCTCAGAAAGGGCTAGCGAGATACCACCTTGTTATATCATATTATGATTGTTTTGAGAAAGTGTTGTCATCCGAGTTTTATTATTATGGTTCGCTAGTTCATTATGCTATTGATGTGAGTAAACTTGAGACCTATGCGTTATTGCGAATGTGGTTAGTTATAATCTTTGCTGAAAACTTGAATGCTGGCTTTACATATTTACAACAACAAGAGCAAACAGAGTTTGTAAAAGTTTTTCTTTATCACTTTCAGTTTGTCAACTGAATTGCTTGAGGACAAGCAAAGGTTTAAGCTTGGGGGAGTTGATACATCTCCAACGTATCTACTTTTCCAAACACTTTTGCCCTTGTTTTGGACTCTAACTTGCATGATTTGAATGGAACTAACCCGGACTGATGCTGTTTTCAGCAGAACTACCATGGTGTTATTTATGTGCAGGAGCAAACATTCTCGGAATGACCTGAAACTTCACGGAGACACTTTTCAGAAAATAATAAAAATACCTGCCAAAGATGAAGGCCAGGGGGGCCACCGTCTTGCCACGAGGGTGGGGGGTGCGCCTGCCCCCCTAGGGCGCGCCCCTACCTCGTGAGCCCCCTGTTGCCTCTCCGACTCCAACTCCACCTCCATATATTGAGTTTCGGGGAGAAAAAAATCAGGGAGAATAAATCATCGCGTTTTATGATACAGAGCCGCCGCCAAGCCCTAAAACCTCTTGGGAGGGCTGATCTGGAGTCCGTTCGGGGCTCCGGAGAGGGGAATCCGTTGCCATCGTCATCATCAACCATCCTCCATCACCAATTTCATGATGCTCACCGCCGTGCGTGAGTAATTCCATCGTAGGATTGCTGGACGGTGATGGGTTGGATGAGATCTATCATGTAATCGAGTTAGTTTTGTTAGGGTTTGATCCCTAGTGTCCACTATGTTCTGAGATTGATGTTGCTATGACTTTGCTATGCTTAATGCTTGTCACTAGGGCCCGAGTGCCATGATTTCAGATCTGAACCTATTATGTTTTCATCAATATATGAGTGTTCTTGATCCTATCTTGCAAGTCTATAGTCACCTATTATGTGTTATGATCCGTTAACCCCGAAGTGACAATAATCGGGATACTTACCGGTGATGACCGTAGTTTGAGGAGTTCATGCATTCACTATGTGTTAATGCTTTGTTCTGGTTCTCTATTAAAAGGAGGCCTTAATATCCCTTAGTTTCCATTAGGACCCCGCTGCCACGGGAGGGTAGGACAAAAGATGTCATGTAAGTTCTTTTCCATAAGCACGTATGACTATGTTCGGAATACATGCCTACATTATATCAATGAACTGGAGCTAGTTCTGTGTCACCCTAGGTTATGACTGTTACATGATGAATCACATCCGGCATAATTCTCCATCACCGATCCATTGCCTACGAGCTTCCATATATTGTGCTTTGCTTATTTACTTTTCCGTTGCTATTGTTATCATCACTACAAAATACCAAAAACATTACTTTTACTACTGTTACCTTTTGCTACCGTTATCACCACTATCATATTACTTTGCTACTAAACACCTTGCTGCAGATATTAAGTTTTCAGGTGTGGTTGAATTGATAACTCAGCTGCTAATACTTGAGAATATTCTTTGGCTCCCCTTGTGTCGAATCAATAAATTTGGGTTGAATATTCTACCCTCGAAAACTGTTGCGATCCCCTATACTTGTGGGTTATCACTCATCGCCGTGCATGAGTAATCCCATCGTAGACTTGCTGGATGATGATGGGTTGGATGAGATTTACCATGTAATTGAGTTAGTTTTGTTAGGGTTTGATCCCTAGTATCCACTATGTTCTAAGATTGATGTTGCTATGGCTTTGCTATGCTTAATGCTTGTCACTAGGGCCCGAGTGCCATGATTTCAGATCTGAACCTATTGTGTTTTCATGAATATATTTGTGTTTTTGATCCTATCTTGCAAGTCAATAGTCACCTACTACGTGTTATGATCCTGCAACCCCGGAGTGACAATAGTCGAGACCACTCCGGGTGATGACCGTAGTTTGAGGAGTTCATGTATTCACTAAGTGCTAATGCTTTGGTCGGGTACTCAATTAAAAGGAGGCCTTAATATCCCTTAGTTTCCAATAGGACCCCGCTACCACGGGAGGGTAGGACAAAAGATGTCATGCAAGTTCTTTTCCATAAGCATGTATGACTATATTCGGAATACATGCCTACATTATATTGATGAATAGGAGCTAGTTCTGTGTCACCCTATATTATAACCGTTGCATGATGAATGCCATCTGGCATAATTATCCATCATTGACCCATTGCCTACGAGCTCGTTTCATATTGATCTTTGCTAAGTTACTTTTCCGTTGCCACTGTTATGATTGCTACAAAACTATTACTGTTACTTTTGCCACCGTTATCGCTACTTCTATACTACTTTGCTACTAAATACTTTATTGTAGATATTAAATCTTTCTGGCGTGGTTGAATTGACAACTCAGCTGCTAATACTTGAGAATATTCTTTGGCTCCCCTTGTGTCGAATCAATAAATTTGGGTTGAATACTCTACCCTCGAAAACTGTTGCGATCCCCTATACTTGTGTGTTATCAAGACCTTTTTCTGGCGCTGTTGCCGGGGAGCATAGCTCTATTCTCTGAGTCACTTGGGATTTATATCTATTGATCACTATGTGGAATTTGAAAGATCAAAGAACTAAGATTTTTCCCTCAACTACGAGGGGAGGTAAGGAACTGCCATCTAGCTCTGCACTTGATTCTCCTTCTGTTTTGAGTAAACTTGCGACACCTACACCTGCTATCGATTCTGATATGTCACTGTTATTGATGATCCCACTTCTATTATGCATGATGCTTATGATGAAACTACTTCTCTGCTTGATAATACTATGCCACTAGGTGAATTTCTTGATGAACAAATTGCTAGGGGTAGAGAGAATGAAATTACTGAAACTGATGCTATTGTTGAAACTTATGACTATGATTCCCCCCTAGATATGAATTGCCTGTTGTGCCTGAGGGTTATGTTATGGATGAAGAAACTACTAGAGAATTCTTTGCGTGCAATGATAGAGAGAATCTTAAGAAATTGTTAGCTAAGCTGAAAGAAAAGTCCTTGAATGCTAGAATGAAATATGATCCCGCTTTTGCTACTTCACCTATCTTTGTTACTGATAAGGATTATGAATTCTCCGTCGATCCTTAGTTAATTACTTTGGTTGAATATGATCCTTTTCATGGTTATGAATGTGAAACTGTTGTGACACATCTTACTAAATTGAATGATATAGCCACCCTATTTGCTCATGAGGAAAAAATCGCTATTACTATATTCTCAAATTGTTTCCTTTCTCATTAAAGGGTGATGCTAAGTTATGGTTTAATTCTCTTGCTCCTGGTTGTGTGCGTAGTTCCCATGATATGATATATTACTTCTCTGCAAAATATTCCTTGCTCATAAGAAACAAGCTGCTTTGAAGGAAATATTTAATTTTGTGCAAATTGAAGAAGAGAGTCTCCCACAAGCTTGGGGGAGGCTTCTCCAATTACTTAATGCTTTGCCTGATCATCCTCTCAAGAAAAATGAAATACTTGATATCTTTTATAATGGACTAACCGATGCTTCGAGAGACCACCTGGATAGTTGTGCTGGTTGTGTTTTCAGGGAAAGAACTGTTGAGCAAGCTGAATTGCTATTGAATAATATATTGAGTAATGATAATGATTGGACACTTCCTGAACCAACTTCGAAGACAACTCCGAAGAAAAGGGGTATTCTATTTCTCAGTCCCGAAGATATGCAAGAGGCAAAGAAATCTATGAAAGAAAAAAGTATTAAAGCTGAAGATGTTAAGAATCTACCACCTATTGAAGAAATACATGGTCTTGATTACCCAACACAGGTAGTAGACGTAAGCTCTCTCCGTAGATTTGATGAAGGTGATATTCCTCATAATAAGTCTGCTAGTCAATGCTTGGATGAGTTTGATAATTTTATTGTTAAACAAGAAAATTTCAATGCTTATGTTAGTAGACAATTGAAACGTAATGCTTACGTGCTTGACCACTTGGGTGATTATATGAGTAGAACCGTTAATGATCTTAAGCTTATTAGTAAACATGCTTCCGTGGTTACAACTCAAGTAGAACAAGTACTTAAGGCACATGATGATTTGCTTAATGAGTTGAATAATAAGAATACTGATAATGTTGTTAGGGTTATGACTAGAGGTGGTAAAATGACCCAGGAACCTTTGTATCCCGAGGGACATCCTAAGAGAGTTGGTCAGGATTCTCAGAGAACTAATACTGATGCACCTAGTCCTAGTAATAGAAAGAAGAAGAAAACTAATAGGACTTTGCATGCTTCTAGTGACCCTGCTATAGACACACCTGAGAATCCCAACAATATTTCTTTTTCTGATGCTGAGACACAATCTGGTGATGAAAATGAACCTAGTGATAATGTTAATAATGATGTTCATGTTGATGCTCAACCTAGTAATGATAATGATGTAGAGATAGAACCTGCTATTGATCTTGATAACCCACAGTCAAAGAATCAACGTTAGGAGAAGAGAGACTTCGTCGCTAGGAAACATGGTAAAGAAAGAGAACCATGGGTTCAGAAACCCATGCCCTTTCCTCCTAAGCCATCCAAGAAAAAGGATGATGAGGATTTTGAGCGCTTTGCAGAAATGATTAGACCTATCTTTTTGCGTATGCGTTTGACTGATATGCTTAAAATGCCTCCTTATGCTAAGTATATGAAAGAGATTGCTACAAATAAAATAAAGATACCGGAAGCTGAAATTTCCACCATGCTTGCTAATTACACTTTTAAGGGTGGAATACCAAAGAAACTTGGAGATCCAGGAGTACCAACTATACCATGCTCCATTAAAAGAAACTATGTTAAAACTGCTTTATGTGATCTTGGAGCCGGTGTTAGTGTTATGCCTTTCTCTTTATATCGTAGACTCGATTTGAATAAGTTGACACCTACTGAAATCTCTTTGCAAATGGCTGATAAATCAACTGATATAGCCATCGGTATTTGTGAGGATGTACTTGTTGTGGTTGCAAATGTTACTATCTTAACGGACTTTGTCATTCTTGATATTCCTGAGGACGACAATATGTCGATCATCCTTGGTAGACCCTTTTTGAATACTGCAGGGGCTGTTATTGATTGCAACAAAGGCAATGTCACCTTTCATTTTAATGGTAATGAGCATACGGTACACTTTTCGAGGAACAATCTCAAGTTCATAGTATCAATTTTATTGGAAAATTTTCAACTATTACTATTGGAGGTTTTGAATTCCCTCTACCTACTGTCAAAAAGAAATATGATATTCTTATTGTTGGGGAAATGCATATCTCTACTGAGGTAACCTAGTGTTATTCGAAAATTCTCCGTTTTCATGTCATTCGGAAGAAGTTTGTTAATAAGACTTGATCAACCTTGTTAATGGATTCCTTTTGATGAGCATGAGATGGATGAATCTAGAAAGCACAACTCTGTGTACGCATCTTTTAATTTCTGTAAATTAGATTAAATAACGCAAAATTAATATTTTTTGTCTGTTTTCTGAATTATCCATGTAATAAAAAAATGTCTCGAAAATAAAAGTTCTCCAAATGCTCTAAAAATTTAGTATGATTTTTTATAGAATGTTTAAGAATTTCTGGCAGTGAACACACATTAGGGGGCCTCACCAGCTAGCCACAAGGGTGGAGGGCGCGCCCACCCCCCTAAGGCGCGCCCCTGACCTTGTGGGCCCCATGTGGTCCCCTCCACTTATTCCAGCACCAATCCACTCCTTCTTCCTCCAGAAAAAATCACTCCTTAGCTCAAACTCGTGTTCTTGCTCATCTTGCTGCCATTTTCGATCTCCCTGCTCAAAGCTCCATTCACAAAACTGCTTTGGGGGATTGTTCTTTGATATGTGACTACTCCAATGGTCTAATTAGTTTTTGTTCTAGTGCTTTATTCATTGATATATTTTTTTCTGCTGTGGTGACCTTGTTCTTGAGCTTGCATGTCAAATTTATATGGTCCAAAGTAGTGTTGATGCATGATATGGCCTCTAGGCACTTGTAGGAGTAGTTGTCATCAATTTTGTTGAGTTTGGTTCACTTTTATTTTGAGTCACTAAAAGTTTCAGAAATTTTTCAGAGAAATAAAAATGTCTAGGAGAATGTAGCAAGGTGGTTCTTCAAGGAAGCAAGCACCGAGGCGTGCGATACGTGAACTAGATCCTGAACCACCAAGGGAAGCTCAAGTGAAGCCATGTGAATGATCGTTGGATGAATTTATGGATCATGCGGGTTTCAAGGATGAGTTCTATGCGTACATACAAAATGCCAGCCTTGAGGATTTCTTATCAGACAAGTGCTTACAGTATTATTATCTTACCGATTCCTTCGTTCGGAGGTTTGAGTTTTCATCTAAGTGTAATACTCATACTATCCTATTTGATCTTTATGATGAATCTTATACCATGGACCTAGAAGACTTTTGTGATGCATGCAAAATTCCGCAACGGGGTAGTCTTAGTGAGCCTCATAAATCTGAATATAATGATTTCCTTGCTAGCATCATTGTTGGAGAAACTAGAAATATCACACAAGCTACCATAGGGAGCATTCACTTTCCTGCCATACACTACTTTGCTTTCTTTATAGGAAGATGCATTAATGGTAAACACGAGCATTACCACCTTTGTGTTCCAGATCTTAGTGTCCTCAAATGTGCGGTTTTAGGCGATAAGCGATATAACTTGGGGGCTATTATTACTAGGAGGTTGATAACCCACAAGTATAGGGGATCGCAACAGTTTTCGATACGTAAGAGTGTCGAACAATGAGGAGATAAAGGTAGAACAAATATCCCCTCAAGTTCTATCGACCACTGATACAACTCTACGCACGCTTGACGTTCGCTTTACCTAGAACAAGTATGAAACTAGAAGTATTTTGTAGGTGTTGTTGGATAGGTTTGCAAGATAATAAAGAGCATGTAAATAAAAAGTAGGGGCTGTTTAGATAAAGACACAACTAAGTTAGTTTTAGTAAAGAGCTTTTTGTTACAAGAAAGTTATTTGTCCCTAGGCAACCGACAACTAGACCGGTAATCATTGTTGCAATTTTATATGAGGGAGAGGCATAAGCTAACATACTTTCTCTACTTGGATCATATGCACTTATGATTGGAACTCTAGCAGGCATCCGCAAGTACTAAAGATCATTAAGGTAAATCCCAACCATAGCATTAAAGTATCAAGTCCTCTTTATCCCATACGCAAACAACCTACTTACTCGGGTATATGCTTCTGTCACTCACGCCACCCACCATAAGCAAATCGTGAACATATTGCAAACCCTACAACGGGGATCCCTCACGCTTGCGCGACACGGAGAGCACCATAGGACAACACCAATAATAAAACATGCAACTCAAACCAATCACGATCATCAAATAGCCCATAGGACAAAATGAATCTACTCAAACATCATAGGATAGCCATATATCATTGGGAAATAATATATAGCATTGAGCACCATGTTTAAGTAGAGATTACAGCGGGTAAAAGAGAGGTTACACCGCTGCATAGAGGGGGGAAGAGTTGGTGATGATGGCGGTGAAGTTGTTGGTGAAGATTGCGGTGATGATGATGGCCCCCGGTGGCACTCCGGCGCCACCGGAAGCGAGGGGGAGAGAGCCCCCCTTCTTCTTCTTCCTTGACCTTCTCCCTAGATGGGAGAAGGGTTTCCCCTCTGGTCCATGGTCTCCATGGCGTGGGAGGGGCGAGAGCCCCTCCGAGATTGGATCTGTCTCTCTGCCTCTCTCTGTTTCTGCATTCTCAGATTCTACCCTTTCACCGTTTCTTATATTCCCGGAGATCCGTGACTCCGATTGGGCTGAAATTTTAATACGATCTCTATCCGGATATTTTCTTTCTTGCGGTGAAAGAAGGGCATCAACCGCCTTACGGGGTGGCCACGAGGGTCAGGGGCGCGCCCCCCTGCCTCGTGGCCCCCTCGGGCATCGTCTCACGTGGATTTTTCTTCCCAAAAATCATATATATTCCAAACAAAATCTCCGTCAGTTTTTATCCCGTTTGGACTCCGTTTGATATGGATATTCCGTGAAACAAAAAAACATGCAACAAACAGGAACTGGCACTGGGCACTGGATCAATATGTTAGTCCTAAAAATAGTATAAAAAGTTGCCAAAAGTATATGAAAGTTGAATAATATTGGCATGGAACAATAAAAAATTATAGATATGACGGAGACATATCAGCATCCCCAAGCTTAATTCCTGCTCATCCTCGAGTAGGTAAATGATAAAAAAGATAATTTTTGATGTGGAATGCTACCTAGCATAATCTTGATCATGTAATCTAATCATGGCATGAATATTAAGACACGAGTGATTCAAAGCAATAGTCTATCATTTGACATAAAAACAATAATACTTCAAGTCCACTAATAAAGCAATCATGTCTTTTCAAAATAACAAGGCCAAAGAAAGTTATCCCTACAAAATCATATAGTCTGGCTATGCTCCATCTTCACCACACAAAATATTCACATCATGCACAACCCCGATGACAAGCCGAGCAATTGGTTCATACCTTTTAACGCGCTTCAGCATTTTCAACCCTCACGCAATACATGAGCGTGAGCCATGGATATAGCACTATAGGTGGAATAGAATGGTGGTTGTGGAGAAGACAAAAAGGAGAAGATAGTCTCACATCAACTAGGCGTATCAACGGGCTATGGAGATGCCCATCAATAGATATCAATGTGAGTGAGTAGGGATTGCCATGCAACGGATGCACTAAGAGTTATAAGTGTATGAAAGCTCAGACTGAAAACTAAGTGGGTGTGCATCCAACTTGCTTGCTCATGAAGACCTCGGGCATTTGAGGAAGCCCATCATCAGAATATACAAGCCAAGTTCTATAATGAAAATTTCCACTAGTATATGAAAGTGATAATGCAAGAGACTCTCTATATGAAGAACATGGTGCTACTTTGAAGCACAAGTGTGGTAAAAGGATAGTAACATTGCCCCTTCTATCTTTTTCTCTCATTTTTTTAATTTTTTTGGGCCTTCTCTTTTTTTGGCCTTTCTCCTTTTTTTCGTCCGGAGTCTCATCCCGACTTGTGGGGGAATCATAGTCTCCATCATCCTTTCCTCATTGGGGCAATGCTCTAATAATGATGATCATCACACTTTTATTTACTTACAACTCGATATTACAACTCGATACTAGAACAAAGATATGACTCTATATGAATGCCTCCGGCAGTGTACCGGGATGTGCAATGATCTAGCGTAGCAATGACATCAAAAACGGACAAGCCATGAAAACATCATGCTAGCTATCTTACGATCATGCAAAGCAATATGACAATGAATGCTCAAGTCATGTATATGATGATGATGGAGAGTTGCATGGCAATATATCTCAGAATGGCTATGGAAATGCCATGATCGGTAGGTATGGTGGCTGTTTTGAGGAAGGTATATGGTGGGTTTATGGTATCGGCGAACGTTGCGCGATACTAGAGAGGCTAGCCATGATGGAAGGGTGAGAGTGCGTATAATCCATGGACTCAACATTAGTCATAAAGAACTCACATACTTATTGCAAAAGTTTATTAGCCCTCGAAGAAAAGTACTACTACGCATGCCCCTAGGGGGATAGATTGGTAGGAAAAAACCATCACTCGTCCCAACCGCCACTCATAAGGAAGACAATCAATAAATAAATCATGCTCCGACTTCGTTGCATAACGGTTCACCATACGTGCATGCTACGGGAATCACAAACCTCAACACAAGTATTTCTACTAATCCACAACTACCCACTAGCATGACTCTGATATCACCATCTTTATATCGCAAAACTATTGCAAGGAATCAAACATATCATATTCAGTGATCTACAAGTTTTATGTAGGATTTTATGACTAACCATGTGAATGACCAATTCCTGTCACCTCTCTAAGTAGATATAAGTGAAGCAAGAGAGTTTAATTCTTTCTACAAAAGATATGCCCACGCTCTAACAAATATAAGTGAAGCAAAAGAGCATTCTACAAATGGCGGTTTTCTATGTAAAGAGAAACAGGCAATCCAAGCTTCAAATGATATAAGTGAAGCACATGAAGCATTCTATAAAGCCATACTCAAAAGATATAAGTGAAGTGCATAGAGTATTCTATAAATCAACCAAGGACTATCTCATACCAGCATGGTGCATAAAAGAAAAATGAAAACTAAATGCAAAAGACGCTCCAAGATTGCACATATCGCATGAAGGAAATGGATCCGAAAACATACCGATACTTGTTGAGGAAAGAGGGGATGCCTTCCAGGGCATCCCCAAGCTTAGACGCTTGAGTCTCCTTGAATGTTTACTTGGGGTGCCTCGGGAATCCCCAA
The DNA here is from genome assembly GCF_002162155.2 of Triticum dicoccoides. NCBI lineage: Eukaryota > Viridiplantae > Streptophyta > Magnoliopsida > Poales > Poaceae > Triticum > Triticum dicoccoides. The sequence goes on along the minus strand of NC_041382.1, from coordinate 351,301,727 downwards.
GCTTGAGCTCTTGCCTCTCTTCCTTCTTCTCACATCGAGACCTTCTCGATCATCGAACACTTCATCCACACAAAACTTCAATAGAAAACTCGGTAAGATCCTTAGTATAATAAAGCAAATCACTACTCTAAGTACTTTAGAAAACCAATTCATATTTTGTTTTGGCATTGTGTCTACTGTAGTGTAACTTTTTCATGGCTTAATCCACTGATATAAATCGTTAGTTTCATCAAAACAAGCAAACTATGCATCAAAAACAGAATCTGTCTAAAACAGAACAGTCTGTAACAATCTGAACATTCACCATACTTCTGATACTTGAAAAATTCTACGAAAATTATGAAAAATAAAAAATTTGTATAGGAAGACATTGCAGAAAGAATTAGAACCATTTGGCATTCCAGATCAAAATGTAAAATCGCGCACTACAACCAAAGTTTCTGTCCTGCACCGTACAAACCAACAAGCAAAGTAAACATCCTAAAGGCAAACCTTGGCATATTATTTTTATAATACAATGGAATTGTACAAGGGGATAATTATTTTTATTGAAAAGTTTCTGTAATCAAGATTCACAAATTTTCTGTGAGCATGAACAAAGTTCAAGGAGCTCTCCCACTTCAACAATGCTTGTCTTTCTCACTTTCGCTTTCCTTTTTGAAAAAGTTTTGGGTTCCCCTCTTTATTTTTGTTGTTTTAAAACTATATGAAAGCACTCAATAGAAATAAATGACTCTCTAAAACTTCCGGATTGTCTCCCTGGCAGCGCTTTCTTTAAAGCCATTAAGCTAGGCATATAGTGCTCAAGTAATGAATCCACCCGGATCCCAAGGTATATCAAAGCCAATTTGAATTAGCAATGATTTGTAATTTAGTGGTGAGCAAAAAGTAACATATATCATGGAACAATGAAGCCTAACTCTCTTCCTATGCATCGGCATGTCATAAAAGAACAATTTATGCACACATAGTAAAGGCTAATGCATAGTATAAACAGTTTCTTGCAATTTTATCATATTGGGAACATAGAGAGGTGGAGATATAGTTCCTCTCCCATAATAATTGCAAGTAGGAGCAGCAAGCACATGCATATTATATCTATCAAAATCATCATGTGTAATAGTAAAACGCAACCCATCAATATAATCCTTAGTAAGAGCAAATTTCTCCGATATAGTGTAGTCGGGAGAATTCAAAAAGATAATAGGACTATCATGCGTGGGTGCAATAGCAACAATTTCATGTTTAACATAAGGAACTATAGCAAGTTCATCTCCATAAGCATAATTCATATTGGCATCTTGACCACAAGCATAGCAAGCATCATCAAAAAGAGATATTTCAAAAGAATCAATGGGATCATAGCAATTATCATAGCATTCATCCTTCAGTAATGTAATATCCCAAATTTTAAATTTGGAATGTTATACATTAGATAATCATTGCATATCATGTTTTATTGCTTTTCCGTTCCGTAATCCTCGAAATCCTAAGCAACTCAAGGACCCTCGGAGAGAGTTGGGGATTTCCCGGTTTTCATATTTGATTCTTTTATCAAATTTTGAAACGAGGATTTTGGTTTTAATTATTTTTCTCTCCGAAAATATTTCATATTAAAATACAAGAGAGGAGATAATATGACTTCTCCAAAATAAATGAAATATTGGAGGAAAAATATTAAAATCCAATATTTGTTTTACTTGGATTTTATTGCAATTTTGTTTGCATTAGAAAAATTGCACGTTTTTCAAAATTGCATTTTAGGGCCAAGAAAATGTTCATCTCGTTCTAAATATTTTATTTAGATGGTGAAAATTTATTTTGGCATTTTTAGATTTTATTTATTTTTCTAGGATTTTATTTCGGTCGGTGAAATTATTATTTTTTTAAAAAAAAGTTCTCGCGCCCGACTGGGCTTAAGGCCCAGCCGAGCCAGGCCGCCGCCGCCTTCCCCGCGCACGCGCTGCCGCCGCCGACTCGGACGAGGAGTACGAGCCGGACTCCACCGCCGCCGCCTTGGCCCCTCCTCCAAGCCGCCCCGCCCCGCACCTTTATATACGCGCCGCCCAAGCCCCCCACCCCCACAGCCACCGCCGCCCCGCGCCAAGCCCTGCCGCCCGCGCCGCGCCTAGCCGCCGCCGCCTTGCCGCCGCCGCCGAACGCCGTCGCCGCCCCCGCGAGCCGCCGCCCCGCCGCCGAAACTCGCCTCGTCGGACCTCTCGCCGGAGGTAGTCACCGGACTCCGCCGCCGGTTTTTTTAATATAAAACCGTTCGTTTTTTTAGAAACCCTAGATCCGTTTTTTTCGGATTCGCCGGTTTTTCTTGGTTCTTCTAGTTAGCGGATGTTCGTCCGAACGTTCGTTTTAATGAACGGTTCTTCGCCTGTAAGATATAGCTAATGAACACTCGTTCGTTAGTCTGTTCGTCAGTTTTCTTTTATCGGATTTATGCCGTGATTTTCTCTAATCGCGATTTCTGATCCAATCTTAGTTTCTGTTTATCTTTTTGCTCGTTAGTCGGAATCAGGCGATTCAAGCGCCTAGAGTTTCATCTCAAAACCCTCTTTCCGTTTAACCAACTCAAACAAGTTTTCTCTACTGTAAAATTTGACCTAGTTTCAGACTAGTAAACGAAGCTTCTTTCTTCCGCTGTTTGAGTTTCGTTGCTCCGTTTGGTTTGATTCTTTTTGTGAACCGGAGTTCTTAATTTGAACTTTCTGGTCAACCTCTTTTATTTGAGTTTTGCTTGTGCATCATTGCTTGTTACTTTTGTATGCTATTGTTTGCTTGCGATAGAACACCTGGAGTGCGAAGCGTGCTACTACGAGTCCCTAGGTTTCGCAGATCGTCAGCAAGGCAAGTAACACTTTGATCATACCCCTTTATCACCCAGTTTTTATGCATTAGTTCCAATCCTCAAACATTGCATGATTAGGATGTCATTAACTTGTGGGTTGGGAAGTAGTTGATGAGGTAAAACCTATTGCCCTGTTACATTCAAACCCTTCGGAGTTACTCTACGTGTTGCTTATATTACTATGCTATGCTATGCTCGTAGACGTGGTTTGGGTTTGAGTGAAATCCATGACAGATGTCAGATTGTCAAATTAATGGTTCAACTTAAGGTGGCAACTTAATCAAACAACTGGGTGGATTGAGGCACCTGGAGTACCCAGTGTTGCCTGTATTTTTTTGGAAATCCCGGAGTACCCGTGTGATCTTCCTATGGACCGCCACCCAGGCTCAAAGGGAACTGAGATGATTCATGCTAGAAACTTCCGTGTGCAGCCACAAGCTATTATGGGCTCTAGCATAGTTGAGTAAGTTACGTGAAGCTCTTGAAGAGGCAGATCAGCAGGTAGTGGGATGTAGGTTTGGTATGGTCTGTCCAGAGTAGAGAGTTAATGTTTCTGAAAGACTGTGTCTCGGTCATCCGTTTCTCAAACACCCTGTAGTGCGAGAAATCCAACGGAGGAGATCGAGTCTTGTGGGGAAAAGTGCGCAAACCTCTGCAGAGTGTACAATCTAATCATGGTTAGCCGTGTCCCCGGTTACGGACAATTCTTGAGTATCTAGTACTTGAGTTATCAGATGTATCTCATCATGTTTAATTAATATTGTTGGGTTGTTAATCACTTTAATTGGGATTGAGTTGGAGGAACCTTCTCAATGATGTTTCAACTACCATGATAGTAAAATTAAAATCTATTCCTTTGTTGTAGGAAAAAATTGGCTTTTCACAAAAACTATAAACCATAGAGCTTTCCACCAGCCATATATGCATATAGTGATAGCATTATTTTGTTCTTGCTCTACTGTGTTATGTTGCCAACATATTCCATGTGCTGACCCATTTTAGGGCTGCAACATATTATGTTGCAGACTTTTCAGACGAGGAGTAAGGTTCGTTAGGTCGTTGCCGTGTAGCTCAACTATGCCGTTGGAGTTGATGGACTCACTTTATCTTCCAAGCCTTCCGCTGTTATCGTATTAGATGGCCTTAAGCCATATTGTTGTAATAAGTTCTCTCTTGAGACATTCGATGTAATAAGTGTGTGATTGCTACTCTATTATAAATCCTTCGAGTACTGTGTGTGTCAGCATTACCGATCCAGGGATGACACTGAAGCACAGAGACTTGACCATCTGAGGTCGGGTCGCTACAGGTAAGCATGAAAGAAAATTAAACAATGTATGGGTTGAAGAGTTACTCTCATTAGAAGGTGGGCACGGGTGATCAATCCGCTCTTCCTCCTTTTGTTCTTCGCTCTCCTCATCATCCTTTTCATCCAATGAGCTCACAATTTCATCAATTTCTTCTTCCATAGATTCCTGCAAAATATTAGTCTCTTCTTGGACAGCGGAGACTTTCTCAATAAGTGCATTAATATCGGAATTGTATTCATAATTCTCATAGCAATATCTAAGGATAGCTAAATTTTCAGGTCTATAAACCGAATCATCAAAATCTTCAAACTCTTTAAACATAGATTCAATTTCATAAGCACCCATAAAAGCAACAAATTCTTCTATTTGTTCCACATCATAGTAATCATATATACCATTAGCATAAGAAGCTAAGATTTTATTATCATTATATTCACAAAAAAAGGGAAGGTGTGGAGCCTTCATCCTAGAGCAACAAGTATAATCATATCTCAAGCATAGTTGCCTAGCATACCACTTCAATATATGAATTTGATCCCATAATAGTTTCCCTTTTTGTGTCAAGCGGTAATCCCTAAAGTATTCACGTTGATCCAACGTTACTCCCATTACATAATTGAATGGGGTTTTCTCAGGATTATTAAAGTAGTACATAATATCTTTCACATAACCAGCATTGAGGGTTTTAGGAGGTTCCCCATCTCCATGAGCAGAAAGTACACCTATTTTTTGGGTATTTCGTGTTCCATATCCATAACTAAAGATAAAGAACAACTAAGAACAGAAAAAAAATTACTTAGTGATAAAGAAAACAAGCACACACGAGAATATTCACCCCACGCTATTGCTCCCCGGCAACGGCGCCAGAAAAAGGTCTTGATGACCCACAAGTATAGGGGATCACAACAGTTTTCGATAAGTAAGAGTGTCGAACAACGAGGAGCTAAAGGTAGAACAAATATCCCCTCAAGTTCTATCAACCACCGATACAACTCTACGCATGCTTGACGTTCGCTTTACCTAGAACAAGTATGAAACTAGAAGTATTTTGTAGGTGTTGTTGGATAGGTTTGCAAGATAATAAAGAGCATGTAAATAAAAAGTAGGGTCTGTTTAGATAAAGACACAACTAAGTTACTTTTAGTAAAGAGCTTTTTGTTATGAGAAAGTTATTTGTCCCTAGGCAACCGACAACTAGACCGGTAATCATTGTTGCAATTTTATATGAGGGAGAGGCATAAGCTAACATACTTTCTCTACTTGGATCTTATGCACTTATGATTGGAACTCTAGCAAGCATCCGCAACTACTAAAGATCATTAAGGTAAAACCCAACCATAGCATTAAAGTATCAAGTCCTCTTTATCCCATACGCAAACAACCTACTTACTCGGGTATATGCTTCTGTCACTCACGCCACCCACCATAAGAAAATCATGAACATATTGCAAACCCTATAGCGGGGATCCCTCACGCTTGCGAGAACACCATAGGACAACACCAATAATAAAACATGCAACTCAAACCAATCACGATCATCAAATAGCCCATAGGACAAAACGGATCTACTCAAACATCATAGGATAGCCATACATCATTGGGAAATAATATATAGCGTTGAGCACCATGTTTAAGTAGATATTACAACGGGTAAAAGAGAGGTTACACTGCTGCATAGAGGGGGGAAGAGTTGGTGATGATGGCGGTGAAGATTGCGGTGATGATGATGGCCCCCGGTGGCACTCCCGCGCCACCGGAAGCGAGGGGGAGAGAGCCCCCCTCATTCTTCTTCTTCCTTGACCTTCTCCCTAGATGGGAGAAGGGTTTCCCCTCTGGTCATGGTCTCCATGGCGTGGGAGGGGCGAGAGCCCCTACGAGATTGGATCTGTCTCTCTGTTTCCGCGTTCTCAGATTCTACCCTTTCACTGTTTCTTATATTCCCGAAGATCCGTAACTCCGATTGGGCTGAAATTTTAACACGGTCTCTATCCGGATATTAGCTTTCTTGTGGCGAAAGAAGGGCATCAACCGCCTTACGGGGTGGCCACGAGGGTCAGGGGCGCACCTGCCCCCCTGGGGCGCGCCCCCTGCCTTGTGGCCCCCTCGGGCATCGTCTCGCGTGGATTTTTCTTCCCAAAAATCATATATATTCCAAAAAAATCTCCGTAAATTTTTATCCCGTTTGGACTCCGTTTGATATGGATATTCTGCGAAACAAAAAAACGTGCAACAAACAGGAACTGGCACTGGGCACTGGATCAATATGTTAGTCCCAAAAATAGTATAAAAAATTGCCAAAAGTATATGAAAGTTGAATAATATTGGCCTGGAACAATCAAAAATTATAGATACGACGGAGACGTATCATTACACCATAATGCTAATGATGGAGATTTATTTGGTGGGATTTATGCAACTCGTTTAGCTAACCACTTGGGTGTACCCATAAGGGGGTATGATATTGAGTTTCCACCTACATTTCTAGATTAGGAGGCTATGGTACGCTATCGGTTTCTTAAGAGAAACAAATAGTTCCTCCAGTACAGACTAATCTTTGATAGACGGCGCGCCATCCTTGTTACCCTTCCTGCTCCTGCTTTCTTTAACTTTCGGGCAAATGGTGATATTTTATAACTAGAGAGGAAGCAAACGAGTATGAGAGAACAGCGGAGGCTACTCGCCTCCATGCTGCAGCACTTCAGGCAGTGGCCGATGCATCTCAGTACAACCCCGACTACAACTTTGGATATCTGCCAGGCCAGCCATGGGCCTAGACCAACTTAGGCCAAAAGCATAAGATTGGTGGAGTACGTATTTCTCACCAACATTACATTCATGTTCACACACTCATTTCAGTTGTTAGTGTTCATACTTTTTCATTGTATTATCCATTCTAGTTTAATTAACTTTTTCCAGTTTCTTCTTGTGTGCTTGATTAACCTTAAGAATAACAAAAACAAAAACAAATAGTTTTATCTTACTTTCTATGCATGCTTAGTTGTAATATTAAAAGAAAACCCAAAAATATTTCTCGTTCTTCTTATGCTTGTTGGGAGCTTTCCTGTGTTAATAGTTTTTCTCATTTTGTTTTACTTTCTTCAGAAAAACAAAAACTCCAAAAATATTTTAGTGTGTTTCTTCAAAATTCTTTTCTTTTCTTTGGGGGTCGAGAGGAGAAGACCACGATGAAAATGTTGAGTGGCTCTCATATGCATTATTGTTGATCTAATAAAGGGTTCATATCACCTTGTCTTCTCCTTTGAATAAATGTTTGCATATTCCAGCTTAGTCCAATGCACGCGCACTATTATTATTATTATCCACACCGTTCGGCCGTGTAAGTGAAAGGCAATAATGACGATATATGATGAAATGATTGAGATGAGGAATAGTTGGTATGAACTCGACCTATCTTGTTTTTGTAAATATGATCAGTTCATCGTTCCCGATTCAGCCTATTATGAATGAAACATGTTTGCAATGACAATTAGGGATTATAGTTACTCATGCCATACTTAATTAGCTAGGAGTTTATAATGGTTTACCTTGCGTACCAACATGGAAATTAAAATGGTTGCGATGTAGTATGATAGGATGGTATCCTCCTTTGAATGATTCGAGTGGCTTGACTTGGCACATGTTCACTCATGTAGTTGAAACGAAATCAACATAGCCTCTACGATATTTATGTTCATGGTGATTTATATCCTACTCATGCTTGCACTCAATGTTGGTTACTCTCAATGCATGTTTATGACTGTTGTCGCTCTCTAGTTGGTCGCTTCCCAGTCTTTTTCTAGCCTTCACTTGCACTACGCGGGAATACTGCGTGTGCATCCACTTCCATAAACCCGAAGTTGTTCCATATGAGTCCACCATACCTTCCTATATGCGGTGTTTACCTTCCGTTCCAAGTAAATTTGCAAGTGCCAAACTCTAAACCTTCAAATGATAATATGTTTTGTATGCTCGAATCTCTCATGTACCAACTAGGGTTGTAAATATCTTCCATGCTAGGTGGGTTATTCTCACAATGAGTGGACTCCGCTCATCATTCACAAGAAAATGGCGGGTAACCGGGATGCCCAGTCCCATGCTCAATTCAAATCAAAATAATTGCAAACAAAATTCCCCCAGGACTGTTGTTAGTTGGATGGTGCCTGTTGTTTCGGACCAGCCGTGGAGTGTGCTTGTTGGTGGTGGGGGAGTATAAACTTTACCATTCTGTTTGGGAACCGCCTATAATGTATGTAGCATGGAAGATACTGAGATCTCTTGGTTGTTATATTGACAATGAAAGCATGCCGGTCAAAATATTATTTATCTCTATTTCAAAACTCGAGCTCTAGCACATCTGCAAATCCCTGCTTCCGTCTGCGAAGGGCCTATCTATTTACTTTTATTGCTGAGTCATCATCCTCTTATAAAAAGCACCAGTTAGAGAGCACCACTGTCATTTGTATGCATTGTCATTAACTTATATTGAGTATGTCGGTGACTAGATCTCTTTTACCTTGAATTACAATGTCTAGTCAGTCCTTGATCTTCAGGGGTGCTTTGCATTTATGTTTTGCGGTCTCAGAAAGGGCTAGCGAGATACCATCTTGTTATATTATATCATGATTGTTTTGAGAAAGTGTTGTCATCCGAGATTTATTATTATTGCTCGCTAGTTGATTATGCCATTGATATGAGTAAACGTGAGACCTAAAAGTTATTGTGAATATGGTTAGTTTATAATGTTTGCTGAAAACTTGAATGTTGGCTTTACATATTTGCAACAACAAGATCAAACAGAGTTTGTAAAAGTTTTTCTTTATCACTTTCAGTTTGTCAACTGAATTACTTGAGGACAAGCAATGGGTTAAGCTTGGGGGAGTTGATACGTCTCTGTTGTATCTACTTTTCCAAACTTTATTACCCTTGTTTTGGACTCTAATTTGCATGATTTGAATGGAATTAACCCGGACTAACACTGTTTTCAACAGAATTGGCATTGTGTTATTTTTGTGCAGAATAAAAAGTTCTCGGAATGACCTGAAACTTCATGAAGATAACTTTTTGAATTAATAAAAAATATTGGCGAAAGAATCAACCGAAGGGGCCCCACACCCTGGCCACAAGGGTGGGGGCGCGCCCACCCCCCTGGTGCACGCCACCCGACCTTGTGGGCCCCCTGGAGCTCCACCGACCTCAACTCCAACTCAATATATTCACGTTCAGGGAGAAAAAAATTAGAGAGAAGGATTCATCATGTTTTACGATACGGAGCCGCCGCCAAGCCCTGATTTTTCTCGGGAGGGCATATCCGGAGTCCGTTCGGGGCTCCGGAGAGGGGAATCTGTCGCCATCGTCATCATCAACCATCTTCCATCACCAATTTCATGATGATCACCGATGTGCGTGAGTAATCCCATCGTAGGCTTGCTGGACGGTGATGGGTTGGATGAGCTTTACCATGTAATCGAGTTAGTTTTGTTAGGGTTTGATCCCTAGTATCCACTATGTTATAAGATTGATGTTGCTATGGCTTAGCTATGCTTAATGCCTGTCACCAAGGCCCGAGTGCCATGATTTCAGATCTGTACCTGATGAGGACATCAATACCATTGTTACACCCACAACCCCTGCTGTTATACATACTGGACCAATTACTAGAGCTCGCGCATACTAATTCAATTATCAGGTACTTTCGTTTCTTGGTAACGATTCTAATGTTCATGAGAATATGATGCTGCCTAAATTGGATACATTTGTTTTGCTTACAAATGAAGGGCCTAGCTTGGACAAGAAAGATGAACCTTGGATCAAGTTCAAGCATGGAGATGATGGCATGCGCAAGGGGGTCAAGAACGGAGTTACAAGTGATGATTTCAGGACTTTGAAGCCACCATAAGGAGTGCATGAAGCCTTGGACGAAATATACAAGATGCCACTTCATAAATTTTGTCCAGAGGCTATTTTAGGTGCTCCGTCACCTTATTATTGGGCCAGGCCCATGTATTTTCGAAATACTTAAGTATAGGCTGTTTTTAGATTCCGTATGTGTGGGGAAACAAGAGTTAGGGTTGGTTTCAGACCCCTCCTCCAAGGGCCACGAAATCCCCCCTCTTCCTCCATATATATGTTGTTGAAGAGGTTCGGACATCATATGGGCGCCGTCTTCATGTTGTTGAAGAGGTTCGTGCTCGTTGCCGTGGTCGAAGGGGATGGCCCTTGCTCGACCTTCTTGGCGTCGTCTTGTTGTAGGAGGCCCATATGATGTGGCACCTCGTAGCTCGTCTCCATGACCGAAGGGACTGTCCCATGCTCGGCCATCGTCCTTGAGGGGATTCTGAAGATGGAAGTGTCGCCCTCGCTCGTAGGTGGTCGCCTCGTTGTTGAAGATGTTGATGTGGGCGAACTCACGGGAAGTAGGAGAAGATGCCGTATGTCCAAAGGTGAAGATTCCTTGATAGCACTTGGCGAAGATGCCGAAGTGGTTGGTGTAGCCGTAGCTCCGTCTTGGTGGTGCTCATCTCGTGTTCTTTTCTTGTGCTCATGAAGTTTGGACTTGGCGTGAAGTAGGGCTTGTTGGGACTTGTAGGAAGGCGCATCTCGAGCATCTTCATGTTGATGGTGGCGTTGTCGCACTTGAGCTCGTAGTAGATGTCGTTTGTCATCGTCGTCCTGCACATGTTGCTTGGAGGTGACTTGCCCTTCATGACGAGGTGGATCACGAATGTGATGGTGGTCGCCATGGAGATGTGGACGTGGACGTCTTGCGCTTGTGTCGCTTGGGCGCTCCGAAGAGGATCGATGTGCTTGCCGCCGCCTTGAAGACGACGAAGGGGAAGTAGACTTGATCAAGGCACGAATCTCCTCCATCCTTGCATCTTGCTCCTCCTTTTGTGCGGAAAGCTTGTTGTCGATGTAGTCCCTTTTCCTTGCTTCGGAGTGACGAATGTCGATGGAGAGGTTCTCGATGCGCTCTCGCAGTCTTGATTGTGCGCCTTGCATTTTTCGTTGTAGATCGAAGATTGACGCTTTGGTGATGTAGTTGTTCACGCCGTCGTTGTTGTGGAAGACCGGAGATGAAATGCCTTGCCTATCCATCACAAGATTCGAGCCAATATGAGTGGAGAAAGAGAAGAACGAATACCAAATGTACCTTGACCGAAGTTGAAAGTGGATCAATGATCACTCCAATGTGGACAAGGAAATAGCACAATTGTTACCAATTCTTGTCGGTTTCTCACACCTACACAAGTAAGGCTTATGGTGGAGCTCGGTGAGGATAGTGGCACAAAAATTTAATGCAAAATGTTAGCAAGAGTCAATAATGTTGAAAGAGATTCACAAATTCGCAAGTGTAACAAGTAGACCAATAGCAATATGTGGCACACGGAAACACACACACACGGATAGATAAATGGGGTCGTGCAACCAAGGATGAGCACAAAATGTGGAATCCACGGAAAACGCTCATGTTGCACAACTCAATAGAGACGCTAGCACGATTGCTCACTAGGCGGATAGGACACTTGTGCACAACCTATAAGATGCAAAATGTAACAACTTCTATCCCAAGTATGCTATATATGTATGATGTTCCAGTGGTATGATCCAAGATGATCTTATATGACAATCTTATGCAATGTGGTGGATGCTATGGCTATTGCTTACAAGCTTCTTTCTCTTTCTCTTTTGCTTAAAAGCTTATTCTTTTTTTTGTATATGGCCACTTTGCGAAATGCACAAACCAAGATAGCAATTTTGTATATGCGGGAACAAACTTGAGGCACACGAGATGATATGATACCAATATGATATGGTATGTATACAATGTATGGTGTAGATCACTAATGTGCACATGTAACGTTGTTGGCAATACTCAAATGGCTAGTCTCCATAGGCAAGTGACGCAAAATGGGCTAGGGGTTATCAATGCAATGGCAAGGGAATAAACAATGGAGGGATACCACGATACCAAGATGATATGGAGGTTACCGTCCGCGGTGATGATGAGTGGTGGTGATCTTGATGGAGATACCAAGATGATGGTGACTCGTCCCTAAGTAGCCGAAATACCTTAGGAAACAGAAAAACCACAACTCAAAATCTCAAGGACAAAAGTCAAATGGTGGTAGCGGAATGCGGTGGTGTTGCACTAGGCAATGTAGAAGTGGAGGTTATGGTGGTGGACTATACACAGTGTCTAAGTTGAAAGCACGGTCCCTAAGTAGCCGAAACACCTTAGGAGACACAACTCACAACACAAACAAAATTGGGTTAAGTTGGGGTGGTGAAAGTGTATGGTGGGCAAGGTTATGCGGAAGTGGTGGTGTTGGTTGATGTAGAAGCAACCGTCCCTAAGTAGCCTAGACACCTTAGGAGACTCTAATCACTCCTCAAGCAACCACTAATGCTACGGGGATCAATATGGGTTAGGTTGCGGAAGTCGGTGGTGGTGTAGCGGATGATGTGGTGTAAGCCCTAGGCAAAGATGCCAAAGTTACAAAACTTTGATGGAGTCAAATGATTTTGGTGGTATTTTTGTGGGAAGGGGGAAGTCAAGAGATTTTCAATGAGCTAAAGAACGCGAAAATCGGAGTTCGGATGAATTAGTTATGGTCGAAACAAAAATCAGCCGAAGGTGATATCTACAGGTAGCGGACGTCCGGTCGCCGGATGTCCGGTCGGGTCGAAAATCCGCTGATTCTGCTCGGGTTAGGGGGTTCCGGTCGTCCGGTAAGGTCGGACGTCCGGTGGTTCCTGCGGCTCCGGATGTCCGGTAAGGTGACGGTCGTCCGGTGTATCGGGGTCAACTCCAGATCCGAGATTCGGGACGCGATTTTGGGCTGAATTTGGGGATTTTGGGGTCAAAATTGATGAGATTTCGTGGATGAAAGATGAGGAAACTTGGGGAGATGCCTAGATCCACTTGAAACCAAGCAAATCCATGGATCAAAATCAACAAAACATCATCAAACCAACAAATCACAAAAAAATTTGGGGCTATTTTTGGTGGGGATTTTCGAATTTAGGACGAAATCAAGCAAAAGAAGGCTACAAAACGGTGGGGGAGGCTCCGAAATCGTGATCAACGTGGCTCATGATACCAAGATGATGTAGGGTAGAACCCTAATCGCCCGATCTTTCACGAAAGGAGCGGATCCTGCGAAGAACACGAGGAACACGAGGGGAAAACGAGG
>NC_041382.1:351271753-351287757 GCF_002162155.2 Triticum dicoccoides | reverse complement strand
GAAATAGTCACACATGTTTTAGATCCTCGAATACATAAGAGAAGATACACGTCCACGAACAACTAAGGACGATACAAGGGTAGCCGGTCTTCTCCGTGAGGAGGTCTTGAATCCACGGGGGGATCTTCCCTTAGAAATGGGGTTTGAATCCAAAGGGATCTTCTTCGAAGAGGCCGCGGTCTCTCGCAAGGAGGAGATCCGATATGGATGAGCGTAGCTCTATCTCTCAAATGAGCTATCACAATGCTAACCCTCAAATGGTGGAGGTGGAGGAGTATATATAGTCTAGTGCCACAAAGGGGTAAGTGAGGGCGAAGGGATACATGGGCTCGGCCCGATACACTCTGCACAGACAGGCGCCGGACGTCCGATGGGTACCGGATGTCCGGTGGCTCACGAGGGTCCGGTCGTCCGGTACTTGTCGGATGTCCGGCGTTTGGGCTCGGTTGACATGGCGCCGGATTTCCGGAGACGGTCGGACGTCCGGTCGCTAGAGTGTGTCGAACGTCCGGTCGCTGGAGTGTGTCGAATGTCCGGGACTTGTCGGACGTCCGCTCGTTTGGCTCGGGTGCGGGATTGCGGTCGTCCGGTCTGGGCCGGTCGTCCGGTGGGTCTTCAGGCGTCAGACGTCCGGTGTCTGGAGCTTCTTCCGTAGCTCTTCTTCTTGTTCCTCGCGCTTGGTGTCCTCGCCTTCTTGTCCATGGTCTTCCTCTTGGTTCCTGGTCATGCATAGCACACATGTTTGAGGTAGTAGCCATGTCTCACGTATGGAAAGTGATGGTTCGAAGAGGAGCGAGTTCACCTTGTGTCCAATGGTGTATAGATGAGGTCTCGTCTTATGTTCTCTTAGGGCTTGGAGAGTAGTCGGAGTGTACATGGGGATGAACGTGGGATGCTCCGCATCACTTAGCACTTATGATGCGGCCCGAGGCTTAGTGCGGGGGCGTCGCTCCAGACTGCTGTCGACGTCCCATGCGGAGCTGCCCGCGAGCGGGCCTTTCCCCTTCTTGGGCTCCTCCGCCTCTAGAATTGTGGAGTCCGCCCTCTTCTTCCTCCCCCCATCAGGGGGATAATCGCTCTCCTCCTCCTCCTCATCGTCGTCGTCTTCGGCGATGGAGGAACGGGTCTTGTCTTCGGACGTCGTGTCCGAAGCGCCCTTGCAGTGGGGGCCACCCCGGACCCCCTTGGCCTTCCCCGTGGCCTTCTTCGCCGGTGCCGTATAGGGCACCGACACCAGCATCTTCGCTAAATGCGGAATGATTGGTTCTTCAGGCAACGGAGCCGGACACTGGATCTACTTCGCCCTCTCCATCCAGTCTTGAAGAAGCTATGATAATAATAGCTTAGATATCATCATTGAAACAAGCAAGTAGGGGATGCGTTAAAAATAACATACCTCATTGGCGAGGTGGTTGATGTCGTGCCCGCGGTCCGAATCTATGGCCGGCGGTGTCTCGTTGCCCTTGAAGAGCAACTTCCAGGCGTCTTTGTGAGTAGTTTCGAAGAGCCTCTTCAGGGTATGGTGCTTCTTCGAATTAAACTCCCATAGAGGGCGGCTTTGGCACGGGAGAATCCGGCGAACTAGGATCACCTGGATTATATTGACAAGCTTGATATCTTTGTCCACCATGCTTTGAACGCGCGTCTGCAGCGCTATCATCTCATCTGGCGAACACCAGTTCGAGCTCTTCTCAACCCAGGAGGCGAGCCACATTGGAGCACCAGAGGTGAATTCGGTAGCTGCTGCCCAGTTTGCACCGCGGGGTTCTGTAATGTAGAGCCATTGTTTCTACCATTCCTTGACAGTCTCCACAAAAGTGCCTTTTGGCCAGGAGACATTGGTCAGCTTACTCACCATGGTTCCTCCTCACTCCGCGTGCTGGCCATCCACCACCTTAGGCTTCACGTTGAAGACCTTGAGCCACAACCCGAAGTGGGGTTGGATGCGGAGGAAGGCCTCACACACGACGATGAACGCCGAGATGTTGAGGAAAGAGTTCAGGGATAGATCATGAAAGTCTATTCCATAATAGTACATCAGCCCGCAGATGAAAGGGTGAAGTGGAAACCCTAGCCCGCGGAGGAAATGAGGGATGAATACCACCCTCTCGTTGGGCTTCGGTGTGGGGACGACTTGCCCCTGGGCTGGAAGACGGTGGGCGATTTCCTTCGCCAAGTACCCGGCCGCCCGAAGCTCAGTAATGTCCTTCTCCTTGACAGAGGAGACCATCCACTTGCCTTGACCTCCAGATCCGGACATGGTTGAGTGCTACCTTGAGTGGGAAGGAGATGAGACCTTGGGCGCTGGAGCTCAAGAGGGGAAGGGCAGAGGAAGAGAGAAGGCGTGGGAGAAGAAGGGGGGATCCTTATCCCCTTATAAAGGAAGTGAATATCAAACGCCTCCCCACTCGCCCTAAAACTTGCCTATTCCCAAGGGCTGTGTAAACGACATGGTTGGGTCACCGATGCCCGCATTGATGAAAATCCCGCGATATGGGGACACGATCTCTGCTTTGACAAGACATGCCAATGGAAACCGCATCTCGAAGCGCGGAATGACGAACAAAAATGGTTTGATATAGTGACCAAACAGATGTGATGTTGTCTTACAAAAAGTTGTCAGGAGATGGGACTCGTGAAATACTATATTCCTTGCGGTTGTGTGTGGTACTTGTATTGCAGATCTGGACACCTTCGTTTCATCCAAAGACTATCCTGGAGTATTCAGAAAGTAGAACCCGCATTGCAATGCCGAAGACAATCTACGCGCTGGACACATCGTCATTGTGATGAGGACATCAATAACATTGTTACACCCACAGCCCTTGCCGCTATACATACTGCACCAATTACTAGAGCTCGCGCACGCCAATTGAATTATCAGGTACTTTCGTTTCTTGGTAACGATTCTAATGTTCATGAGAATATGATGCTGCCTAAATTGGATACATTTGTTTTGCTTACAAATGAAGGGCCTTGCTTGGACAAGAAAGATGAACCTTGGAGCAAGTTCAAGCATGGAGATGATGGCATGCGCAAGGGGAACAAGAACGGAGTTACAAGTGATGATTCCAGGACTCTGAAGCCACCATAATGAGTGCATGAAGCATGGGACGAAATATACAAGATGCCACTTCATAAATTTTGTCCAGAGGCTATTCTAGGTGCTGCGTCACCTTATTATTGGGTCAGGCCCATGTATTTTCAAAGTACTTAAGTATAGGCTGTTTTTAGAGTCCGTATGTGTGGGGAAACAAGAGTTAGGGTTGGTTTCGGACCCCTCCACCAAGGGCCACGAAATTCCCCCTCTCTCCTCCATAAATAGAGCCCTTAGGGCATCGCTTAGACTTTGGGGATTTGTTTAGTTAAAAGTTAGCCATTGCAACTTCGTGTACTTCGTTTGTGTCCAACGACCAGACCAAGGCCGCTTACGGATCCCCAGCATTATCAATACTTCATATATATTTGCAATATTCAGATTGCAATATCATATTCTTGCTTGTTCTTTGATTGCTTGCAGGAATAGACCTTCGTGGTCAGGCTGACCGTGCGTCCGGCTTCGTCAGTAACCTCAGGAGATTGGCTTAGCGATTGCTAAGGCGCAACGTCGTGCATGTTTGTAGTCGGATCATCAAAGTCGTCTCCACCAAATCGATAGTTATCATCTCATCGAGAGATCAGGACACCCTCGCCTCTATCAAGTGGTATCAGATTTCCAGGTTGCTCGGTGAGATTTTACAGTTTTTCGTAGTTTAGATCGAGTCTGTTCTTCATACCTATAGTCCACAAAAAAAAGCCAAAAAAATAGGGTTAGTTCATCATATCCGAACCAATATGGGCCTTTGCATAGTCTTTTCAGTATTTTGCTTTGTTGAATTTGCGGTTGCATCGTCGTGTCTAGTTGCTGGTCTTAGAGTCTAGTGAGTTTCAAGTTCTGGTCATAAGTTGTCACGCCGCCGCCGCACCATCATCATCGCCCCTGCCATCTACCATCACCGCTTATCCGCCACCAATCCGTCTCCATATACCATCACCAATCCGTCTCCATATACCATCACCAATCCGTCTCCATATACCACCACCAATCCGTATCCATATACCACCACCGCTGCCATATCCTACCATCATATATCCACCACCAATCCGAGTTCCTTTCATATTAGATTTGTTTTCGAGGTCCGTCTACTTTCCGAATCGTGTTTCCTTGCCTGAGTAGGTTTCGAAAAAAAAGAGTCTGGAGACCCCCAGGCAGTTTTTAGGCCAAAATTTTCACAGGCAATTTTTTCCCTATCCTATTTTTAGGCTTTTCTGAGTCTTTTGAGCCATGTGCCATCATAGTGATTTTTTGGCGCACTTTTTTGTCGTCGCTGCCCTAATTTCGGAAAAAAAGTCGATTTTTTGTGTGTGCCCATCCTGTCAGTTTGATGAGGGAAGAGTTTTGAGACACTCGCCATTATAGTGATTTTTTCGCAAAAAAAGAGGAGCGCCAAAAAAAGAGCGAAAAAAGTTCCAGAGTGTGCTTTTCCCTTGTTTACATGTAGCGCCGTGATTTTTGTTAGTGTTCTAGGCTCGCGTCTCTAGCACGGTCTAGCTTAGGACCAGCACACTACCATCGTTGAGCGTTTATTCAACTTTTCATCTCTGAATTGATTATTGCTGACCCTTTTTGCTACCATATTATAAGCCTTCCTAGCTCCACATATATCTACGTTTTGCGTTTGACTCTCCCTGGTAATCGCTCTATCCAAGCTTTGAGAGTTTTGACTACGACGGTTGCCGATCACCGCCTGCTGCTGGGTAAGAACAGGTAAGAATTTGAGATTTGCTTGACGGATTTGTGACACTCCACCACCGCCATTTTCTAGTAGTCTGTAGGATCATATTCTTGTGTGTTTCTATTGTTGCTAACCATGGCAGGATCACAACCCGACGCGATTGACTGGGAGAACATGACAAACAAAGAGTTACATGATAAGTTTCAGCAAATGATGAGTGGACAGGTGGAAGATGTGCTAAACAGATTTGAAGAGGCCATGGAGAAGATAGATGGCATTGAGAAGGCATTCGAAACAAAGCTCGATAACAAGTTTAATGAATTGCTCGCTTGTCTTCCACCGCCCGCTACACCTATCGCACCTCTACAACAACAACAACATCGTCTTCCAAATCAAGTGGGACGAGCACAACACGTTCCCATTGAGCCTGTTCAAACTTCTGGTGCTGCTGTACCTACTGTTAGTGCTTCTGTCGCTCCTGCTGCTACTGCAGAGGCAGAGGACCATTACAAGGATGAGGTTGATCAAAATCAGAACTATGTGCAACCACCAGCACCACCACCACCAGGTCGTCCTCATGCATATCATCGCAACGGTAGGGCTGGACCACCACCTGAGGTACATGACCATCTTCCTAAACAAAAATTGAATATTCCACCATTTGAGGGTAGATATGTTCCTGATATATATCTTACTTGGGAGTTAGAAACTGAACAACGATTTACATGTTTACAATATCCTGAGGAGAGACGTGTTCCTGCTGCTGTTTGTGCTTTCACTAGCTTTGCATGTGTTTGGTGGTCTAAACATTGTAGATTGATTATATCCTATTCCAGCTACTTGGGCTGCTTTGAAAACTGCTATACGTACTCATTGGGTTCCACCATATTATCAACGTGAATTACTTCAAAAATTGCAGCGCTTAAGACAGGGAAAAAAATTCTGTAGAAGAATATTATAAGGAATTACAAAATGGCATGATTAGATGTGGTATTGTTGAGGAGAATGAAGCTATGCTTGCACGTTTTATGGGTGGATTAAATAGACAGATTCAGACCATTCTAGAGTATAAGGAGTATACTAATATCACTCGTTTATTCCATCTTGCTTGTAAAGCTGAACGTGAAGTGCAGGATCGACAGGCATTGGCGCGAACTAACTTTTCTGCAGGTCGATCTTCATCATGGACACCACGTGCATCCTCTACTTCCACTCCACCAGCACCTCCATCAGGTGCCACCTCCAGCCGTGATACAAGAAAGCAGGCACAACCACCACTATCTGCCAAGAGCACACCTACCGGGCCTGTGCAAAGCTCTTCTTCTTCATGGCATCAACAGGGCACACAAGTGATATTATTTGTCGTCGTTGTAAGGGAAGAGGACATTTTGTGAGAGAATGCCAATCTCAGCGCGTGATGATTGCTATTGAGGATGGTGGGTATGAGTCTGCTAGTGACTATGATGAGGAGACTTTGGCTCTTATTACACATGAAGAACACGGTGGAGACGATTCTGATCATGAGACGCAATACATGGCTGCTGAAGATGCTGACAGGTATGAATGTTTAGTTGCTCAACGTGTTTTGAGTGTACAGGTTACATAAGCTGAGCAAAATCAGAGGCATAATTTGTTCCATATAAAGAGAGTTGTGAAGGAACGTTCAGTTCGCGTCATCATAGATGGAGGGATCTGCAATAACTTGGCTAGCATGGAGATGGTGGAGAAGCTATCTCTCACCACAAGACCACATCGACATCCTTACTACATCCAATGGTTCAACAACAGCGGCAAGGTTAAGGTCACATGTACTGTTCGTGTGCATTTTAGTATCTCTACATATGCTAATTATGTTGATTGTGATGTGGTACCTATGCAAGCATGTTCCTTATTACTTGGTAGACCATGGCAATTTGCTAAAAGTTCTGTACACCATGGTAGAAACAATCAGTATACTCTTGTTCATAAAGATAAAAATATTACTTTGCTTCCTATGACTCCTGAATCCATTTTGAAAGATGATATTAATAGAGCTAATAAAGAAAAATAGGAGAAAAATAAGAGTGAAAATCAGATTGTGGCAAAAGAATTTGAGCAACAAATGAAACCTAATAATAAACCATCTAGTGTTGCTTCCGAAATTAAATTGAAAAGTGCATATTTACTTGCCACAAAATCTGATATTGATGAGCTAGATTTCAGCAAATCTGTTTGCTATGCTTTTGTGTGCAAAGAGGCATTATTTTCTTTCGAGGACATGCCTTCGTCTTTGCCTCCTGCTGTCACTAACATTTTGCATGAGTTTGCTGACGTCTTTCCAGAAGACGTGCCATCGAGATTACGACCTATTCGAGGGATTGAGCATCAAATTGACTTAATTTCCGGTGCATCATTACCCAACCGTGCACCATACCGTACCAATCCAGAGGAGACGAAGGATATTATGCGTCAAGTACGAGAACTGCTCGGCAAAGGTTATATACGCGAATCCCTTAGTTCTTGTGCTGTTCCTATCATTTTAGTGCCGAAAAAGGATGGTACGTCGCGTATGTGCGTTGATTGTAGAGGCATCAATAATATTACTATTCGTTATCGTCATCCTATTCCTAGGCTAGATGATATGCTTTATGAATTGAGTGGCTCTACAATATTCTCCAAAGTTGATTTGCATAGTGGATACCATCAAATTCGTATGAAATTGGGAGATGAATGGAAAACAACATTTAAAACTAAGTTTGGATTATATGAGTGGTTCGTTATGCCTTTTGGGTTAACTAATGCACCTAGTACTTTCATGAGATTAATGAACGGAGTTTTACGTGCTTTCATTGGACGATTTGTGGTAGTTTACTTTGATGACATATTGATTTATAGCAAATCTTTGGAGGAACATTTGGAACATTTACGTGCTGTTTTTATTGCTCTACGTGATGCACGTTTGTTTGGTAACCTTGGAAAGTGCACCTTTTGCACCGACCGAGTATCTTTTCTTGGCTATGTTGTTACTCCACAGGGAATTGAAGTTGATAAAGCCAAGATTGAAGCTATTGAGAGTTGGCCGCAGCCCAAAACGGTCACACAAGTGAGGAGTTTCCTTGGCCTCGCTGGTTTCTATAGGCGTTTTGTGAGAGATTTCAGCACCATTGCTGCACCTCTCAACGAGCTTACAAAGAAGGATGTGCCTTTTGTTTGGGGTACCGCACAGGAAGAAGCCTTCACGGTATTGAAAGATAAGTTGACACATGCTCCTTTACTCCAACTTCCTGATTTTAATAAGACTTTTGAGCTTGAATGTGATGCTAGTGGAATTGGATTAGGAGGTGTGTTATTACAAGATGGCAAACCTGTCGCATACTTTTCTGAATAATTGAGTGGGCCTAGTCTGAACTATTCTACTTATGATAAAGAATTATATGCTCTTGTTCGGACCTTAGAAACATGGCAACATTATTTATGGCCCAAGGAATTTGTTATACATTCTGATCATGAATCTTTGAAACACATTAAAAGTCAAGCAAAACTGAACCGTAGACATGTTAAATGGGTTGAATTCATTGAGACTTTCCCTTATGTCATTAAACACAAGAAGGGTAAAGAAAATGTTATTGCTGATGCATTGTCTCGTCGTTATACTATGCTTTCACAACTTGACTTTAAAATATTTGGTTTGGAGACCATCAAAGATCAATATGGTCATGATGCTGAATTTAAAGATGTATTGTGTAAGTGCATCTAGTGCCACCCCTAGTTGGTTTTGGAGTATTGACGACAAACCTAGTTGAGGGACTAATGTGTTTGTGAGAATTGCAGGATAACACAGGTAGAAGTCCCTCATTGATTCGGTTTTACTACCAGAGATGACCCCTAAAAATGTATGAAGACATTGAAGTCAAAGGTGGTATATGAAGATATTCACATTGAAGACTATGACAAGAGAAGACACTATATGAAGCCTATGGAGCTCGAAGACTTAGATCTTTCGTAGTTCTTTTTCTTTTGTGTTGAGTCATAGGAACCACCGTACTGTTAAGTGGGGTCCAAGAGAACCTGTCAAAATGACTGAAGTGATGCCTAAACCAAAAACCTATGTCTTCGAGTGAAGACTATGAGAGCGAATCTTGTCCAGAGTTGGACAAGTCAGCTTTGCTTGTAGCCCAAGTAAAGTTGCCATGTGAGTTTGAAATCTGACCGTTGGAACACGTGTCAGTTCCTTAGTGACCGTGGGTCATTTCGGACAAATCAGGTCGGGTTGCCAAGTGGCTATAAATAGCCCACCCCCTACAACCATAAATGGTTGGCTGCTCAGATTGAAAGTACGGCTTTTGTCGTTTGAGAGCAACCCACCTCGAAGCCTTTGAGAGAGAATTCCTTGCGAGGATAAAGCCCTAACCACCAGAGCCAGAGAGAATTGGGCATCACTTGAGTCTTCTTGTCTATGTGATCTGAAGACTTATTACACTTGAGGACTGTGCATCCTCCAGCCGGTTAGGCGTCGCGTTCTGAGCATCCAAGAGACATTGTGGATTGCCGGTGAACGAAGTCTGTGAAGGTTTGGGAGTCTACCTTGAAGACTTACTAGAGTGATTGGGCGAGGTCTATGTGACCTTAGCTCAAGGAGAATACAGTGAGGACTGGGTGTCCGGGATTGTGTGTCCTAAGGTTTAAATACCTAGCCGCTCCAACCAGACGTACAGTTGTCACAGCAACTGGAACTGGTCCAACAAATCATTGTCTTCAACGAGTCACTGGTCTCATCTTCACTTCACTTTACTTGCTGTTACTCCTTGTGAACTCATTGCATGTTTGCACTATCATTTGTCTTCACTGAGTGACTGCATGTTCTGTTTGGCTTCACCATATCTTCCTACCTGATCCTTACTACCTAGCTGCTATTAGTCTTTGTGCTTTCACTTCATTGAATACTTGACTATGGTTTGCCTAGTGTAGTCTACCTTCCGCTGCATGGTAATAGGTTTAATTTTTATCGTTTATCTTCAAAACTTCTATGTTCTGAAGACTTCCATAAAAATCGCCTATTCACCCCCCTCTAGTCGATATAACGCACTTTCAATTGGTATCAGAGCAAGGTGCTCCCTTGTTCTGTGTGATTCGGTTTAACCACCTGGAGTTTTAGCTATGTCGACTGCAGGGATAATTAAAGTCTCCGCTGCGTGCCCCGTCTTTGATGGAACTGAATATCCCTACTGGAAGAATAAGATGCGCATGCATCTTGAAGCCATTGAGGTTGACCTATGGTATGTCATCGAGAACGGCGTTCCCAAGGCTGGAGAAGGTGTCACTGCTGCTGATGTCAAGAAATTCGTTCAACTGGACTCTACTGCCAAGAATATCATCTGTGGTCATATGACCAAAGGACAATATGGCCGTGTGAGTGCTTTGAAGACATCCAAGCTGGTCTGGGACTGGCTCTCCAAGGTCAATGAAGGCATCTCAACCCAGAGAGATTAGAGAATCAGTGTCCTTCGCAACCTCTTCAACCGCTTCAAGCGAAATGACAATGAGAATGTCCAGCACACATTTGACCGACTCACTGACATCACAAATGAGCTTCAAGCCCTCGGCGCCACTGAGATTACCAAACACGAAGTCGTCAAGACGCTGCTGAGATCACTTGATAGTTCGTTTGACATCCTGGCCCTGATGATTCAAGAACGTCCTGATTTCAAGACACTCGATCCGTCTAACATACTTGAGAGGCTCAACACACATGAGTTTCAGCTTTCGGAGAAAAGAGATATCTACGGTCCAAACTATGGGCGAACTCGTGCCTTGAAGGCAAAAGCTGTCTCCTCATCTGAAGAAGAATCTGACAGCAGTTCTGATGATCCTGAAGACATTGGAAGGGAACTTGCTATGCTTGTCAAGAAGTTTCAAAAATTCACCAAGAAGAAAGGCTTCAGAAAGTCTTCCCGATCAAGTTCAAGGAATGATGAAGCTCCTGCTCATGACTACAAGAAGAAAACATGTCACAAGTGCAAGAAACTTGGCCACTTCATCTCTGAGTGTCCACAGTGGGACAATGAGAACAAAAAGAAGAAGAAGAGCAAGGAATATGACTCTAACGACAAGAAGAAGAAGAAATACTCAAAGTCTTCTTCCAAGTCTTCCTCAAAGTCTTCATCACATAAGAAGAGCTCATCTGGCAAGGCACGTGCGTTTGTTGGCAAGGAAATGGATTCAGAGGAGGAGTCTGCTTCTGAGGAGGCGGAGGTGGAGTCTGAGGAGGAATCCGACTCAGGCGTCGCAAGTCTGGCTACAGCATACGTTGCCAAGTCCTTCTTCAACACTGAAGACAATGACTTCATCACCGACACCGATGCAAATGACAAGGACTACTCCGCTTCTACCTACTGCTTCATGGCACACGGTGCCAAGGTAAACACACGCACTACTCACTATCAAACATCTAGTGACGATGACTCTGATTGTGGTTCAAAACCTAGCTACAAAACACTTGCTAAAATTGCAACTGAACAACAGAAAGCTATGGAACATATTCAAAAACTGTTAGACAGAAGCGATGGTCTGTTAGGTGCTGAAATGACTCGATCTGAATCCTTAATTGAAGACATAAAAAATCTTCACGTTAAGTATCAGGAACTTGAAAGTTGTCATGAAACTCTCTCAACAACTCATGAAAAGCTTTCCTATGATTATCTTCAAAGGAAGCAAGATCTTGAGAAATTGAGAGCCGTTCATGAAGATCTTCAAACGGAAAACGAGTCACTTCGCGCCAAACAGATCAGTCCCGCTCAGGAAGGATTTGAACCACCATGTCTTAAATGCATTGAGCGTGATAATGCTATTTCTGTTGCTGAATGTTCTACTGCTACTGTTGTTGCAATATCTTCAACTGTTGATGTGGTAACTAACCCCTCTGCTGAGGATACCACCACTATTGCTGATGAGAATGCTAGGTTGAAGACATTGCTTGAAACATGGATGTACAAAAGTCTTAAAGGGCATCAGACGCTATGTGATGTCCTGAAAAAGCAGATTCTGAACCGAAACCCTAGGAAAGAGGGTGTAGGGTTTGTAAGGAAAATGAATGCAGATGGCTCTTACTGGAAACCTGAGCAGTACCCCAAAACCATGTGGGTTGCTGCAAAGGAACCTTCAGCAGATCAATCCAATATATCTAGCTTCACTTGTGCTAACCCCATTATCATTGATGAATCCTTTGATGCAAACTATATACTGTTTAAGAATCAGAATGGTGAAGTATTTGCCAGGTACATTGGTACTAACTGCAGGAATGGACCGCCTATGAAGAAGATCTGGGTTCCGAAAAGGTGTCTGGAGAGTCTTCCTGTGAATGTCATCATGACACCTCACGTGAAGAAGACAAACCTCATACCAAAGGCTTCATACGGTCCAAAGGCTTCATACAGACAAAGGACTCACCTGAGTCACACTAACACAAATGTTTTGCAGGGAAACCATACTCAGGCATATGAATATGAGAGCGGTTCATCAAACCGCCATGTTCATAAGACCAAGAACTATTCTGCTTATTCTTATGAGTACTATTGTCCGCCTGCAAGACTGATTGCTAGGGCTTCAAAGCCAAAATTCTCAGATGCTGCACTTAGACTTATTGCTTCTAAGCCACCCTTGAAGATGTGGGTCGCTAAGAAAGCTTAACTCTCTTTTGCAGGGAAAGGTCTCCAGCAGAAAACCAAAATCGTTTGACGCTATTGCTGGGGACCTTAAACATCTTGTAGGGCGCAAGATCAAATGCCCAAATGGTCTTACTATGTACTTTGTACCTGAATCGCTTGCTACTCTCCCTATTAGTCCTAACCTGGATCTAAGCTGTCATAACCCACTGGTTCGTCAAATGTTTTTGCTTCACAATGCTCTTGGTGAAGCCTATCCCCCTAACTGCACTGTAGGGTACGACACCAATGTCTTCAGAATGGATTATTGACAGTGGGTGTACAAATCACATGACTGGCAAAAGAAGTCTTCTTATGGACTCAACCTTACGTCCATCCGACAAGAGCCACACCACATTTGCTGACACTGGTAAAAGTAAGGTATTGGGTCTAGGTAGAGTTGCAATCTCAAGGGATCAACACATGGATAAAGTCATGCTTGTTGAATCCCTTGGCTTCAACTTAATGTCTGTCTCAATGCTTTGCGATTTGAACATGATCGTAATGTTTGGAAAATATCGTTGCCTTGTACTAATGGAATCTGACAAGTCTCTAGTGTTTGAAGGGTATCGAAAAGATGATTTGTACGTGGTAGATTTCTCAGCAGGGCCACAGCTTGCAGTATGTCTTCTAGCAAAGGCTTCAGAATGCTGGCTCTGGCATCGGAGTCTTGGACATGCTGGCATGAGGAACCTCCACACCCTTGCGAAGAAGAAGCATGTCATAGGCATCGAGGGCGTCAAGTTCAAGAAAACCACTTATGCGGTGCCTGTGAAGCAGGGAAGATGACGAGGGCCAAACATCCCTCGAAGACAATCATGACCACTACTCGACCCTTCGAACTGCTTCACATGGATCTTTTCGGTCCCACTCATTACTCAACTCTAACTACTACTGCTTGCCTCTATGGCTTCGTTATTGTTGATGATTATTCTAGATATACTTGGGTGCACATAATCCTTTACAAGACTGAAGTGCAGGATGTATTCAGACGCTTCGCCAATCGAGCTATGAACAATTTTGGCGCCAAGATAAAGCACATCAGAAGTGATAATGGCATTGAATTCAAGAACACTGGACTTGATAGATATCTTGATACCTTGGACATCACACATGAATTCTCAGCCCCATACACACCACAGCAGAATGACGTCGTCGAACGCAAGAACAGAACACTAATTGAGATGGCCAAATGATGCTAGATGAATACAAGACCCCAAGAAAATTCTGGACCGAAGCCATTGATACTGCATGCCATACAATCAATCGTGTTTATCTTCACAAGCTACTGAACAAGACATCTTATGAGCTCCTTACTGGCAAGAAGCCAAATGTCAGTTACTTCAGAGTATTTGGCGCAAGGTGCTAGATCAAGGACCCACATCACACCTCAAAATTTGCACCAAAAGCACATGAGGGTTTTATGCTTGGATATGGAAAGGATTCACACTCCTACAGAGTCTTCATTCTCTTTCATTACAAAGTGGTTGAAACAGTGGATGTGCGGTTCGATGAGACCAACGGTTCACAAAGAGAGCAGCTGCCAAATGTGCTAGATGAAGTTCCATCCAGTGAATCAATCAAGCTAATGGGAACTGGAGAAATTATACCTTCTGAAGCTCATCCTGAAGAAGAACTTATCATTTCAGCACTTGATCAACATGAAGACAATGCTCAGCCTGAAGACATTCCTTCCAACAATGACAATGAACAGCAAGAGCAAAGTCTTCACCCTGTACATCCTCGCGTTGCCAATGAAGTGCAGATTGAAAGAATAATTGATAGCATCAATGCACCTGGTCCACTCACTCGTTCAAGGGCAACTCAGCTAGCAAATTTCTGTGGGCACTTCGCATTCATCTCAATTGCAGAACCCAAGAAAGTTGAAGAAGCCTTCATGGAACCTGAATGGATTCAAGCTATGCAAGAAGAGCTTCAACAGTTTGAGCTGAATAATGTATGGGAACTGGTTAAGCGTCCTGATCCACGGAAGCACAATATAATAGGCACCAAATGGATATACCGCAACAAGCAAGATGAGCATGGTCAAGTTGTCAGAAACAAAGCTCGTCTCGTTGCTCAAGGATATACTCAAGTGGAAGGCATTGACTTCGATGAAACATTTGCTCCTGTGGCTAGACTTGAAGCCATACGCATACTGCTGGCCTATGCAAATCATCATAACATACTTCTATATCAAATGGATGTGAAGAGTGCCTTTCTCAATGGCAAGATTGAAGAAGAAGTGTATGTTGCACAACCACCTGGCTTTGAAGATCCAAAACATCCTGACATGGTATACAAGCTCAACAAGGCACTGTATGGCCTCAAACAAGCCCCTCAGGCCTGGTATGACACACTCAAATACTTCCTGAAGAGCAAAGGCTTCATACCTGGTTCCCTAGATCCCACTCTTTTCACGAAGACATATGATGGTGAACTGTTTGTGTGCCAAATATATGTGGATGACATTATCTTCGGCTGCACCAATCAGAAGTACAGTGAAGAGTTTGGATATATGATGCAAGAGCAATATCAGATGTCCATGATGGGGGAGCTGAAGTTCTTCCTTGGTCTTCAAATACGACAACAATGCAATGGCATCTTCATATCTCAAGAGAAGTATCTCAAAGATTGCCTGAAGAAGTTCGGTATGCAAGACTGCAAAGGCTTCACAACACCAATGCCAGCCAAACATCATCTGGGTCCTGACGACAATGGTAAAGAGTTTGATCAAAAGGTATACCGCTCCATGATTGGTTCTTTACTTTATCTATGTACATCTAGGCTAGATATTATGCTTAGTGTTTGCATGTGTGCTCGATTTCAAGCGGCACCAAAGGAGTCGCATCACTTAGCTGTGAAGCGAATTCTTCGATATTTGGCTCACACCCCAACTCTAGGATTATGGTATCCAAAGGGCTCGGAGTTTGATCTGTTTGGATTCTCGGATGCTGATTATGCTGGTGACAAAGTTGATCGCAAGTCTACATCAGGCACATGTCACTTTCTGGGACGATCACTTGTATGTCGGTCTTCAAAGAAGTAGAACTATGTATCTCTCTCCACAGCTGAATCTGAATACATTGCTGCTGGATCTTGCTGCGCTCAGCTTCTGTGGATGAAGCAAACACTCAAGGACTATGGCATTCATCTGAAGCAAGTGCCACTTTACTGCGACAACGAAAGCGCCATCAAGATTGCCAACAACCTAGTTCAGCACTCGAAGACAAAGCACATTGAAATTCGTCATCACTTTCTCAGAGATCATGTTGTGAAGGAAGACATTGATATCATACACGTCAACACTGAAGAGCAATTGGCAGATATCTTCACCAAGCCCTTGGATGAGAAGAGGTTTTGCAAGTTACGGTGTGAGCTAAATATCCTGGAATCCTCAAATGTCCTGTGATCAGGCACACATCCTAACCCTTATGCATATTGATGACTTAGATGTGCAACACACAAAGTAAAGTATATCTTCAATCAATGAAGACATACATTCTAAGTGTGAATACATTAATGTGGAATTTGACTTCGGAGCGCCACG
>NC_041382.1:351263450-351271271 GCF_002162155.2 Triticum dicoccoides | reverse complement strand
ATATGCTAGTGTTCTGTCCTCTACAACATTCACTTATAGCTATGTCTTCGTATTGAATCTTTTGAACTAAGTGAATGTGATTGGACCCTAACCTCTCTATGCTTTATATCTCAAACTCTATCTCCCCAAGTCATATGCATTCTATTGAAACTGTTGAATGTCTTCTCTGCGTCCTTGTCAGCAGAAGATACAGAGACAACCATTAAGTCCGTTTTCAATGCTCATTCCTCCACATGAAATCCAGAGAAGTAGGAACGACCACCCGACAATCCAGGCGTGCGTGGGACGTGGAACAAACCCCAAAATTCCGCATAATGGCCACATGTTCCTCAGATGCGAATCGCCAGGGGCACCTGTGTAATAGCACAGTGCCGCCCCTGTGCCTATAAATACACACTCACAGCGGTCGTTATCTCTTCTTCCACCCTCGCACGAACCCTAGCACCACCGCTAGCCCTCGACGACGTCTGCGACGAAGCGCTTCGGTGCCGTAACCTCTCTGACGCCGTCTTCACGCCGACCGCGGACATCATCCTCTCCGCCGTGGCCGTAGGTGTCCTCCGTTGCCAAGTTAGGGCATGGAAGATCGAACTGCTCGGCCTCATCTTACACTCCGTCTAGCAGTTCTTAGTGTGGTAAATAAAACTTCCTCTTTTTACAGCACCATTGATCCTATGGATTTGTCACTTTCTACCACAAGCAGTGTAACGCCCTCGATGCGGCTATAGCTCCCACGTGTCGAGGCACGACTTAGAGGCATAACCGCATTGAAAGCAATGTCGCAAGTCAGGCAATCATTACAACATCCCATGTAATATATAATAAAAGGGGGAGATAACATAGTTGGCTTACACTCGCCACGTCACATCAGAGTACATAAATAACATCCATCAAACAAACACTCATGGCCCGACTACGGCGCCAAAATGGAAAAGAACCCAACATGCGACAAGGTACTGAATCGATAACCCCAACTAGGCACCACTACTGATCATCTGGAAAGGACACGTAGTATCGCTGAGAGTCCTTGTCGAACTCCCACTTGAGCTCGTACTCGTCAACTGGAGCGGAATCACCTGGACCTGCATCTGGAGTTGTAGTATCTGTGAGCCACAGGGACTCAGCAATCTCACACCCACGCGATCAAAACTATTTAAGCTCATGGAAATGGATAAGGCAAATATATGTGGAGCTGCAGCGAGCGACTAGCATATGTGGTGGCTAACTTATACGCAAAAGAGAGCGAGAAGAGAAGGCGAAGCACGAGCGAGAAGCTAAAAGAACATCCTGCGCAAGTATAACTCCAACACCGTGTCCACTTCCCGGACTCCGCCGAGAAGGGGCCATCACGGTAACACACACGGTTGATTCATTTTAATTAAGTTTAGTTCAAGTCATCTACAACCGGACATTAACAAATTCCCATCTGCCCATAACCGCGGGCACGGCTTTCGAAAGATCAATCCCTGCAGGGGAGTCCCAACTTAGCCCATGACAAGCTCTCACGGTCAACGAAGGAATAGACCTCCACCCAAGTCACACCGATCAGACTCGGTATCTTGGTACAACAAGATGATTCGACAGGTTAAAACAAGTCCAGCAACACCGCCCGAATGTGCCGACAAATCCCGATAGGAGCTGCACATATCTCTTTCTCAGGGCACACTCAGATGAGACTAGCTACGAGTAAAACCAACCCTCAAGTTTCCCTGAGGTGGCCCCGCAGGCAGCTCAGTTCGGACCAACACTCAGAGGGAGCACTGGCCCAAGGGGGGGGCTAAAATACGATGACCCTCGGGCTCCGGAAACCCAAGGGAAAAAGAGGCTAGGTGGCAAATGGTAAAACCAATGTTGGGCATTGCTGGAAAAGCTTTAATCAAGGCGAACTATCAAGGGGTTCCCATTATAACCCAACCTCGTAAGGGACGCAACAATCCGGGAACATAACACCGATATGACGGAAACTAGGGCGGCAAGAGTGGAACAAAACACTAGGCGAGAGGCCGAGCCTTCCACCCTTTACCAAGTATATAGATGCATTAAGATAACATAGCAATATAATGATATCCCAACAAGTAAATAAATGTTCCAACAAGGAACGGCTCCAATCTTCACCTGCAACTAACAACGCTATAAGAAGGGCTGAGCAAAGCGGTAACATAGCCAATCAACGGTTTGCTAGGACAATGGTGGGTTAGGGGTTCAACATGGCAATTGGGAGGCTGACAAGCAAAAGGTAGGCATCGTAGCAGTGGCAAAGCAAAAGAGCGAGCAAACTAGCATAGCAAAGATAGTAGTGATTTCGAGGGTATGATCATCTTGCCTGCACAGTTGTCAGAGTTGACTGGATCCTCACAAGCAAACTCAATGGGCTCCTCGGTAGCGAACTCGTCTCCCGGCTCTACCCAACAAGACAAACAAGCAACAAGGATACAATCAACCACGGGCAAGACCAAGCAATATGATGAAATGACGATATGCTATGCGGGATGCGATGCGGGATGCAAAATGCAAGATATGACAGGAAATGCATGAACCTGGCATCAACTTAGAAAACCAAGTGTTCCACTGGATAGAGGGGATGAAATCGCTTGAAAACGATATAAAGATCATTGGAATCGGAGCTACGGTTTGGAAATGGCAAGCGTTTTAAGATATGACACCGGTCTGCGATTAACAGCAAGTAGGCATCTAAATGCAACGAAATGAACATGCTACAGCCACCAAACATGAAAACAAAAAACATGGCAGTGAAGTACACAAGATGGTTGACAAAACACTAGCACTGAGTCATAGGCAAATTCATCCATTAAGAGGTTCAAACAAGCATGGCTAAAACGCAAATGCAAAACAGATTTCAGACTTAGTGAAATTAACACTAGTCTGAAATTTCAGATCACGATGCTCTCTTCGGAGCAGCAAAACAACATGATAGAAAACCTGAACATGACAAGTAAGAACATGGCATGGAGCTACTCAACAAGATTAATAAAACACCCAAAGTGACCTGGGGCCAAAAGGGTTCACAAAATACTCTACCGAGCTCACGAACATCGCTCGAACACAATCAGTTTTCAGACTTAGAGAAAACTGAGACATGCTGAAATTTAACTCACGAAGGCATGTAAACGAGCTCGATGCACTCACTACGGTGCAAGTCATGGCAAGGAAAGCATATAACCAGCAAGAAGGCACAAAGTGCTAGCTACACATGGCAAGAACTAAGGCATAGCAT
The DNA here is from genome assembly GCF_002162155.2 of Triticum dicoccoides. Taxonomy (NCBI): domain Eukaryota; kingdom Viridiplantae; phylum Streptophyta; class Magnoliopsida; order Poales; family Poaceae; genus Triticum; species Triticum dicoccoides. The sequence goes on along the minus strand of NC_041382.1, from coordinate 351,268,036 downwards.
GCATGGAACACTAACGGTAGCATCGGCGAAATCGCAAACGAGTTGCCGATCTGCCCAGATTAACAACGAAGCAAAAGTTGAGCTCGATTGAGTCAACCTAGAGCACTCCACATATGCAAACAAAGACATGGATGGATAGAGCATAACATAAATATCAAAACTCCCTTACTGATCATCCTCAAAAGAGGCACGGATCATTAGGAAACGAGCTGGACATATAGCATCATGAACTAAAATATCCCAGACTTAGCGAAAATCACTAAGTCCCTGAAATCTGCAATCTCAGGTACCTCTCTTCGCAAGCTTGCACAAGACAACACACACATCCTAAAAATGCATGGGTGGCACCTCTAGAAAGAAGACAAAATGCTTCACAATACATCCCAAAGGGGCACAGGCATATCACGCACGAATTAAACATAGCAAAAATGACAAAAGTGCATGATGAACTAACGGATCTGCAATTTAACTCATGAAGCCTCCTTCTAACAGCATTTTGGATATCAAGATGATCTCAAATGCAAATGATGCAATGGAATGAAATGATGTACATGTCGAGACGAAGATTTTGATATATCATATGCCCAAAACGGAGCTACGGTTGCGGAGATACAAGCAGTCAAAGAATGCATAAAAATTAGAGGGAGAGGGAAAAAGTCAACCCTAGAATTTCGGATCTGAGATCCAGATCGGGGCACTGTTCACCGACGCGGAAACCGAGGTCCGCCGGGCTCTCGCCGGAGCTCACCGGAGGGAGACGCGAGGCGGCGCCGGGGAGGATCGAGGAGGCCGGGCCGACCGGAGTCGGTCGCCGGAGCAGCGGGCGAGGGCGGCGGCGCTCGGCGGCGCCCTCGGCGGCGCGGGGCGGCGAGGAGGCCGGTGGCCGGAGCGGCGGGCGGTGGCGGGGCGCGGCGGCGCCGGCAGCCGGCCGGGAAGAGGACGGCGGCGGGGCACGGGACGAAGGGCGGCGACGGATCGGGCCTCGGGGGCCCCTCCTGGGCCTCCCGGGCCGGCGGCGGCGAAGTGGGCGCGTGCCCACGTGGCAGCGCCTGAGTGGCGGAGGCGGGCGGCGGCGGACGCGTCCGGCGCTGGGGCGGACGTGTCCGTCGGCGGCGGAGGATGTTTTTTTTTGAACTAGGGTTTCGGACGGGGGAAGAAGAGATCCGAATGGAGGGGGTATAAATAGGCATAAGTGGAGCTAGGAGAGTCCAAATGAGGTGCGGTTTTCGCCCACACGATCGTGATCGAACGCTCTAGGACATGGAGCAGAGTTTGGTGGGTTTTGGGCCAAATTTGGGGGGTGTTGGGCTGCAACACACATGAGGCCTTTTCGGTCCCTCGGTTAACCGTTGGAGCATCAAACGAAGTCCAAATGATACGAAACTTGACAGGCGGTCTACCGGTAGTAGACCAAGGCCGCTTGGCAAGTCTCGGTCCAATCCGGAAATGTTTAGACCCCACACACGAAATAAGACTAGAAATGACCACCGGAGGAGAACGAAGCGCCGGAATGCAAAACGGACAACGGGGAAAATGCTCGACTGCATGAGATGAACATGTATGCAAATGCAATGCACGTGATGACATGATAAGAGATGCACGAAAAAGAAAACAACACACGGAGACAAAGACCCAAACCCGAGAAATAAATATAACTTAGCGCCAGGGACGGCAAGAGTTGGATACAAATATGGAAAATATATCTGGGGCGTTACAACACTCCACCACTACGAAAAGATCTCGTCCCGAGATCTAGGACTGAAAGAACTCCGGGTACTCAGAACGGAGGTGATCCTCGCGTTCCCAGGTAGCTTCACGGTCGGAATGGTGTGACCACTTGACTTTGAGAAATTTGATTGACTTGTTGCGAGTCTTGCATTCAGTCTCTTCAATAATAGCAACTGGGTGCTCACGATAAGAGAGATCTTCTTGGAGCTCAATGTCCTCGAAGTTGACGGTGCGGTCAGGAGTCTTGAAGCACTTTCGAAGCTGAGAGACGTGGAACACATCATGAACATTTGCAAAGTTTGAAGGAAGCTCGAGTTGATAGGCGAGGTCGCCTCTCTTGCTGACAATCTTGAAAGGTCCCACGTATCTAGGGGCAAGCTTCCCTTTGATACCGAAGCGACGAGTACCTTTCATGGGAGAGACGCGGAGGTAAACATGATCTCCGATCTCAAAAACCAGATCACGATGCTTACTATCATAGTAGCACTTCTGGCGGGATTGAGCTGCTTTGAGGTTATCACGAATGACTTTGCACATTTCTTCTGCCTCTGTGATTAAGTCATTACCCAGCAGCTGACGTTCACCGGTTTCAGACCAGTTGAGAGGGGTACGGCACTTCCTGCCATATAGAATTTCAAAAGGGGCTTTGCCCGAACTTGCTTGAAAGCTGTTGTTGTACGAGAATTCAGCATAAGGAAGACAGTCCTCCCACTTCATGCCGAAAGAAATCACACAAGCCCTGAGCATGTCTTCGAGAATCTGATTGACACGCTCGACTTGACCGCTCGTTTGAGGATGGAAAGCTGTGCTGAATCGGATGTTGGTGCCCATGGCCTTCTGAAAAGAATCCCAAAACTTGGAGGTAAAGATGCTGCCACGGTCTGAAGATATCACTTGAGGAATACCGTGCAGAGAGACAATACGAGAGGTATAGAGTTCCGCCAATTGAGCTGCAGTGATTGACTCTTTGATAGGCAGAAAATGAGCCACTTTGGTGAGCTTGTCGATGACAACGAAGATAGCATCGTTGCCACGCTTGGACTTTGGAAACCCAGTCACGAAGTCCATTTCAATGTGGTCAAACTTCCATTCTGGAATGGCAAGAGGTTGGAGGAGACCTGCTGGCCTTTGGTGTTCTGCCTTCACTCTTCTGCAGACATCACATTCATTCACGAATTAAGCAATCTCGCGCTTCATTCGAGTCCACCAATAAGCTTGCTTGAGGTCCTGATACATCTTCGTACTACCAGGGTGGATGGAGAGGAGAGAGTTGTGAGCCTCGTTCATGATCACCTTACGAAGTTCACCTTTGGGCACAACAATTCGATCCTCGAAGAAGAGAGTGTCCTTGTCATCAAGTCGGTAGCACTTGTACTTGGACTGACTCTTTGCAATACCAATCTTCACCTTCTTCACCATATCATCAAGAAGTTGGGCTTGGCGAATCTGGTCTTCTAAGGTAGGAGAGACTTGAAGGTTGGCGAGGAAACCTTGAGGAACAACTTGCAGATTAAGTTTGCGGAAAGCTTCACAAAGCTCGGGTTGGTAAGGGTTGAGAATCAGACTGTTGCAATATGCTTTTCTGCTCAACGCGTCAGCAATCACATTAGCCTTGCCTGGAGTATACTCGATACTCGGATTGTACTCTTGAATCATTTCGATCCATCGAGTCTGCTTGAGGTTGAGATTAGGCTGAGTGAAGATGTACTTGAGATTCTTGTGATCAGTGAAAATATCCACTTTCCTTCACAATAGAAGATGTCTCCAAGTCAACAAAGCGTGCACAACTGCCGCCAACTCGAGATCATGAGTGGGGTAGTTCTTCTCATTAGGTTTCAACTGGCGAGAGGTATAAGCAACAACTTTCTTCTCTTGCATCAGTACAGCACCGAGACCTTGGAGAGAGGCATCACAAAAGACCTCGTACGGCTTGGTTTCATCAGGCGGAGTCAGAACTGGAGCAGTGATCAATTTCTCTTTCAAAGTGTTGAAAGCAATATCACACTCCGGAGACCAAACGTACTTGACGTGCTTCTGAAGAAGATTTGAGAGAGGCTTGGCGATCTTAGAAAAGTTTTCAACGAATCTTCTGCAATAGCTTGCGAGACCGAGGAAACTGCGGAGTTGCTTTACGTTCTGAGGAGGTTCCCAATTCACGATTGCAGACACCTTCTCAGGATTCACGGAAATGCCCTTGGCAGAGATGATATGACCAAGATAAAGAACCTCATCGAGCCAAAATTCACACTTGGAGAACTTGGCGTAGAACTGATGTTCCCTGAGCTTGTCAAGTACCAAACGCAAGTGCTTGGCATGATCTTTCTTGTTCTTCGAGAAAACCAGAATGTTGTCGAGATAGACCAAAACGAATTCATTGGTGTAGGGGTTGAAGATGAAGTTCATCATGCGAGAGAACGTCGGAGGAGCGTTGGCGAGGCCAAAAGACATGGCGGTGTATTCATATGAACCAAAACTTGTCCTGAACGCCGTCTTGGGAATATCTTGCTCACGAATACGAATCTGATGATAACCCATACGGAGATCAAGCTTGGAGAATACTTGAGCACCCTTGAGTTGTTCGAACAGCTCATTGATGTTGGGAAGTGGGTATTTGTTCTTGATGGTCTTCTTGTTTACTGGACGGTAATCAACACAAAGTCGACTCGATCCATCCTTCTTCTTCACAAAAAGAACACCACAACCCCACGGAGAAGTACTAGGCCGAATGAGACCCAATCTTTCTTGCTCATCGAGTTGTTTCTTCAACTCCTTCAACTCTTCGGGGCCGAGCTTGTAAGGACGTTTGCACACAGGTTCCGTACCGGGCTCAAGTTCAATAACAAATTCAACCGGCCGGT
>NC_041382.1:351259528-351261540 GCF_002162155.2 Triticum dicoccoides | reverse complement strand
AGTGTAACGCCCTCGATGCGGCTATAGCTCCCACGTGTCGAGGCACGACTTAGAGGCATAACCGCATTGAAAGCAATGTCGCAAGTCAGGCAATCATTACAACATCCCATGTAATATATAATAAAAGGGGGAGATAACATAGTTGGCTTACACTCGCCACGTCACATCAGAGTACATAAATAACATCCATCAAACAAACACTCATGGCCCGACTACGGCGCCAAAATGGAAAAGAACCCAACATGCGACAAGGTACTGAATCGATAACCCCAACTAGGCACCACTACTGATCATCTGGAAAGGACACGTAGTATCGCTGAGAGTCCTTGTCGAACTCCCACTTGAGCTCGTACTCGTCAACTGGAGCGGAATCACCTGGACCTGCATCTGGAGTTGTAGTATCTGTGAGCCACAGGGACTCAGCAATCTCACACCCACGCGATCAAAACTATTTAAGCTCATGGAAATGGATAAGGCAAATATATGTGGAGCTGCAGCGAGCGACTAGCATATGTGGTGGCTAACTTATACGCAAAAGAGAGCGAGAAGAGAAGGCGAAGCACGAGCGAGAAGCTAAAAGAACATCCTGCGCAAGTATAACTCCAACACCGTGTCCACTTCCCGGACTCCGCCGAGAAGGGGCCATCACGGTAACACACACGGTTGATTCATTTTAATTAAGTTTAGTTCAAGTCATCTACAACCGGACATTAACAAATTCCCATCTGCCCATAACCGCGGGCACAGCTTTCGAAAGATCAATCCCTGCAGGGGAGTCCCAACTTAGCCCATGACAAGCTCTCACGGTCAACGAAGGAATAGACCTCCACCCAAGTCACACCGATCAGACTCGGTATCTTGGTACAACAAGATGATTCGACAGGTTAAAACAAGTCCAGCAACACCGCCCGAATGTGCCAACAAATCCCAATAGGAGCTGCACATATCTCTTTCTCAGGGCACACTCAGATGAGACTAGCTACGAGTAAAACCAACCCTCAAGTTTCCCTGAGGTGGCCCCGCAGGCAGCTCAGTTCGGACCAACACTCAGAGGGAGCACTGGCCCAAGGGGGGGGCTAAAATACGATGACCCTCGGGCTCCGGAAACCCAAGGGAAAAAGAGGCTAGGTGACAAATGGTAAAACCAATGTTGGGCATTGCTGGAAAAGCTTTAATCAAGGCGAACTATCAAGGGGTTCCCATTATAACCCAACCGCGTAAGGGACGCAACAATCCGGGAACATAACACCGATATGACGGAAACTAGGGCGGCAAGAGTGGAACAAAACACTAGGCGAGAGGCCGAGCCTTCCACCCTTTACCAAGTATATAGATGCATTAAGATAACATAGCAATATAATGATATCCCAACAAGTAAATAAATGTTCCAACAAGGAACGGCTCCAATCTTCACCTGCAACTAACAACGCTATAAGAAGGGCTGAGCAAAGCGGTAACATAGCCAATCAACGGTTTGCTAGGACAATGGTGGGTTAGGGGTTCAACATGGCAATTGGGAGGCTGACAAGCAAAAGGTAGGCATCATAGCAGTGTCAAAGCAAAAGAGCGAGCAAACTAGCATAGCAAAGATAGTAGTGATTTCGAGGGTATGATCATCTTGCCTGCACAGTTGTCAGAGTTGACTGGATCCTCACAAGCAAACTCAACGGGCTCCTCGGTAGCGAACTCGTCTCCCGGCTCTACCCAACAAGACAAACAAGCAACAAGGATACAATCAACCACGGGCAAGACCAAGCAATATGATGAAATGACGATATGCTATGCGGGATGCGATGCGGGATGCAAAATGCAAGATATGACAGGAAATGCATGAACCTGGCATCAACTTGGAAAACCAAGTGTGCCACTGGATAGAGGGGATGAAATCGCTTGAAAACGATATAAAGATCATTGGAATCGGAGCTACGGTTTGGAAATGGCAAGCGTTTTAAGATATGACACCGGTCTGCGATTAACAGCAAGTAGGCATCTAAATGCAACGAAATGAACAT
>NC_041382.1:351233377-351257758 GCF_002162155.2 Triticum dicoccoides | reverse complement strand
CGCGTCCGGCGCTGGGGCGGACGTGTCCGTCGGCGGCGGAGGATGTTTTTTTTTTGAACTAGGGTTTCGGACGGGGGAAGAAGAGATCCGAATGGAGGGGGTATAAATAGGCATAAGTGGAGCTAGGAGAGTCCAAATGAGGTGCGGTTTTCGCCCACACGATCGTGATCGAACGCTCTAGGACATGGAGCAGAGTTTGGTGGGTTTTGGGCCAAATTTGGGGGGTGTTGGGCTGCAACACACATGAGGCCTTTTCGGTCCCTCGGTTAACCGTTGGAGCATCAAACGAAGTCCAAATGATACGAAACTTGACAGGCGGTCTACCGGTAGTAAACCAAGGCCGCTTGGCAAGTCTCGGTCCAATCCGGAAATGTTTAGACCCCACACACGAAACAAGACTAGAAATGACCACCGGAGGAGAACGAAGCGCCGGAATGCAAAACGGACAACGGGGAAAATGCTCGAATGCATGAGATGAACATGTATGCAAATGCAATGCACGAGATGGCATGATAAGAGATGCACGAAAAAGAAAAACAACACACGGAGACAAAGACCCGAACCCGAGAAATAAATATAACTTGACACCGGAAACGGCAAGAGTTGGAGTACAAATGGGGAAAGTTACATCTGGGGCGTTACAAGCAGTTTCTGTTCACACAAGCTAGATCTCTCTCATACTGCATCTCATAACATGCCTAGTATATTCACTTGTGCTTCACAAAGTAGTTAGATTCCTCACTTGTACTGATCTGTGGATTCGTACAAATCTGGAACCAACTTCTTATCTATGAGTGAATGTCTTCGCACGATGAGGTCAATGTCTTCTAAACTGATTTATCTTCAAAATCTTCTGAGAATGCATATGACCTCTTCCCCTTCCCTCACACCTTAATGCTGTCACAGGTACATGTCCATGGGAGAATCCTTTGGTTCTCATAGTCTGCATTCATTTGCAGAATTCTTACAGCATCACATAAATTCTCCCGAAGCCAGTTCCTGTTGTTCCAGCAAACGAAAACCTTTGAAGCCTTTGAACGTCTTGAAGCCTTTCAAGTTAAAGTTTATGGCTTCAGAGAAAGCAGCAAGGAAGGGTGGCAGAAAGCGTCATGGTGAGACCTCCAGAGATCTGCCAGATGAACTCTCAGAAATGTACAAGACAGATCCTGAAGAGGATTACAGTCAGCGCAAGACCCGAATCCAATGGATTCGAAGATATTGGGCAGAACAATGGTTCAAATATAGATTTGTGACCCAGGAGTATGTTGAGAAAAACGCCATCAAGAGACCGTGGGGAGACATCCTATTCAAGAATCTTCTACCCAGGTTCAGAGATGAAGCCATTGCTCAAGGCTTCTATCCATGCATGGTCCGTGGACCACAACCTGCTGATGCACACTCGTCGTCACTGCTATGGTGTCGTGACGACAATCTGTTCAAGCGCAACTTCCAGTTTGCTCAGAACTCAGCGAAGCAGAACAAGAAGACTTTTGGGTTAGACTTCAACCCTGGTCCCTCATCTCCAAGGGCAGATGGCACACGACATGCAGAACCCAATGTCATCGGTCCTTTCGCCAACCTTGAAGGCCTCATCACCTACATCTTGGTTCAAGGGACTGCAGTGAATGAGCCTGCAGCTGACACTGAGTCTGATGACATGCCTGCAGTGCCGAAGCCAAAGCAGTTGAAGAAGCCAAAAGCTTCAAAGCCCGCCCCTTCACCAAAAGTCTCAAGGGCGAAGCCACTGTCAACCGCACCTCCTGAAGACAGTGTGCAGTCTGAAGACTTATCACGCGTCTCCAAGCCCCAGAAGGACAAGATGCCTCTGTCTCACACTGGCAAAGAGCTAACAGCTGCTGCCATTCTGCGCAATGACGACATTGATTTGTCAAGTGATGAAGATCTTGCAGATGACGCTCTTGAGCAACTCATCAAGAGCAAAGAAGAAGCAAAAATCTTCAATGATCTGCCTCTCTTTGATGTCACCATCATCCACAACTTCATTGATGAGTGGTTTGACACGCCAAACATCAGCTTTGAAGATATGCAGCTACCCATTGGCCTCAGTGTCGCCTTCCAAGGCGCCATTGCTTCAGAACTTGCTATTGCCCAACGCATTGTTGAACTGAAGCAGAAGATTGACTATGAAAAGGCTCACTTCAAGAAGCATATGGCCAAGCTCAGCGTGCAAGAAGTGAAGAACTTCAAGACAATGATGCACGAGCTCAAGGAAGCCTTTGTGAAGAAGCATGCAGAAGCTCAGGGTTCGCGTGAGCGCATGAAGACTCTGGCTGACAGATGTGTGCAAGCCTATAATGAGGCTGAGAAGCGCAAGGCACTTGGGTGTCCTGGCATCGACCCCAGGATGGCCGCAAAGAAGAAGAAGAAGCCTGCTACGGCTGAACCTGATGCACCAAGGCAAGAAGCAGTTTCGATTGTCTTCCCAACTAGACTGACTGGCTCGAAGCCAAAAAGCCGGTCAACAGCTTCAGAGCTCAAGAAGACAAGGACTGCTGAGGCTGAAGCCAGGAAGAGGAAACACTCTGAAGCCTCTCCTACTGCCCCCTCCAAGAAGAAGAGGAAGACCAAGAAAGCTCGGGCTGCTTCCACAGAGCCCTTGGTAGTTGAACCCATTTCTATGGTCTATCCTGAAGCGGAATGACAACTGACAATTCATGAGCCTGCTTCCACAGAGGCTCATGAAGCTGAAGACATTCCAGCAGCTGATCCCATCGCTGCTGAAGACATTGGTCAACATGACAATGTAGAAGATGATGCAGTCCTTCCTCAGCATGAAAACAGTGAACTCATCAGCATTGGTCGTCCACTGACGCCAGTTGCACAGGATGCTTCATGGGCGGATCGCCCACAAGAGGAAGAAGACTATGAGGCCCAGCCCACACCAACTCCACAGGCGTCGTCTGCGTTCCGCAGGCTTCGCAAAGGTCCAAGGCCTCAAGTCTCTGCTGAAGACATTCCAGCTGCATCAGCCGCAGAAGAAGGAGTCCCACAAGATCCCACTCCCCTGTCCCACCAAGAAGCAGTTCTCCAGGAGAATGTGCTTGTGACCGACCCTCCAGCTAGTCAAGTGGAGGATGAAAATCGTGAGGCTGCCACAACCACCAATGAAGCTAATGTGGATCCCTCCCCAGCAAAAGCTTCAGAAGACAGCGAAGCCACTGATCCCGCCACTTCTGTTCCTGAGTCTGCTGCCGGTCCCCAATTCAACTATCATGTTGAGCACAGGCCTCAGGTCCAGAAGCCAATCCCAAGACTGCCAAGATTTCCAGGTCCTGCATCAGCACCTGGCTCCTTCAATATCAATGGCTTCAGGGCAGAAAACATGTTCTTCAATAGCTCCAAGAACCCCTACTCAAGGGAAAGGATATCATCCAATCCGTTCTGGAGCTATCCTCAGCAAAGCTATTACTCTTGCATTCTGTACAACCAAGGTCACATCTTCCCACACAAGCGCCTTGATGTTGAAGCTATAGCTGGTCTGCCCTATCTGGAAGAAGCTTTAGATTGCTTCAAGGAAGTTGGACTCGAAAATGCGTTATATCGACTAGAGGGGGGGGGGTGAATAGGCGATTTTTATGAAAGTCTTCAAAACGTGGAAGTTATGAAGACAAACAGTAGAGATATGCCTATCACTATGCAGCGGAAGTTAGATTACACTAAGCAAGCCATGATCAAGTATTCAACAGAGTGAAAGCACAATGACAAGTAGCTGCAGTGTAATAAGGATCAGGTAGTAAGAGGTTATGAAGCCAAACAAATCATACAGTTATGTTGTGAAGACAAAAGATATAGCAAGCATGCAATGGCTTCACAATGAGTAACAGTAAGTAAAAGGAAGTGAAAATGAAACCAGTGACTCGTTGAAGACAATGATGTGTTGGACCAGTTCCAGTTGCTGTGACAACTATACGTCTGGTTGGAGCGGCTAGGTATTTAAACCTTAGGACACACAGTCCCGGATACCCAGTCCTGAACACGCAGCTCAGGACACCAAGTCCTCACCGTACTGTCCTTGAGCTAAGGTCACTTAGTCCTCGCCCAACCACTCTGGTAAGTCTTCAAGGTAGGCTCCCAAACCTTCACAGACTTCGTTCACTGGCAATCCACAATGTCTCTTGGATGCTCTGAACGCGACGCCTAACCATCTGGGGATGCACAGTCCTCAAGTGTAATAAGTCTTCAGATCACACAGACAAGAAGACTTAAGTGATGCCCAATGTTCTCTGGCTCTGGGTGGTTAGGGCTTTTCTCCTCGCTAGGAATTTTCTCTCAAAGGCTTCGAGGTGGGTTGCTCTCAAACGACAAAAGCCGTGCACTGAAATCTGAGCAGCCAACCGTTTATGGTTGTAGGGGTTGGGCTATTTATAGCCACTTGGCAACCAGACCTGATTTGTCCGAAATGACCCTGGGTCACTAAGGAACTGACACGTGTCTCAACGGTCACATTTCAAACTCTCATGGCAACTTTACTTGGGCTACAAGCAAAGCTGACTTGTCCGGCTCTGGACAAGATTCGCTCTCATTGTCTTCACTCGAAGACATAGGTTTTTGGTTTAGGCATCACTTCAGTCATTCTGACTGGTTCTCCTGGACCCCACTTAACAGTACGGTGGTTCCTATGACTCAACACAAAAAGAAAAAAGAACTACAAAAGATCTAAGTCTTCGAGCTCCATAGGCTTCATAACATGTCTTCTTTTGTCATAGTCTTCAATGTGAATATCTTCATATACCACCTTTGGCTTCAATGTCTTCATACATTTTTAGGGGTCATCTCTGGTAGTGAAACCGAATCAATGAGGGACTTCTACTTGTGTTATCCTGCAGTTCTCACAAACACATTAGTCCCTCAACTAAGTTTGTCGTCAATACTCCAAAACCAACTAGGGGTGGCACTAGATGCACTTACAATCTCCCCCTTTTTGGTGATTGATGACAAACTAGTTGAAGTTTTCAACGCGGAATATAGTCTGTGAAATTGTAAAGGATAAGGAATTGTCTTCATAAGTTGCAAGGGCTCCCCCTGAAGATGTGCATATAAGTTAATTTGCTTTTGGAATGCAAATGCACATGGCAGGTTGTACTTGTGGAGATCCACTTCAGCTTATGATGACAATCCACTATGCATGTGAAAGTATAGGAAGATAATGACATGCATAATGGAAAATGGACGTCTGCAGAATGAGATAAGTGCGGAATTTATCTTCGCAAAACAGGGTGGCAAACAAGTAGCAGACGACCATCGAGTTTTAGTGTTAAAACTCAAAGAACCAAGTGAAGCAAAAACGAGAGTTGTAAGTACGAAGCAAAACATAAAGCACCCGCCCATATGGACCCGCTTGAAGACTATCAACCCATATGCTTCTCCCCCTTTTGTCAGCAAGGACCAAAAAGGTTTGAATACATAGATTGTCTATTCGTTCCCAGAAGCAGCAGGGTCGTTGGAGGTGTTTGGCGGTGCAGAAGAGCTTGGAGGTGCTGAAGCAGGTGGCGGTGATGTAGCATCATCTTCTTCATCAATGATTCTGGCAGTGACTGTGGCAGCAGATGAAGAAAACTCAGAGTCTTCAAGTGATGGTGTGTTTTGCATCACAGCCCTTCTAGGAGGTGTGGTGTCAAACTTGAAGCGCTCAGTGAAGCCATCCTCTTCAAGTTCAGCTTCAGTACACATCATTGATAGCCCTTTCCATGTACGATGACAAGTTTCATGAGTGACGAAAGCATTCTTGGTGGCAAGATTTCGAAGACGATTAACATCCACCAAGAGGCTTTTCATCTGACGCTTGAGCCAGTCATGATGCCTATCTTGTTTTTGATGAAGGGCCACAAGAAGCTCTCGGTTATTGAGAACACGAGCGCGCTTCTTGGGTCTTGAAGCAGTTGCACTATCAGTGGCTTCAGTTGAAGCAGGGTGCGGCGCACGTGTAGTGCCAGCCAAAGGATACACCCTGGAGATGGCTTCAACACCTTCATCGTTCTGAGTGAAGCTCTGGTGTTCTGCATTCTGAAGACTCAAAGGTTGCTTGGCAGGCTCGGGATATATAGCTTCAGCAGAGGTATCCACAACTGGCAAGAAGATCCGATGGTTTCGGGCTGAGGGCTGATACGAGATCGCAGAGTGCAGTTTGATCAGCCTCATCACCCAAGGAGCATAGAACTTCAAACCAAATAAATCTGAGCCTGACGCTGCAAGTTGGCGTATGAAGAAATCCTGTGCGTTGAAGCATTTCCCATGAAGGATATAGAATATGAGAGTCTTCATTGCACCCTCAATCTTGGCATGTGGAGAGTGTCCCTTAATGGGCCAGAGAGTCCGCCGGATGATGTGATATATGGTCCTGGGCAGGTACTCAAGGTCTTCAACGAAGAACTCAGTTGGATAGGGTGCATCGTGGGGCAATGGCTTCATCATTGGGAGCATCTGACTCATATTTGGTTCAGGCCTCTGGAATATGCTCTCAATAGCTTCAGCATGTAGTTGACAGCCTTCCTCGAAGAATTCGCCAGGAGTGGGCAGGCCGGTGAGCTCAATGATATCAAATGCATTGGCGTCATGATGGACATTGCCGGTCATCCACTCCAGGACCCAAGTCTTCGGATCTCTGTTGTATCCTTTGATGTGTAGGGTGGCATAGAATTGCAACAGAAGCTCTTCATTCCAGTGCTCTTCATCAGTTATAAACTGCAGCAGACCCACTTGCTTGAAGCAATCCAGCGCTTCCTCTAAGCAGGGCAGACCAGCAATGGCTTCAACATCAAGGCGCTTGTGCGAGAAGATGCGACCTTGGTTGTATAGGATGCATGAATATAGCTGCGCTGAGGATAGCTCCAGAACCTATCTGATGAAATCCTTTCCCTTGAATAGGGGTTCTTGGAGCTGTTGAAGAACATATTGTCTGCCTTGAAGCTATTGATGTCAAAGGAGCCAGGTGCTGATGCAGGACCTGGGAACCTTGGCAGCCTTGGGACTGGCTTCTGGACATGAGGCCTGTGCTCAACATGGTAATCAAATTGAGGACCTGCAGCAGACTCAAGAACAGAAGTGTCTGGATTAGTAGCTTCAGTGTCTTCTGAAGCTTTTGGTGGGGAGGGCTCCACATTGGCTTCAGTGTTGGTTGTGGCAACCTCAATATTTTCAGCCTCCGCTTGACTAGCTGGAGGGTCGTTCACAAGCACGTTCTTCTGGAGAACTGCTTCTTGGTGGAACATAGGAGTGGGCTCTTGTGGTGCTTCTTCTGCGGTTGATGCAGCCTGAATATCTTCAGCATAGACTTGAGGCCTTGGACCTTTGCGAAGCCTGCGGAATGCAGACGACGCCTGTGGGGTTGGAGTGGGCTGGGCCTCATTGTCTTCTTCCTCTTGAGGGCGATCCGCCCATGATGCATCTTGTGCAATTGGCGTCAGAGGACGACCAATGCTGATGAGTTCGCTTTGTTCATACTGAGGAAGGGCTGCATCATCTTGTACATTGTCCTGATGACCAATGTCTTCAGCAACAATGGGGTCGGCTGCTGGTATGTCTTCAGCTTCAGGAGCCTCTGTGGAAGCAGGCTCATGAACTGTCAATTGTCGTTCTGCGTTGGGGTGAACCATAGAGATAGGTTCAACTATCAAGGGCTCTGTGGGAGCAGCCCGAGATTTCTTGATCTTTCGCTTCTTCTTGCTGGGGGCAGTAGGAGAGGCTTCAGAGCTTTTCCTCTTCCTGGCTTCAGCCTCTGCAGTTCTTGTCTTCTTGAGCTCTGAAGCTGTTGACCGGCTCTTTGGCTTCGAGCCAGTCGTTGCAGTTGGGAAGACAATTGGAACTGCTTCTTGCCTAGGTGCCTCTGGTTCAGTCATAGCAAGCTTCTTCTTCTTCTTCGCGGCCATCTTGGGGTCGATGCCTGGACGCCCAAGTGCCTTGCGCTTCTCAGCCTCATTGTAGGCTTGTACACATCTTTCAGCCAGAGACTTCATCCGCTCACGTGAGCCCTGAGCTTCAGCACGCTTCTTCAGAAAATTTTCCTTGAGCTCATGCAACATGGTCTTGAAGCTCTTCACTTCTTGCACGCTGAGCTTGGCCATATTCTTTTTGAACTGAGCCTTTTCATGATCAATTTTCTGCTTTAGTTCAACAATGCGCTGGGCAATGGCAAGTTCTGAAGCAATTGCGCCTTGGAAGGCGACGCTGAGGCCAACAGGCAGCTGCAGATCTTCGAAGCTGATGTTTGGTGTGGCAAACCATTCGTCGATGAAGTTGTGGATGATGGCGACATCAAAGAGAGGCGAATTGTTGAAGATTTCAACTTCTTATTTGCTCTTGATGAGCTGCTCTAGAGCGTCATCTCCAAGATCTTCATCACTTGACAGATCAATGGCTTCGCTGCGCAGAATGGCAGCAGCTATGAGCTCTTTGCCGGTGTGCGGCTGAGGCACCGTGGCCTTCTAGAGCTTGGAGACGCGGGATACGTCTTCAGACTGCACACTTGCTTCAGGAGGTGGAGTTGCCAATGGCTTCGCCCTTGAGATTTTTTATGAAGGGGCCGGCTTTGAAGCTTTTGGCTTCTTCGAGTGCTTTGGCTTCGGTACAGCAGGAGCTTCATCAGACTCAGAGTCAGCTGGGGGGTCATTCACGGCAGTCCCTTGGACTAAGATGCGGGTGATGAGGCCCTCAAGGTTGGCATACGGACCGATGATATTGGGTTCTGCGTCGCGTGTGCCATCTGCCCTTGGTGCTGAGGGACCAGGGTTGAAGTCTAACCCAAATTTCTTCTTGTTGAGCTTCGCTGATTGTTGGGCAAACTGGAAATTGCGCTTGAACAGATTGTCGTCACGACACAAGAGTAGTGACGATGGATATGTATCATCAGGCTGTGGCCCACGAACCATGCATGGATAGAAGCTTTGGGCAATAGCTTCATCTCTGGTCCTGGGTACAAGGTTCTTGTATAAGATGTCTCCCCACGGACTTTTGATGGCACTTTTATCAGCATACTCTTGGGTTGTGAAGCGGTATTTGAACCATTGTTCAGCCCAATAGCGTCGAATCCATTGGATTCGGGACTTGCGCTGCCCATAATTCTCTTTAGGATCTGTTTTATACATTTCTGCCAGGTCTTCAGGCAGATCTTTGGAAGTTTCTCCACGTCTCTGTCTGCCCCCCTTCCTTGCTGCTGCTTCTGAAGCCATAAACTTTAACTTGAAAGGCTTCAAAACTTTCAAAGGCTTTCTTTTGCTGGACCAACAGGAACTGGCTTCAGGAGAATTTATGTGATGCTGTAGGAATTCTGCAAATGAATGCAGACTATGAGAACCGAAGGATTCTCCCACGGACATGTACCTGTGACAGCATTAAGGTACGAGGGAAGGGGAAGAGGTCATATGCATTCTCAGAAGGTTTTGACGATTAATCAGTTTAGAAGACATTGACCTCATCGTGCGAAGACATTCACTCAGAGATAAGAAGTTGGTTCCAGATTTGTACGAACCCACAGATCAGTACAAGTGAGGAATCTAACTACTTCATGAAGCACAAGTGAATATACTAGGCATGTTATGAGATGCAGATAGAGAGATCCAACTTGTGTGAAGAGAAACTTCTTATGGTAGAAAGTGACAGAACCATGAGATCAACCGGGGCTGTAAAAAGAAGTTTTATTTACCACACTTGGAACTGCTAGACGGAGTGGGAGATGATGCCGAGCAGTTCAGTCCTCCGTGCCCTAACTTGGCGACGGAAGACACCTACGGCGACGGCGGAGAGGACGATGTCCGCGGTCGGCGTGAAGACGGCGTCGGAGAGGTTGCGGCAGCGAAGCGCTTCGCCGCCGACGTCGTCGAGAGCTAGCGGTGGCGCTAGGGTTCGTGCGAGGGTGGAAGAAGAATATAATGACTGCGGTAAGTGTGAATTTATAGGCTCAGGGGCGGCACTGTGCTATTACATAGGTGCCCCTGGCGATTCGCATCTGAGGAACGTGTGGCCAGTTTGCGGAAGTTTGGGGTTTGTTCCACGTCCCACGCACGCCTGGATCGTCGGGCGGTCGTTCCTGCTTCTCCGGATTTTATGTGGAGGAATGAGCATTGAAAACGGACTTTATGGTTGTCTCTACATCTTCTGCTGACAAGGACGCAGTGAAGACATTCGACAGTTTCAATAGAATGCATATGACTTGGAGAGATAGAGTTTGAGATAGAAAGCATAGAGAAGTTGGGGTCCGATCACATTCACTTAGTTCAAAAGATTCAACACGAAGATATAGCTATAAGTGAATGCTGTAGAGGACAGAACACTAGCATATATATATATATATATATATATATATATATATATATATATATATATATATATATATATATATATATATCTATAATCAACATAGTGAAGATAACCATGAAAATATGTTGAGTTTGAAGCCAAACCAAATGTGAAGACATTGCAAGGTAATGCCATGAGTGAAACACTTCAAAATAGAACGTTTGGTGGTGGCGTTACCCACCGTATAGGAAGTATTAGACCCAGACACGGCGCACAATTATTGTGGCGCTCCGAAGTCAAATTCCATATTAATATATTCACACTTAGAATGTATGTCTTCATTGATTGAAGACATACTTTACTTTGTGCGTTGCACATCTAAGTCATCATATGCATAAGTGTTAGGATGTGTGCCTGATCACAGGACATTTGAGGATTCCAGGATATTTAGCTCACACCGTAACTTGCAAAACCTCTTCTCATCCAAGGGCTTGGTAAAGATATCTGCCAATTGCTCTTCAGTGTTGACGTGTATGATATCAATGTCTTCCTTCACAACATGATCTCTGAGAAAGTGATGACGAATTTCAATGTGCTTTGTCTTCGAGTGCTGAACTGGGTTGTTGGCAATCTTGATGGCGCTTTCGTTGTCGCAGTAAAGTGGCACTTGCTTCAGATGAATGCCATAGTCCTTGAGTGTTTGCTTCATCCACAGAAGCTGAGCGCAGCAAGATGCAGCAGCAATGTATTCAGATTCAGCAGTGGAGAGAGATACACAGTTCTGCTTCTTTGAAGACCAACATACAAGTGATCGTCCCAGAAAGTGACATGTGCCTGATGTAGACTTGCGATCAACTTTGTCACCAGCATAATCAGGATCCGAGAATCCAACCAAATCAAACTCTGAGCCCTTTGGATACCATAATCCTAGAGTTGGGGTGTGAGCCAAATATTGAAGATTTCGCTTCACAGCTAAGTGATGCGACTCCTTTGGTGCCGCTTGAAATCGAGCACACATGCAAACACTAAGCATAATATCTGGCCTAGATGCACATAGATAAAGTAAAGAACCAATCATGGAGCGGTATACCTTTTGATCGAACTCTTTACCATTGTCGTCAGGACCTAGATGATGTTTGGCTGGCATTGATGTTGTGAAGCCTTTGCAGTCTTGCATACCGAACTTCTTCAGGCAATCTTTGAGATACTTCTCTTGAGATATGAAGATACCATTGCGTTGTTGTCGTATTTGAAGACCAAGGAAGAACTTCAGTTCCCCCATCATGGACATCTGATATTGCTCCTGCATCATATATCCAAACTCTTCACTGTACTTCTGATTGGTGCAGCTGAAGATAATGTCATCCACATATATTTGGCACACAAACAGTTCACCATCATATGTCTTCGTGAAAAGAGTGGGATCCAGGGAACCAGGTATGAAGCCTTTGCTCTTCAGGAAGTATTTGAGTGTGTCATACCAGGCCCTAGGGGCTTGTTTGAGGCCATACAATGCCTTGTTGAGCTTGTATACCATGTCAGGATGTTTTGGATTTTCAAAGCCAGGCGGTTGTGCAACATACACTTCTTCTTCAATCTTGCCATTGAGAAAGGCACTTTTCACATCCATTTGATATAGAAGTATGTTATGATGATTTGCATAGGCCAGCAGTATGCGTATGGCTTCAAGCCAATCCACAGGAGCAAATGTTTCATCGAAGTCAAATCCCTCCACTTGAGTATATCCTTGAGCAACGAGACGACCTTTGTTTCTGACAACTTGACCATGCTCATCTTGCTTGTTGCGGTATATCCATTTGGTGCCTATTATGTTGTGCTTCCGTGGACCAGGACGCTTGACCAGTTCCCATACATTATTCAGCTTAAACTGTTGAAGCTCTTCTTGCATAGCTTGAATCCATTCAGGTTCCATGAAGGCTTCTTCAACTTTCTTGGGTTCTGATATTGATACGAATGCGAAGTGCCCACAGAAATTTGCTAGCTGAGTTGCCCTTGAACGAGTGAGTGGACCAGGTGCATTGATGCTGTCAATTATTCTGTCAATCTGCACTTCATTGGCAACACGAGGATGTACAGGGCGAAGACTTTGCTCTTGCTGATCTGGGTTGTTGTTGGGAGGAATGTCTTCAGGCTGAGCATTGTCTTCATGTTGATCAGGTGCTGAGATGATAAGTTCTTCTTCAGGATGAGCTTCAGAAGGTATAATCTCTCCAGTTCCCATAAGCTTGATTGATTCACCAGCTGGAACTTCATCTAGCACATTTGGCAGTTGCTCTCTTTGTGAACCATTTGTCTCATCGAACCGCACATCCACTGTTTCAACCACTTTGTAATGAAAGAGATTGAAGACTCTGTAGGAGTGCGAATCCTTTCCATATCCAAGCATAAATCCCTCATGTGCTTTTGGTGCAAACTTTGAGGTGTGGTGTGGGTCCTTAATCCAGCACCTTGCGCCAAATACTCTGAAGTAACTGACATTTGGCTTCTTGCCAGTTAGGAGTTCATAAGATGTCTTGTTCAGAAGTTTGTGAAGATAAACACGATTGATTGTATGGCATGCAGTGTCAATGGCTTCAGTCCAGAATTTTCTTGGAGTCTTGTATTCATCTAGCATTGTTCTGGCCATCTCAATTAGTGTTCTGTTCTTGCGTTCGACGACGCCATTCTGCTGTGGCGTGTACGGAGCTGAGAATTCATGTGTGATGCCCAAGGTATCAAGATATGTATCAAGGCCAGTGTTCTTGAATTCAGTGCCATTGTCACTTCTGATGTGCTTTATCTTGGCGCCAAAATTGTTCGTAGCTCGATTGGCGAAGCGTCTGAAGACATCCTGCACTTCAGTCTTGTAAAGGATTATGTGCACCCAAGTATATCTAGAGTAATCATCAACAATGACGAAACCATAAAGGCAAGCAGTAGTAGTAAAAGTTGAGTAGTGAGTGGGACCGAAAAGATCCATGTGGAGCAGTTCGAAGGGTTGAGTAGTAGTCATGATTGTCTTCGAAGGATGTTTTGCCCTCGTCATCTTCCCTGCTTCACAGGCACCGCACAAGTGATCTTTCTTGAACTTGACGCCCTCGATGCCTATGACATGCTTCTTCTTTGCAAGGGTGTGGAGGTTCCTCATGCCAGCATGCCCAAGCCTCTGATGCCAAAGCCGGCATTCTGAAGCTTTTGCAAGAAGACATACTGCAAGTTGTGGCCCTGCTGAGAAATCTACCACGTACAGATCATCTTTTTGATACCCTTCAAACACTAGAGACTTGTCAGAATCCATTAGTACTAGGCAACAATATTTTCCAAACATTATGATCATGTTCAAATCGCAAAGCATTGAGACAGACATTAAGTTGAAACCAAGGGATTCAACAAGCATGACTTTATCCATGTGTTGATCCTTTGAGATTGCAACTCTACCTAGACCCAATACCTTACTTTTACCAGTGTCAGCAAATGTGATGTGGCTCTTGTCAGATGGACGTAAGGTTGAATCCATAAGAAGACTTCTTTTGCCAGTCATGTGATTTGTACACCCATTGTCAATAATCCATTCTGAAGACTTTGAAGACGCTGGTGTCGTACCCTACAGTGCAGTTAGGGGGATAG
The DNA here is from genome assembly GCF_002162155.2 of Triticum dicoccoides. Taxonomy (NCBI): domain Eukaryota; kingdom Viridiplantae; phylum Streptophyta; class Magnoliopsida; order Poales; family Poaceae; genus Triticum; species Triticum dicoccoides. Next base: position 351,243,880 of record NC_041382.1, on the reverse strand, counting down.
GCTTCACGAAGAGAATTGTGAAGCAAAAACATTTGACGAACCTGTGGGTTATGAAAACTTAGATCCAGATTAGGACTAATAGGGAGAGTAGCATGCGATTCAGGAACGAAGTACATAATGATGCCATTTGAGCATTTTATCTTGTGCCCTACAAGATTTTTAAGGTCCCCAGCAATAGCGTCAGAAGATTTTGGTTTTCTGCTGGAGACCTTTCCCTGCAAAAGAGAGTTAAGCGTTCTTAACCACCCACATCTTCAAGGGTGGCTTAGAAGCAATAAGTCTAAGTGCAGCATGTGAGAATTTTGGCTTTGAAGCTTTAGCAAACAGTCTTGCAGGTGGACAATAGTACTCATAAGAATAAGCAGAATAATTTTTGGTCATATGAACATGACGGTTTGATGAACCACTCTCATATTCATATGCTTGAGTATGGTTTCCCTGCAAAACATTTGCGTTAGTGTGACTCCGGTGAGTCCTCTGTTTGTATGAAGCCTTTGGACCGTATGAATCTTTTGGTCTGAGGTTTGTCTTCTTCAAGTGAGGTGTCATGAAGACATTCACAGGAAGATTTTCCAGACACCTTTTCGGAACCCAGATCTTCTTCATAGGCGGTCCATTCCTGCAGTTAGTACCAATGTACCTGGCAAACACTTCACCATTCTGATTCTCAAACAGTATATAGTTTGCATCAAAGGATTCATCAATGATAATGGGGTTAGCACAAGTGAAGCCAGATAAATTGGATGGATCTGCTGAAGGTTCCTTTGCAGCAATCCACTTGGTTTTGGGGTACTGCTCAGGTTTCCAGTAAGAGCCATCTGCATTTATTTTCCTTACGAACCCAACACCCTCTTTCCTAGGGTTTCAGTTCAGAATCTGCTTCTTGAGGACATCACATAATGTCTGATGTCCTTTAAGACTTTTGTACATCCCTGTTTCAAGCAATGTCTTCAACCTAGCATTCTCATCAGCAATAGCAGTGGTATCCTCAGCAGAGGGGTTAGTTACCACATCAACAGTTGAAGATATTGCAACAGCAGTAGCAGTGGAACATTCAGCAACAGAAGTAGCATTATCACGCTCAATGCATTTAAGACATGGTGGTTCAAATCCTTCCTGAGCGGAACTGATCTGTTCGGTGCGAAGTGACTTGTTTTCCTTTTGAAGATCTTCATGAGCCGCTCTCAATTTCTCAAGTTCTTGCTTCCTTTGAAGATAATCATAGGAAAGCTTTTCATGAGTTGTTGAGAGAGTATCAAGACGATCTTCAAGTTCCTGATACTTAACGTGAAGACTTTTTATGTCTTCAATTAAGGATTCAGATCGAGTCATTTCAGCACCCAACAGATCATCGCTTTTGTCTAACAGTTTTTGAATATGTTCCATGGCCTTTTGTTGTTCAGTTGCAATTTTAGCAAGTGTTTTGTAGCTGGGTTTTGAATCACAATCAGAGTCATCGTCACTAGATGTTTGATAGCGAGTGGTGCGTGTGTTTACCTTGGCACCGCGTGCCATGAAGCAGTGGGTAGGAGTGGAGTCGTCCTTGTCATTTGCATCGGTGTCGGTGATGAAGTCATTGTCTTCAATGTTGAAGATGGACTTGGCGACGTATGCTGTAGCCAGACTTGCAATGCCAGAATCAGACTCCTCCTCAGACTCCACCTCTGCCTCCTCAGAAGCGGACTCCTCCTCAGAATCCATTTCCTTGCCAACAAACGCACGTGCCTTGCCAGATGAGCTCTTCTTGTGTGATGAAGACTTTGAGGAAGACTTGGAAGAAGACTTTGAGTATTTCTTCTTCTTCTTGTCGTCAGAGTCATATTCCTTGCTCTTCTTCCTCCTTCTGTTCTCATTATCCCACTGTGGACACTCAGAGATGAAGTGTCCAGTTTTCTTGCACTTGTGGCATGTTTTCTTCTTGTAGTCATGAGCAGAAGCTTCATCATTCCTTGAGCTTGATCGTGAAGACTTTCTGAAGCCTTTCTTCTTGGTGAACTTTTGGAACTTCTTCACAAGCATTACAAGTTCCCTTCCAATGTCTTCAGGATCATCAGAACTGCTGTCAGATTCTTCTTCAGATGAGGAAACAGCTTTTGCCTTCAAGGCACGAGTTCGCCCATAGTTTGAACCGTAGATATCTCTTTTCTCAGAAAGCTGAAACTCATGTGTGTTGACCCTCTCGAGTATGTCAGACGGATCGAGTGTCTTGAAATCAGGACGTTCTTGAATCATCAGGGCTAGACTGTCAAACGAACTATCAAGTGATCTCAGCAGCGTCTTGACGATTTCATGCTTGGTGATCTCAGTGGCGCCGAGGGCTTGAAGCTCATTTGTGATGTCAGTGAGTCGATCAAATGTGTGCTGGACATTCTCATTGTCATTTCTCTTGAAGCGGTTGAAGAGATTGCGAAGGACACTGATTCTTTGATCTCTCTGTGTTGAGATGCCTTCATTGACCTTGGAGAGCCAGTCCCAGACCAGCTTGGATGTCTTCAAAGCACTCACACGGCCATACTGTCCTTTGGTCAGATGACCACAGATGATGTTCTTGGCAGTAGAGTCCAGCTGAACGAATTTCTTGACATCAGCAGCAGTGACACCTTCTCCAGCCTTGGGAACGCCGTTCTCGACGACATACCATAGGTCGACGTCAATAGCTTCAAGATGCATGCGCACCTTATTCTTCCAGTAGGGATATTCAGTTCCATCGAAGACGGGGCACTCAGCGGAGACTTTGATTATCCCTGCAGTCGACATAGCTAAAACTCCAGGTGGTTAAACCGAATCACACAGAACAAGGGAGCACCTCGCTCTGATACCAATTGAAAGTGCGTTATATCGACTAGAGGGGGGGGGGGTGAATAGGCGATTTTTATGAAAGTCTTCAAAACGTGGAAGTTATGAAGACAAACAGTAGAGATATGCCTATCACTATGCAGCGGAAGTTAGATTACACTAGGCAAGCCATGATCAAGTATTCAACAGAGTGAAAGCACAATGACAAGTAGCTGCAGTGTAATAAGGATCAGGTAGTAAGAGGTTATGAAGCCAAACAAATCATACAGTTACGTTGTGAAGACAAAAGATACAGCAAGCATGCAATGGCTTCACAATGAGTAACAGTAAGTAAAAGGAAGTGAAAATGAAACCAGTGACTCGTTGAAGACAATGATGTGTTGGACCAGTTCCAGTTGCTGTGACAACTATACGTCTGGTTGGAGCGGCTAGGTATTTAAACCTTAGGACACACAGTCCCGGATACCCAGTCCTGAACACGCAGCTCAGGACACCAAGTCCTCACCGTACTCTCCTTGAGCTAAGGTCACTTAGTCCTCGCCCAACCACTCTGGTAAGTCTTCAAGGTAGACTCCCAAACCTTCACAGACTTCGTTCACTGGCAATCCACAATGTCTCTTGGATGCTCTGAACGCGACGCCTAACCGTCTGGGGATGCACAGTCCTCAAGTGTAATAAGTCTTCAGATCACACAGACAAGAAGACTTAAGTGATGCCCAATGTTCTTTGGCTTTGGGTGGTTAGGGCTTTTCTCCTCGCTAGGAATTTTCTCTCAAAGGCTTCGAGGTGGGTTGCTCTCAAACGACAAAAGCCGTGCACTGAAATCTGAGCAGCCAACCGTTTATGGTTGTAGGGGTTGGGCTATTTATAGCCACTTGGCAACCCGACCTGATTTGTCCGAAATGACCCCGGGTCACTAAGGAACTGACACGTGTCTCAACGATCACATTTCAAACTCTCATGGCAACTTTACTTGGGCTACAAGCAAAGCTGACTTGTCCGGCTCTGGACAAGATTCGCTCTCATTGTCTTCACTCGAAGACATAGGGTTTTGGTTTAGGCATCACTTCAGTCATTCTGACTGGTTCTCCTGGACCCCACTTAACAATACGGTGGTTCCTATGACTCAACACAAAAAGAAAAAAGAACTACGAAAGATCTAAGTCTTCGAGCTCCATAGGCTTCATAACGTGTCTTCTTTTGTCATAGTCTTCAATGTGAATATCTTCATATACCACCTTTGGCTTCAATGTCTTCATACATTTTTAGGGGTCATCTCTGGTAGTGAAACCGAATCAATGAGGGACTTCTACTTGTGTTATCCTGCAGTTCTCACACACACATTAGTCCCTCAACTAAGTTTGTCGTCAATACTCCAAAACCAACTAGGGGTGGCACTAGATGCACTTACAGGACTGCTGCCGTTCATTACTGACGAAGAGCATTGGAATGAAGAGCTGTTGCTTCAATTCTATGCCACACTTCACATCAGAGGGTACAGCATAGATCCGAAGACTTGGGTCCTGGAGTGGATGACTGGCAACGTTCATCATGAAGCCAATGCATTTGACATCATTGAGCTCACGGCTTGCCCACTCCTGGAGCAAGGCTGTCAGCTGCATGCTGAAGCTATTGAGAGCATCTTTCAGTGGCCAGAACCTGATATGAGTCAGATGCTCAGCATGATGAAGCCATTGCCCCAAGATGCTGCTTATCCCACAGAGTTGTTCATTGAAGACCTTGAGTATCTGCCAAGAACCATCTATCACATCATCAGGCGAACTCTCTGGCCTATTAAAGGGCACTCTCCAAATGCCAAGCTTTAGGGTGCAATGAAGACTTTGATCTTCTATATACTTCATGGAAAATGCTTCAATGCACAGGACTTCTTCATACGCCAACTTGCTGCATCAGGCATTGATCTGTTTGGTTTGAAGTTCTACGCCCCTTGGGTCATGCGGCTGATCAAGCTACACTCCGCCATCTCGTATCAGCCCTCAGCCCGCAACCATTGGATCTTCTTGCCTAACGTGGACATATCTACTGAAGCCATTTATTCCGAGCCTGCCAAGCAACCTCTATGTCTTCAGAATGCAGAACATCAGAGTTTTACTCAGAACGTTGAAGGCGTTGAAGCAGTTTCTCGGGTGTATCCTTTGGTTGGCACTACACGTGCACCACACCCTGCTTCCACTGAAGCCACTGATAGTGCCACTGCTCCAAGACCCAAGAAGCGCACTCGTGTTCTCAACGACCGAGAGCTTCTTGTGGCTCTACATCAGAAATAGGATAGGCATCATGATTGACTGAAGCGTCAGATGAAAAGCCTCTTGGTGGATGTTAATCACACTCGAAATTTTGCCACCAAGAATGCTTTCGTTACCCATGAAACCTGTCGCCGCACATGGAAAGGGCTCACGATGATGTGTTCTGAAGCTGATCTTCAAGAGGATGGCTTCACTGAGAGATTCAAGTTTGACTCCACACCTCCTCGAAGGGCTGTGCTGCTAGGAACTCCATCCCTTGAAGACTCTGAGTTCTCTTCCTCTGCTGCCACAATGACTGCCAGAATTATTGAGGAAGAAGACGATGCTACTTCACCGCCACCTCCTTCAGCACTTCCAAGCTCTTCTGCACCGCCAAACAACACCAACAACCCTGCTACTTCACCTACTCCTCGTGGGAGCGAGTAGAGGCTCTATGTCTTCAAACCTTTTTGGTCATTAGTGACAAAAGGGGGAGAAGCATATGAGATTGATAGTCTTCAAGCGGGTCCATATGGGCGGGTGCCTTATATTTTGCTTCGTGCTTACAACTCTTGTTTTTGCTACATTTGGTTCTTATGAGTTGTAACACTTAAACTAGATGGTCGTCTGCTACTTATTTGCCACCTTGTTTTGCGAAGATAAATTCCGCATGTGCGATGATAAATTCCGCACTTAGCTCATTCTGCAGACGTCCATTTTCCATTATGCATGTCATTATCTTCATATACTTTCACATGCATAGTGGATTGTCATCATAAGTTGAAGTGGATCTCCACAAGTACAACCTGCCATGTGCATTTGCATTCCAAAAGCAAATTAACTTATATGCACATCTTCAGGGGGAGCCCTTGCAACTTATGAAGACAATTCCTTATCCTTTACAATTTCACAGATTATATTCCCCGTTGAAAACTTCAACTAGTTTGTCATCAATCACCAAAAAGGGGGAGATTGTAAGTGCATCTAGTGTCACCCCTAGTTGGTTTTGGAGTATTGATGACAAACCTAGTTGAGGGACTAATGTGTTTGTGAGAATTGCAGGATAACACAGGTAGAAGTCCCTCATTGATTCGGTTTTACTACCAGAGATGACCCCTAAAAATGTATGAAGACATTGAAGTCAAAGGTGGTATATGAAGATATTCACATTGAAGACTATGACAAGAGAAGACACTATATGAAGCCTATGGAGCTCGAAGACTTAGATCTTTCGTAGTTCTTTTTCTTTTGTGTTGAGTCATAGGAACCACCGTACTGTTAAGTGGGGTCCAAGAGAACCAGTCAGAATGACTGAAGTGATGCCTAAACCAAAAACCTATGTCTTCGAGTGAAGACTATGAGAGCGAATCTTGTCCAGAGTCGGACAAGTCAGCTTTGCTTGTAGCCCAAGTAAAGTTGTCGTGTGAGTTTGAAATCTGACCGTTGGAACACGTGTCAGTTCCTTAGTGACCCAGCGTCATTTCGGACAAATCAGGTCGGGTTGCCAAGTGGCTATAAATAGCCCACCCCCTACAACCATAAATGGTTGGCTGCTCAGATTGAAAGTACGGCTTTTGTCGTTTGAGAGCAACCCACCTTGAAGCCTTTGAGAGAGAATTCCTTGCGAGGATAAAGCCCTAACCACCAGAGCCAGAGAGAATTGGGCATCACTTAAGTCTTCTTGTCTGTGTGATCTGAAGACTTATTACACTTGAGGACTATGCATCCTCCAGCCGGTTAGGCGTCGCGTTCTGAGCATCCAAGAGACATTGTGGATTGCCGGTGAACGAAGTCTGTGAAGGTTTGGGAGTCTACCTTGAAGACTTACCAGAGTGATTGGGCGAGGTCTATGTGACCTTAGCTCAAGGAGAATACGGTGAGGACTGGGTGTCCTGGACTGTGTGTCCTAAGGTTTAAATACCTAGCCGCTCCAACCAGACGTACAGTTGTCACAGCAACTGGAACTGGTCCAACAAATCATTGTCTTCAACGAGGCACTGGTCTCATCTTCACTTCACTTTACTTACTATTACTCCTTGTGAAGTCATTGTATGTTTGCACTATCATTTGTCTTCACTGAGTGACTGCATGTTCTGTTTGGCTTCACCATATCTTCCTACCTGATCCTTACTACCTAGCTGCTATTAGTCTTTGTGCTTTCACTTCATTGAATACTTGACTATGGTTTGCCTAGTGTAGTCTACCTTCCGCTGCATGGTAATAGGTTTAATTTTTATCATTTATCTTCAAAACTTCTATGTTCTGAAGACTTTCATAAAAATCGCCTATTCACCCCCCCTCTAGTCGATATAATGCACTTTCATATTGTAGAATTGTAAGGAAGGGAGAACTTGGAACAAGTTCGTTCTTAACGATGGATTTATGTTTCGTGCTAACAAGCTATGCATTCCAGCTAGCTCCGTTCGTCTTTTGTTTGTTGCAGGAGGTGCATGGAGGAGGATTAATGGGACACTTTGGTGTCAAGAAGACGGAGGATATACTTGCTACACATTTCTTTTGGCCAAAGATGAGACGAGATGTTGAGCGTTTTGTTACTCGCTGCACTACATGTAAAAATGCTAAGTCATGACTCAATCCTCATGGTTTATATATGCCTTTGCCTGTACCTAGTGTTCCTTGGGAGGATATATCTATGGACTTTGTTTTAGGTTTACCTCGAACAAAGAAGGGGAGGGATAGCATATTTGTTGTCGTGGATAGGTTCTCGAAAATGGCACACTTTATACCATGTCATAAAAGCGATGATGATGTTAATGTTGCTGATTTGTTCTTTCATGAAATTATTTGCTTGCATGGTGTGCCAAATAATATTGTTTCAGATCGTGATACTAAATTTCTTAGCCACTTTTGGAGATGTTTATGGGCTAAGTTGGGGACTAAACTGCTTTTTAGTACTACTTGTCACCCCCAAACTGATGGACAAACTGAAGTAGTCAATAGAACATTGTCTACTATGCTTAGGGCTGTTTTGAAGAATAATAAGAAAGTGTGGGAAGAATGCTTGCCCCATATTGAATTTGCTTATAATCGTTCATTGCATTGTACTACTAAGATGTGCCCTTTTGAAATTGTGTATGGTTTCCTACCTCGTGCACCTATTGATTTGTTGCCTCTTCCATCTTCGGAGAAGATTAATTTTGATGCTAAAGAACGTGCTGAATTGATTTTAAAAATGCATGAGTTAACTAAGGAAAACATTGAGCGTATGAATGCTAAATATAAAATTGCTGGAGGTAAGGGTAGAAAACATGTTGTGTTTGCACCTGGAGATCTTGTTTGGTTACATTTGCGTAAGGATAGATTTCCTAATTTGCGCAAATCAAAGCTAATGCCACGTGCTGATGGTCCTTTTAAGGTGTTAGAGAAAATAAATGATAATGCATATAAACTTGAGCTGCCTGCAGATTTTGGGGTTAGTCACACTTTTAACATTGCAGATTTGAAGCCTTATTTGGGTGAGGACGATGAACTTTCGTCGAGGACGACTTCATTTCAAGAAGGGGAGGATGATGAGGACATCAATACCATTGTTACACCCACATCCCCTGCTGCTATACATGCTAGACCAATTATTAGAGCTCGCACACGCCAATTGAATTATCAGGTACTTTCGTTTCTTGGTAACGATTCTAATGTTCATGAGAATATGATGCTGCCTAAATTGGATACATTTGTTTTGCTTACAAATGAAGGGGCTAGCTTGGACAAGAAAGATGAACCTTGGAGCAAGTTCAAGCATGGAGATGATGGCATGCGCAAGGGAAACAAGAACGGATTTACAAGTGATGATTCCAGGACTCTGAAGCCACCATAATGAGTGCATGAAGCATGGGATGAAATATACAAGATGCCACTTCATAAATTTCGTCCAGAGGCTATTCTAGGTGCCGCGTCACCTTATTATTGGGCCAGGCCCATGTGTTTTCGAAGTACTTAAGTATAGGCTATTTTTAGAGTCCGTATGTGTGGGGAAACAAGAGTTAGGGTTGGTTTCGGACCCCTCCACCATGGGCCATGAAATTCCCCCTCTCTCCTCCATAAATACAGCCCTTAGGGCATCGTTTAGACTTTGGGGATTTGTTTAGTCAAAAGTTAGCCATTGCAACTTCGTGTACTTCGTTCGTGTCCAACGACCAGACCAAGGCCGCTTACGGATCCCCACCATTATCAATACTTCATATATATTTGCAATATTCAGATTGCAATATCATATTCTTGCTTGTTCTTCAATTTCTTGCAGGAATAGACCTTTGTGGTCAGGCTGACCGTGCTTCTGGCTTCGTTAGTAACCTCAGGATATTGGTTTAGCGATTGCTAAGGCGCAACGTCGTGCATGTTTGTAGTCGGATCATCAAAGTCGTCTCCACCAAATCGATAGTTATCATCTCATCGAAAGATCGGGAAACCCTCGACACCATCTCATCGAAAGACGGGACACCTTTGCCTCTATCACATTGAAGCCTGGTTCAGGGGCTACTGAGGGAGTCCTGGACTAAGGGGTCCTCGGGTGTCCGATCTATTGATATGGGCCGGACTGATGGGCCGTAAGGATGCAAAGACGGAAGACTCCACCCGTGTCCGGATAGGACTCTCCTTGGCGTGGAAGGCAAGCTTGACAACTAACTATGAAGATTCCTTTCTCTGTAACCGACCTTGTGTAACCCTAGATCCCTCCCGTGTCTCTATAAACCAGAGGGCTAGGTCCGTAGATAGGCCGGATCCTCATAATCATAGCCAGACTAGGCTTTTAGGGTTTAGTCATTACGATCACATGGTAGATCAACTCTTGTAATACTCATATTCATAAAGATCAGTCAAGCAGGACGTAGGGTATTACCTCCATAGAGAGGGCCCGAACTTGGGTAAAACATTGTGTCCCCTGTCTCCTGTTACCATCGATCCTAGATGCACAGTTCGGGACCCCCTACCTGAGATCTGCCGGTTCTGACACCGACACCACCCTCGGAGGATTCCACTCGATGTAATCATCAAGGTGAACGTAAGAGGGGCCACCCTCGGAGTTCACACCTGAGGGGTTGCACGATAGAGTCGTATCGGGAATGTTGAAGGAGGAACCACCCTCGTTGACCACGATCGAATAGCTACACTACAGAGATTTCATCAGGAGTGATGTATGAGGTTCCACCCTCGGCACTCGATGGTAACTCTGCAGAGTCGAGCAACAAAAGGGGCGTGACGTGATGTGAGGTGTCGGGCTCTAGTCGTTGATCACGTTGATCGAGTCATCGATGATGAAGTAGGAGCAACAAGGACAAGGTGGGGGTCACTGATGGATCACTAACCAACCTATACTAAGCAGTTTAGGATAAGCAGGTAAGGTACAACAGCAGGTTACAAAAGTAGGCTATGCATCAGAATAGGAGCAAACAATAACAGTAGCAAAATCTAATGCAAGCATGAGATAATGGAATGCACGGTA
>NC_041382.1:351205856-351233036 GCF_002162155.2 Triticum dicoccoides | reverse complement strand
TCGTCGACGTAGTCGATCACATCGACAACATCAGTCTCGGAGTCTACCGGAGAGAAGAGAGGGAAGAACAGTAAATACAAAGCAAGCATGTGCATAACAGGACAACATGTAGAGCTAGACGTGATCTAACGCGGTGCTACACGATACCGGTGAAGGGGGAGAACATCCGAAAATGTTTTCCCGAAGTTTGGCATTTTTGGACAAATGAACTGAAGGGAAAAGGTTCGATGTTCGCTATGCTAGGGACGTGTGACAGATGAACAGAGAGCATAATCCGATTCGTCTCGTCGTTCTGAGCAACTTTCATGTACAAAGTATTTTCATCCGAGTTACAGATTAATTTATATGAATTTTCAAAGTTTTGTTAATATTCTAGAATTTTAGGATTTAATTTAATTCGGGTTGACCAAGTCAAATTGACTAGTCAAAAGGAGAGTTGTGACCCACATGTCATAGGCTTAGATAATTTTAATCTAATTTATCCTTTTATCTAATAGTAGGGTCCACATGCCATATACACTACACCTAACCACTCATTAGACTAAGGGGCTGTTCGCAAACCCACCCTCTCCGGAAATCACAGAATCCAGGGAGTACCAATTTCCTTGCTCGGCTGTTTTAAACTGCAGCTCCGGCTGCTCCTGGAGCGGGACGTGTGGAGCGGAGGGCCTCCGAACAGGCCCTAACTACTAATTAGTTGCTAACCTAAACAGGGCCTGATCTCATCCAGAGACCCAGCCGGCCATACACACACATGGCCGCACACACACACAACACGCAGCATAGCACACATCACACACACATAGCACGCACACACAATGCTAGGGGTTAAATCTGTTCTCTGTTAACAGAAGATAGCAATTTATGATTTTCATAGGATTTAATCCATGCATCAAGTGGATTTGGTCCAATGGAAACATTTGAGCCTTGTCAAGTGTACTACTTACTCATATTATTTTTACACATATTAACAACTATTTAACCGCTGATTAGGGACTGTTTAGGGGGTTAGTCAATGTAGAATTTGGAAAGCTAACTAGCAGCTACAGTAGCTAAAATGCTAGTACAGGCAAAGCAGCGGCAGTAGCAGTACAGCGGCGGCTATGCAGAGCAGGGCCATGGACGTATGACGGGGTGCAGCAGGCGGGCGCGGCCGGTCGAGCGCGAGCCGGTAGGCGCGGGGCTAGCGCACGGGAGGCAGCGGTGAGCTGCAGGCGACGACCGCGGCAGAACCAGCAGCAGGGGGTGTGCGAGCAGGCAGAAGGCGTGTGCAGGGCAGCAACAGTACACATGAGCTGCAGGCGCGCGCGGCTGTAGGCACGAGCGGGCGCGGGGCGGAGCAGGGCGTGCGTGACCAGAGACGCGCGAGCAGGGACAGCGGCGCAGTGAGCGCAAGCTCCGACAGCGTCGTGCATGGCAGAGACGGCGGCCAACGACGATGGTTCGAGGGGGGAAATACATGGGGGGTCAGAGGAGGGGCTCACTAAGGAGCATAAGGAGGCTCGATGTGAGGTTTAGGAGCTGCAGGGGAAGCCGGAAGGGGTCGGGGCGGAGTGGATCGACGACGGTGAGCTCCGGGCACGGAGGGCGAAGGAGACGGCGTAGGCATCACTGTGCAGTGTTGATGGTATAATTTGGCTACTTAGTATGTGATGAGCCAAATTAAATCAATGGTTTATCAAGTTGATCGGTTAATGCATTGTTAAAGTATTGCCACAGGAAATTTCATGAAAGGTGAAGATACAAGTCCTAAGAAGAATCATATGCTATACTGGACTATGGGCGTGATGCATGCAAGTGATATATATCTACGTATATGAAGAAGTATGCTTAGTCCTGATGGCCATTATCCAGTTTGATTTGCGACGTTGCCAGAATATTTAATATTTTCTTTGTGGGCTCAAGGTATTTATACATATGCTTAGCCACTATATTTAGTGTGATGCCGACGTGGCCGGAATACTTTATTCATATATACAAGAGTGCATGTACGTGGATATGGCCTAGATTTGCTACATACTTAGATCGGCAAGTATATTTTTGTAGACATATGCTACATGGTAACCGAATCAAGAAAGACGTCTTGATCGGTTTTAGCTTCAGAGTTGTAATCTTGTATGCCAAGTCCAGCGTGCCATATATATGTAAGGCCGTGGCCGATTGAGGAAGAGAATAATCGATCTATCAATACAAACTCTATTTTCACGTACGTCTATTTTCTATCGTTACCTCCTGCCAAGCTCTAGCAGCCCTATGGTTTGGTGATCTTTGCCGTTTTGCGCTGGAAAGCGGCCGGTTCTCCTCCACGAAAGCGAGGAAATCTTTGTTGCTTTGCTCGTAAAGCAATCATTCATCGTCACGAAAGCACGACAAATATCCTGGTGTTGCGCGACGATTTCGCGTGCCAACACAATTGGCGACTCCGCTGGGGACGAGAAGAAGAAGAGCGACACGATGAGTACCGAGTCCAAGAACGGGAGCGACATCGACCCGGAGAACGTCATCGCTGTCACACTCGACGATCTGTCGAAAGATGTTTGGCGCGAGCTTGAAGAGGAGCTGGAGAAAGAAAAGGTTGAGAGGTTGAAGCTGAAGTTGGCTGGATACGCGAAGACGAGGAACGGTGTCGTCAAAAAGGTAGTTCCGAGCCCTTCCGATGCTCAGGTAAAAAACTCAACCGAGGAAATTGCTCATCTAATTGATGTGTCCGTAGCTAGTAAATATGGTTCTGATATGGAAAATACGGCGTGTACAATTATTAAAGCAGTATCTAATAGACTTGAAGAATTTAAGGTGCAATTTAATAAAGATCTTGAAAATTGTCTACCTGGTCATGTACGATCATTAGTGCTACAAGTCAATGATGAGTATTCTGGAAAAAAACCGATGCCAATAGACAGTAGCGGATTTAACAATTTTCCAAGTAATATACATACGCCTAGTGCATCGGCTAATGCTATGCAGCCTTACGCCCCTTTAAACAATAATCTAGATGGCCGGAACTATGTTGGTAGTTCGGCTAATAATTTTGTTCCTAGTACTACTGCTCCTATTGTTTGGACTTCGGTTCCAGAAAATCACAATAGCAATAACCAAAGTTTTGGATTTAATTCTAATATGCAGCAGCCTAGTTATCAGACAGTGGCATATAGTACGCCACCGATGCCGCCTGTCGGTACCGGGGTTCCGTATGGGCCGGTTCCTGATTCATATTTTAGTGGGTCTCCGTTGCAAACTTCATATGCTCCAATTTCTTTGCCGGAATTTCCACCATGTGCTGGTGTTCCATCTGCTCCACAAGCCAGTTCTCTATAGCCCAATAATAATTTTTAGGATCAGCTTGCTAACATACTTAGAGAATTTGGTTTAGAACCTAAGGGTAGAGCACGTGCATATCAAAAACCATACCCTGATTATTTTGACTCGACACCATATCCTCGTGGTTTTAGAATTCCAGATTTTGTTAAATTTACGGGGGAAGATGGTAGATCTACTTTTGAGCATGTGGGACAATTTTTAGCACAATGCAGCGAGGTCGGCACATCAGATGTTTTTAGATTAAAATTGTTTCCATTATATCTATCCGGCACTGCATTTACTTGGTTCACATCGCTTGCTCCTAATTCTATTTCAACATGGGCACAATTGAAGCAAAAAATTTATGAGTATTTTTATAGCGGTGAAACAGAACTTCGGTTTTCAGATTTAACTATGGTTAGGCAGAAATATAATGAGCATGTTCATGATTATATTAGGAGGTTTAGGGATGTCAAAAACCGATGTTTCAGCTTGACCATAGCCGAAAAGGATTTAGACAATCTTGCCTTTTCGGGTCTACTCGCTCATATCAAGGATAAACTAGAAGGGTAAGAATTTTTAGATGTTAATCAAGTTTTGCAGAAGGCTTTGGCGCAAGAAAACCGGGCTAAGGAAATTAAACAATATAGCCGGTTTAAAGATAATAGAAATAAAGAGAAAGATAATCATGCGGTTAATGCCTTAGATTATGATAGTGATTTGGCTAGTGAGGATGCTGTTAATATATGTGTAGCCGAATGGGTTCAAGCGCCAAAGTCAAGACCTTTTGCATGTTCTGCTTTGAAACCTACACCTGCTAGAAGAGACGAAATTAAATATACTTTTGATGTAAGCAAGTGTGATAGAATTTTTGATATGTTACTGCAAAATAAATTAATTAGAGTGAGGGAGGGTCATGTAATTCCACCTCCAGAAGAGTTGGGTAGAAGAGCTTATTGTAAGTGGCACAATTCTTTTTCTCATGCTACTAATGATTGTAACGTGTTTTGTCGACAGGTACAATCGGCCATCAATGAAGGACGATTGACGTTTACAGAAGGTTCTAAGATGAAGCTCGACAGCGACCCTTTTCCTATCAATGTGGTCGAGCTTGAGAGTAAAAAAATGCTTATTCGGTCGGATCAGACCGAATCCGCAAGAGAGAAAAATGTTGTTGATAACAATGCTCCTCCAAGGATGATCAAACCAAAAAATACAGAACTAGGAATATGGAAAGTTAATGGAAGAAGAAAACAAGCTCCAAGGCCAAAGCCGACAGTTAGCATGTTGTTGGAAAAATATACCTCACGCAAGACCAGCAATGTGTTTAATCGGCTCGGAGGTAATAAGCGTCCAAGATCTCCTTCTGGACCCCGCGGTCATGAGCAATGGCAAGGAAGTGCGTATGACCAACAGCCGTATTTTGCAATGGAACCGACATATTGGGGTTGTGCACCTCCTATGTATCCGCAGTTTCCTCCATGGGGGTTTAATCCTTGGGCGCCATATCCTACAGGGCCAGCCTGTTATTTTCAGCCGAGATGGACTCCGCCGAGGCCTATGTTTAGACCAAACGTACATGAGAAAAGGGCTCGTTTCAATGAGGTGGCTAGATCACATGACGCCATCGAGATTCGAGGAGGTCGATCACCGGTACGCAGTGCAGAGTGCAACAACTATAAAGGCGACTACAAGCGAGTATGGATGCCGGTAAAATGTGCCGATCCTAAACCCGGAAAAAGTGCAGATGATTTAGATGCTGCTCATGGTCTGAAAATAGTGGAACACCAGTCAGATGAAGGTGTTGTCAATTGTACAGAAACAATCAGTGTCTCGAAAGAAGCTCTTGGTACAGGGGAGAAAAGTAACGGCATAAAGTTGCGGCAAGCTGGCCAGTCTAATCATTTTGAAAAGCAAACTAATTCTGGGCATGACCCGCATGCACGGCCAGATGCTATATCTTCACGCGTACTATTCAGAAGCCTAAATCGGCTAACACACAAGCTGATTTGATCATAAAGAATTGTGGCATAGGAACGTCCAGGAGTTTGCCTCCGAGAAGTTTCAAGTATAATACTAGTGCATCTACACGATGGGACTCATGCAATGTACGCAGCCAGGGATTTGATGCCAGTACCATATATGATCAGCAGAGAAGTTTTTTGGCCAGAGATAAAATGTTTGCCAGAAAAACAGAAGTACGTTAGTATAGGCCGAAGGACCTGGGGGGCAGCCAAATTAAGTTTGTCGCGCCAGGGACTAAACCAGCACTGCAGTGGTGCCCGAATGGACTTACCCACACTCAGAAACGACGTGTACAGTGACTGCGGACATTGGAAATAAAGGAAGAGATAGCTAAGAAGAAGCGCGATAGATGGTTCAATCATGATAAACCAATGATGCCTACAAAGACTTGGAAGGAGAAGCGCATCGCAGCAGAGGAAAATAAAAATACGGATGACACCATTATTGTAGACAATTCAGAGAATGATAAAGATGTACCAACTGGTATGGATGTTAATATGGTGTTCGCGTTGCCTGCTGAATTTCGCGCGCCCGAGGCTGAGATTGCTGAACTTGTTCTTGGCCCAAAGAATGCTACATTTGAGAAACCAGAGAAGCATGTGCAGCACCTAAAGCCATTATTTATCAGAGGTCACACTGATGGTAAGCCTATTGGTTGCATGCTTGTTGATGGCGGTGCAGGTGTTAATATTATGCCCTTTTCGGTATTTTCTAAGTTGAACCGAAAAGAGAGTGAGTTAATGAATACCAATATGGGACTTAGTGGGTTCTCAGGGGAATTGTCCGAGGCTAATGGCGTTATTTCTATGGAGCTTACAGTCAGAAGCAAAAAGTTGCCAACTGCGTTTTTTGTTGTTGATGTCAAAGGCCGGTATAATATTCTGTTGGGACGCGATTGGATTCATGCAAATTGTTGCATCCCTTCTACCTTACATCAGTGCTTAATTCAGTGGGTTAATGATGATGTGGAGGTGATTGAGGCCGATAATTCTTCATGCATTGCTTTGACGGACGCGTCGGTTGATTGGCAACACGGTGAGATGCGATGTTTGACCGGTAGGGATTTATCGGACTATGATTATATCAATATTGGTAGAGATGGTTTTGTACCTATAAATGCACAGCTAGCTAATGTAGCTTGGCTTAATGATTTATCTATATAAATGATGAATAAAGACGACAGTATTAAGTGGCTGCAAAGACGCACGGAGGAGTATCGTTCAGGAAAGAACGATATGCATGAAACTATTGAAGATTTTGATAACATGGAAAAGCTTGGACAGGGATTCTCATCGGCTGATCCACTTGAAGAAATTGATATTGGTGATGGAAGTATTCCGAGACCTACATTTATCAAAGCTAGCTTGAAAGCCGATTAGAAAAGTAAGGTATGTTTATTACTTAAAGAATTCGTTGATTGCTTTGCTTGGAATTATACTGAGATGCCTGGTTTGAGTAGAGATTTAGTAGAGCATAGATTACCTATTAAATCTGGTTTTAGGCCGCATAAACAACCTCGTAGAAGTTTCAATCCTAATTTGTATGACCGCATCAAAGAAGAAGTTGATCTGTTGTTAAAAGCTAAGTTTATTCGGCCGTGTAGATATGCCGATTGGGTTTCTAATATTGTGCCTGTGGAAAAGAAAAATACTGGTAATATTAGAATCTGTGTTGATTTTAGAGATTTGAATAAGGCTACTCCGAAAGATGAATATCCTATGCCTATAGCCGACATGCTTATTAATGATGCATCAGGACATAAAGTGATTAGCTTTTTAGATGGTAATGCGGGTTATAATCAAATATTTATGGCTGAACAAGATATGTCTAAGACTGCTTTTCGTTGCCCAGGTTTTGTTGGTTTATTTGAGTGGGTCATTATGACATTTGGGTTGAAAAATGCTGGCGCTACATACCAACGAGCTATGGATTTAATTTTTCATGATCTTCTAGGTATTGTACTAGAAATATATATTGATGACATAGTTGTTAAATCAGATGGGTTTGATCATCATTTAGCCGATTTAAGATTAGCTTTTGAAAGCATGCGCCGGTATGGACTAAAAATGAACCAACTCAAATGTGCTTTTGGCGTGTCGGCTGGCAAGTTTTTAGGCTTCATAATTCATGAAAATGGCATAGAGATTGACCCTAAGAAAGTGGAGGCAATTAGAAATTTGGAGGAACTCACATGTAAAAGGGATGTGCAAAAGTTGCTAGGAAAAATTAATTACTTGAGACGATTCATATCTAACCTTGCAGGTAAAATTGAATCGTTTGTTCCTCTACTTCGGCTAAAGAATGAAGCCGAATTTACTTGGGGGGGGGGGGCAGAGCAACAAGATGCTTTTAATTATATAAAGCAATGCTTGTTGAATTCTCCAATATTGCGGGCGCCCAAGTCCGGTGCGCCGTTCAGGTTGTACATTGCTGCAGAAAATAGGGTGATCGGTGCGGTGTTGGCGCAAGAGGTCAGCGGGAAAGAATACATCATTGCATACTTAAGCCGTCGTTTGCTCGACGCTGAAAGTCGGTACATGTTTATTGAAAAGTTATGCTTATCTTTATACTATGCATGTACCAAGTTTCGGCCTTATCTTCTTTCTAGTAAGTGTGTTGTAGCTTGCCAGGCTGATATCATTAAGTATATGTTGCAACGACCGATTCTTAGTGGTAGGATTGGAAAGTGGGCTTACACATTAATAGAATATGATTTGACATATGAATCGTTGCGTGCTATGAAGGGTCAAGTTATCGCCGATTTCATTGTTGATCATAGGATTAAAGATGATGAAAACATTAATTATGTTGGTGTATGCCCATGGAAGCTTTATTTTGATGGATCGGTTTGTAGGGAAGGACAAGGCATCGGTAACGTTTTAGTTTCACCTAATAATGTTTTTTATAATACATCAGTCCATTTGGAATATCCTTGCACTAATAACCAAGCTGAGTATGCAGCTCTACTGTTTGGTTTACAAACTTTAGTTGATATGGGCATAAAGGATGTAGATGCTTTTGGGGATTCACTTCTGGTAGTACAAAAAATTAAAGGCGAATTTCAATGTTTTGATGGGTTATTAAATAGTTATTTAGACCGATGTTTAGACATAATTAAGTCTCTAGGTACGTTCACCATCCATCGTATACCTAGAGAAGAAAATTCTAGAGCTAATTATTTAGCACAGCAAGCATCCGGTTATCATATTAGTAAAGGAATGTTTTTTATATTAGACAAGCCGATGCATGTTGCGTCTATAATGATGGATACTTTGCCACAGGATGCACTTGGGCCTAGCACAGTTGATCAACTAACTGTACAATGTAGTGCAGATTCTGTGCATGGGTCACAAACAACCGAATTAGCAAATAGTTTAGAACTAAGTGATTGGAGAGTTCCTCTAGTTAATCATTTAAAGGATCCAAGTCAAACGAGAGATAGGAAAATTCGGCGGCAAGCTTTAAAATATACTTTGTTTAACGACGAGTTGTATCGCCGAACAATAGATGGGTTATTTTTGAAATGCTTGGATTCTGATCAATCAAGAATAGCTATGGGTGAAGTGCACGAAGGAATATGTGGAACACATCAGTCGGCTCACGAAATGCGATGGTTTTACTGGCCGACTTTGTTAGAGGATTGTTTTCGGTATTATAAAGGTTGTGAGGCATTTCAAAAATTTGGTAATGTACAGTTAGCACCCGCTTCTATGTTAAATCCCATAATTAGGCCATGGCCATTTAGAGGATGGGGTTTAGATTTTATTGGTGAGATACATCTTTCGTCTTCTAAAAGACATCGCTTCGTCCTAGTTGCTACAGATTGTTTTACTAAATGGACTGAAGCAGTTCCTTTGAAAAATATGACTCATAAAGAGGTTATTAGTTTTGTTTTAGAGCATATTATTCACAGATTCGGTATTCCTCAAACTTTAACTACTGATCAAGGTCCTTCTTTTATGTCTCATCAATTTCGTGAATTTGCCGAATCTTTAGGAATTAAGTTGTTAAATTCGTCGCCTTATTATGCTCAAGCTAATGGACAGGCCGAATCTAGCAATAAAACTTTAATTAAACTTATAAAGAAGAAAATTGAGGAACATCCGAAAAGGTGGCATGAGGTACTTTCAGAAGCTTTATGGGCTCATCGGATATCTAAGCATGGAGCGACTCAATTAGCACCATATGATCTAGTATATGGCCAGGAGGCGGTGTTACCCGTAGAGGTCAATTTACAAGCTCTTAGAGTGGCTAGACAAAATGATTTGTCGGCTGTAGATTATAATGACCTGATGATGGATAAGATAGATGACATTTCAGAAGAGAGATTAAGAGCTTTACAAGAAATAGAGAAGGAGAAATTAAGAGTAGCCAAGGCTTATAATAAAAAGGTGAGGGAAAAATCGTTTCAAATAGGAGATTTAGTGTGGAAAACAATTTTACCTATTGGAACTAAAGATAGGAAATTCGGCAAATGGTCGCCGAGTTGGGAAGACCCATATAAAATTATAGAGATTGTTCCTGGAAATTCATATTTTGTACAATCTTTGCAGGGAGATAAGTTGTCGAAAGCTCTCAATGGAAAATATTTGAAGAAGTACTATCCTAGCATGTGGCAGGAGGCCTGAACATGTTGTGGCTGATATGTTATTCCAAGTATCGCCCTGAGCAAATTTGGCCGATATATTATTTGAGATATCGCCCCAAGAAAATTTAGCTGATGTATCGTTGGACATCACCCTGAGTAATTATATGATCAATGATCGACTTTATCCTACGACAACTCTTATAGTATTTTTGGTCAATGCAATTGTACCAAAAATAGGGGGGCATGTGTTGATGGTATAATTTGTCTACTTAGTATGTGATGAGCCAAATTAAATCAATGGTTTATCAAGTTGATCGGTTAATGCATTGTTAAAGTATTGCCACAGGAAATTTCATGGAAGGTGAAGATACAAGTCCTAAGAAGAATCATATGCTATACTGGACCATGGGCGTGATGCATGCAAGTGATATATATCTACGTATATGAAGAAGTATGCTTAGTCCTGATGGCCATTATCCAGTTTGATTTGCGACGTTGCCGGAATATTTAATATTTTCTTTGTGGGCTCAAGGTATTTATACATATGCTTAGCCACTATATTTAGTGTGATGCCGACGTGGCCGTAATACTTTATTCATATATACAAGAGTGCATGTACGTGGATATGGCCTAGATTTGCTACGTACTTAGATCGGCAAGTATATTTTTGTAGACGTATGCTACATGGTAACCGAATCAAGAAAGGCGTCCTGATCGGTTTTGGCTTCAGAGTTGTAATCTTGTACGCCAAGTCTAGCGTGCCATATATATGTAAGGCCGTGGCCGATTGAGGAAGAGAACAATCGATCTATCAATACAAACTCTATTTTCACGTACGTCTATTTTCTATCGTTACCTCCTGCCAAGCTCTAGCAGCCCTAGGGTTTGGTGATCTTTGCCGTTTTGCGCTGGAAAGCGGCCAGTTCGAAAGCGAGGAAATCTTTGTTGCTTTTCTCGTAAAGCAATCATTCATCGTCACGAAAGCACGACAAATATCCTGGTGTGGCGCGGCGATTTCGCGTGCCAACATGCAGCTTCACTGGTTGGCCTCGGGCGTGTGCAGGACGAGGACGGCACCGGGAGGCTGTAGGACTACTCGATGAGGCCATTGGGGAGGAGTTCGGGGACGATGACGGTGCGACAGAGACGAGGACGACGCGACGACCTCGGGCGAATTCCCGATCTAGGAGGAGGCGGGGAGGAGTGGCTCCGGGGGGATTTAGGGTTCGGGGAAGAGGGGGGCGTTGGGGTCGACTAAATAGGCGAGGGAGGCTGCCGGATGGGAATCACGGCGTCTGCCATGGCCGTGGCGGCCATCAGTGGTAGCCACGAGTCACCATGAACAGAGAGGAGGGGGAATCGTGGGGGGTGGGCCGGCCTGGCTGGGGTGGCCAGTTGGCTGGGCCAAGGGGCCCAGTGGGGGAGGGGGCCTTTTGTTTTTCTTTGTTTTGTGTTATTGATTTTTCTTTTTATGTAATTAAGTTAGCTATTGTTTCGTATTAAGTTGAGTGACAAAATGAATTTAGTCAATCATGAAATCTGACACACAATTCAAGAACAACATTGCGGTGTTGCATAAAAAGTTTTAGAGCCAACGAAATTGTTCAAGCATTTTTAGAAATTGAATAGGTCAATTAATATGCTGCTGGGCCACTTTATATTGTCCTAGGGATTAAAGGGAGAGCCAAATGATGTTGGTTGCCACATGATAATTAGCTAGTGAATATTTGCAACCCAATGAACATTTTTCTTTGACATTTGAAAACTTTAAAGTTTGACTTGATTTTAAAAATAGAATTTGAACGGGGTTTGAATCAACGCGAGTTTATCAACAGTAACTATGATGATGTGGCATCATTAACAGGGAATTACTGTATCTTAATTATTCAGGCGTCACATTTTCTCAAGAAAGCAAACTAACAATGGCAAAAGCGAAAAACAAAAAAAAGACTATTTACACGGGAAAGCTCCCAGCAAACAAAAGACGAAACAAGAAATATTTTTGGGTTTTCTTTTACTACAACGTACTAACTAAACTAGAAAGAAAAACTGAAAAGAAGCGAGAAATGTTTTTGGATTTTCGAAGTTTTGCAAACACACAAGAAGAAAACGGAAATAAAACTAACATGGATATACAATGAAAAAGGATGAACACTGACAACTTGATTGAATGTGTGTTACATGAATGTAATATCGATGAGAAATACATACTCCCCCAAGCTTAGGCTTTTGGCCTAACTTGGTCTATGGCCATGGGTCGAAATAGGCACCTCCTAGGTAATATTGAGGCTCCTGAGGCTCCCACTGATATATAGGCTCCTGAGGCTCCCACTGATAGATAGGCTCCTGAGGCTCCCACTGATAAATAGGCTCCGGGGTTGGCTCTGGCTCAGGTGCTTGGGGAGGTGTCAAGCCCCAATAAGCATAAATGTCCTCAGGCATGATAGTGTACTTGCCCATGGAGAGGTCAAACAAAGTAGCCGTAGACAAAGTAATAATCTCACGAGTACCCTGACTAAATACCAAATTATACCAAAATCGCCTCGGGCCAGAGTTAATAAAGTTATGCTCAACCATGCTACCATAATCAAGACATTTAATAGGTAAAAGCATGTCCTCTGCCTCGTCGTGTCTGCTAGGAATATGAAAATGTCTAGCGAGACGGGAGGCATAAATACCACTATAGATAATGCCCTTCGAATGGTTAGTGTGTAACCGTTGAGAAATCATAGCCCCCAAACTAAAAGTTCTATCACGATAAAGGGCATGAAGTAATATAGCAAGATTAGGTGAGTTAAGTGTTCCACTCTCCCACTACCAATTAAACACCTCCCAGCAAATAATGAGTAGTAACGCAAAACAGGGAAATGTAAACTAGCAACCCTCGGATCAGACACTCCTCTCGTCTCCCCACAGTTACTGCGGATATAAAATCCGCAACGTCCTTAGGACGCGGCTCTAGAGGGATACCCTTATCAGGAATTTTGCAAACTTGGCAAAATCTATCAAGTGTCATTTCTTGAGGGATGTCATAGAGGTGGAATGATACGATGGGTATATCTGTCCTAGCATGAAAGTAGAAATTTTGCACAAAAGTATTGGTAAGGAGGAGGAACTGGTCACACTTATGTTTGAGGAATGGGGTAAGGTCTGCATTGTTTGCCAAATAATAGAAATCATCATGAATGCCCGCATTCCTCAAGAATGTATTGCATGGCCATTCGCACGGCCACACGCGGAAGGTTGTACTTAGGCTTCTCCTTTGGAGTTTCCTTGGAACTCCGTGATAGAGGCGAGGGTCCAGATCTTTCGATGAGATGATAACTATCAATTTGGTGGAGACGACTTTAACGATCCGACTACAAACGTGCACGACATTGCGCCTTAGCAATCGCTAAACCAACTCCGAGAGGTTATTAACCACGCCAGAGCATGATCAACCTGACCATGAAGGTCTATTCCTACAAGCAATCGAAGAACAAGCAAGAATATGATTAAGCAATCTGAATATTGCGAGTATGGATGAAGTATTGATAAAAGTGGGGTTTCATAAGCGGTCTTGGTCTGGTCGTTGGACACAAATGAAGTACACGAAGTTGCAACGATGGCTAACTTTTAACTAAATAAAATCCAAGTCTAAACGATGCCTTAAGGGCTATATTTATAGGGAAAAGAGAGGGGATTTTGTCCACCCTTGGCAAGGTGGGACTAAAACACCTCGTAAGTCGTTTCCCCTACAATATGGACTCTAAAAATAGATTACATGGGCCTGGCCCAAAATAAGGTGGCGCAACACCAATAATAAGCTATGGACGAAATTTCTGAAAGGCCATCTTGTATATTTCGTCCATCTTCTTATATGTCATCATGGTGGCTTCAAAGTCCGGAAATCTCCACTTGAACCTCCGTTCTTGTTCTCTTCACACGCACCTTCATATCCGTGCTTGACCATGCTCCAATGTTCAACCTTCTTGTCCGTGCTAGGCCCTTCAATAGCAAGCAACACAAATGTATCTAAGTTAGGCAACATCATATTCTCATGAACACTAGAAACATTATCAAGAAACGAAAGTACCTGATAATTTAATTGGCGTATCTGAGCTCTAGCAACTATTCCAAGATGTAAAATAGTAGGGGATATGGGTGTAACTGTGGTAGCCATGTCCTCATCATCCTCCCCTTCTTGAAAACAAAGCCGTCCTTGATGTTGCTTAATCTGAAATCTGGCTAACAAAAGAGACAAGGTGTACACACTGTATATGTATATGTCATCCATTTTCACTGATCTCAGTTGGGTCACATGTGACAAAGCCAATAAATTATCACAAGAGGTCAAAGGCATGAAAATATTGCAACTCAGTTTGCACATATAAGTGAAGCTCTTATTCATATCAAAAGACTGACAATGCTTATCATTAAACCATCCCAACATTGATGAACCATCACCAAGATTAGAGGTCATATCAAAATGATTAAACATTGGCACAATTATTTTGAAACGCATTTGATCCAAATCTGATTTATACCCTGATTCACTTGATTATTTTGCATCGATAGTTAATTCAATGGGTTCACTCAAAATTGTTTGATCACATGGTAAAGTCAAATCATGAACATAGTCTTCTAAAATAGCTGGTGTGATCATAGTAGTGGGTAGCTCATCGTGTGGTTCATTGAAATTGACAAGGCATTCATCATACTCATGTGGAGGGGGGAGATCGGTACCTTTGTCATTACCTCTTACGATCAACTCAGATGTAGGCACTGTCGGTGGTGTTGTGTCACATGGTGGAGGTGATGTAGTCCTCACAACAACAGATGTAGTTGTCATAGAACGCCTAGTAGTTGAAAGAACAACCGTATCATCTCTTGAAATGTGCACCTTGTGCTTGTTCTCTTTGAGGGCAACACGTTGTTTTATTTCCTGTTCAGCTTTACAAGCGACACGAAACAAACGATCCATAGTATAACACTCTTCATGAATTAGTATCTCCTGAATATCAAGGTTTAATCCTCCCCAAAATCTATCCATAAAATCTTCTTCACTTTCTTCTAAAGAGGAATGCAACAAGGTAGTTTGTAAAGCATCATAATATTTCGTTACAGTGTCACTACCTTGTTTTAAATGTTGCAACTTTTTAATCATGTCACGAGTATAATAAGCGGGAACGAATGTATGTCGCATGGCAAGTTTCAAATCATCCCAAGTAGTAGGTATATCATTAGGGTGTAACCGACAATATTCACTCCACCAAACTACAGCATAACCAGTGAAAGAACCAACCGCAACCTTAACTTTGTTATGTTCATCAAAATTATTGGAAGAAAATATATTATTTATGTCAAACTCTCATTCAATATATAAAGCAGGTCTAAAACGACCATTAAATGATGGTATAGAAACATTAACCTGATCATGTGCATTTGGATGTTTATGCACCACTCGTGACAGTTGTGGTATTTGCATAGGTGATGGCACGTCTCCCACGATCGACAAACCTCATGAATTGACTCTAGATCCTGTCATGATTAATAGAAACAAGAAACAAAATCCAAAAATAATGTTCCTATGAACTACTGGGAAGTGATGGTAAAACGCTCACAGTATAGCAAATCAAAGTCTTACAAGTTCTTACCATGCAGCAGGTGATGACCGACAACCAGGGGTGTCAAATAACTCCAAGAGTAGGGTAAAGCGATTGCCAGGTGAACGTATGCATACACAGTGTAGAAATATGTGGAGCTGAGTTGGCTTTATATATGTGGAAAAAATGCTATAACCACGTTAATTAATGCAAGTTGAATAATCGCTCAAAGTAGTCGAGTGCTGGTCCTAAGCTAGACCGTACTAGAGACGCGAGCCTAAGACACAGACGAATTCACAATATGTTGTCAACACCACACTTTGTACGACCCTCCTTCCACTTTTTTTCACGGCCAAAGTAATTGTACTAGGTAAATCTTAGTGCTACTAGTAGTCACATATCCTCTTGCTTTTTTTGCCGCGTCTCTTTCCTTTGTTGTTTCTATTACTCCCTCCATTCCTTTATGTAAGGTGTATTATTTCCGGCACGGTGACCAAGGCACATAATTATACACATGTTAGGACGAAATTAACCTTGGCAAAATCACTGATTAGCGGCAACTAAATCTTTAGGCAAGGAAAGTAAGAGATAAACACAATCGGGAGAGAGATACTTTCCTTTTTTTCTCTTTACAAGAAAATATGCATGCAATCAGGGGAGAGATACTCTCCTTCTTTTGAAGGGGTAACGATGGAATTACGAGGAATTAGAAGAAATGCACCTTCGCGCCTTAGCAATCGCTAAACCAACTTCCGAGGGTTATTAACCACGCCGGAGCACGATCAACCTGACCACGAGGGTCTATTTCCTGCGAGCAAACGAAGAACAAGTAAGAAACTGAGATTGCAATCTGGATATTGCGAATAAAAGAGGAAAGCTTTATTAATGAAGGTGGGGTTCTGTGACGTCTTGGTCTGGTCGTTGGACACAAACAAAGGACGCGAAGTTGCAGCTATGGCGAACTTTTAGTCTAAAAAAACCCAAAGTCTAAACGATGCCCTAAGGGCTGTATATATGGAGGAGAGAGGGGGAATTTCGTGGCCCTTTGTGGAGGCGTCCGAAACCAACCCTAACTCTTGTTTCCCAACACATACATACTCTAAAAACAGCCTATACTTAAGTACTTCGAAAATACATGGGCCTGGCCCAATAATAAGGTGACGCAGCACCTAGAATAGCCTCTGGACGAAATTTATGAAGTGGCATCTTGTATATTTCGTCCAAGGCTTCATGCACTCATTATGGTGGCTTCAAAGTCCTGGATTCATCACTTGTAACTCCGTTCTTGTTCCCCTTGCGCATGCCATCATCTCCATGCTTGAACTTGCTCCAAGGTTCATCTTTCTTGTCCAAGCTAGGCCCTTCATTTGTAAGCAAAACAAATGTATCCAATTTAGGCAGCATCATATTCTCATGAGCATTAGAATCGTTACCAAGAAACGAAAGTACCTGATAATTCAATTGGCATGCGCAAGCTCTAGTAATTGGTCCAGTATGTATAGTAGCAGGGGCTGTGGGTGTAACAATGGTATTGATGTCCTCATCATCCTCCCCTTCTTGAAATGAAGTCGTCCTCGACGAAAGCTCATCTTCCTCACCCAAATAAGGCTTCAAATCTGCAATGTTAAAAGTGGGACTAACCCCAAAATCTGCACGTAGCTCAAGTTTATATGCATTATCATTTATTTTCTCTAACACCTTAAAAGGACCATCAACACGTGGCATTAGCTTTGATTTGCGTAAATTAGGAAATCTATCCTTACGTAAATGTAACCAAACAAGATCTCTAGGTGCAAACACAACATGTTTTCTACCCTTATCTCCAGCAAGTTTATATTTAGCATTCATACGCTCAATGTTTTCCTTAGTTAACTCATGCATTTTTAAAATCAATTCAGCACGTTCTTTAGCATCAAAATTAACCTTCTCCGAAGATGGAAGAGGCAACAAATCAATAGGTTCACGAGGTAGGAAACCATACACAATTTCAAAAGGGCAATTCTTAGTAGTAGAATGCAATGAACGATTATAAGCAAATTCAATATGAGGCAAGCATTCTTCCCACATTTTCTTGTTATTCTTCAAAACAGCCCTAAGCATAGTAGACAATGTTCTATTGACTAATTCAGTTTGTCCATCAGTTTGGGGGTGACAAGTAGTACTAAAAAGTAGTTTAGTCCCCAACTTACCCCATAAACATCTCTAAAAGTGGCTAAGAAATTTAGTATCACGATCTGAAACAATAGTATTTGGCACACCATGCAAGCGAATAATCTCATGAAAGAACAAATCAGCAACATTAACAGCATCATTGCTTTTATGACATGGTATAAAGTGTGCCATTTTCGAGAACCTATCCATGACAACAAATATGCTATCCCTCCCCTTCTTTCTTCGAGGTAAACCTAAAACAAAGTCCATAGATATATCCTCCCAAGGAACACTAGGTACGGGTAAAGGCATATATAAACCATGAGGATTGAGTCGTGACTTAGCTTTTTGACATGTAGTGCAGCGAGCAACAAAATGCTCAACATCCCATCTCATCTTTGGCCAAAAGAAATGTGTAGCAAGTATATCCTCCGTCTTCTTGACGCCAAAGTGTCCCATTAATCCTCCTCCATGCGCCTCCTGCAACAACAAAAGATGAACAAAGCTAGCTGGAATGCATAGCTTGTTAGCACGAAACACAAATCCATCGTTAAGAACGAACTTGTTCCAAGTTCTCCCTTCCTTACAATTCTGCAATACATCTTTAAATTCAGCATCATGCATATATTGATCTTTCATGGTCTCCAAACCAAATATTTTAAAGTCAAGTTGTGAAAGCATAGTATAACGACGAGACAAAGCGTCAACAATAACATTTTCTTTACCCTTTTTGTGTTTAATGACATAAGGGAAAGTCTCAATGAATTCAACCCATTTAGCATGTCTACGGTTCAGTTTTCCTTGACTTTTAATGTGTTTCAAAGATTCATGAACAGAATGTATAAAAAATTCCTTGGGCCATAAATAATGTTGCCATGTTTCTAAGGTCCGAACAAGAGCATATAATTCTTTATCATAAGTAGAATAGTTCAGACTAGGCCCACTCAATTTTTCAGAAAAGTATGCAACAGGTTTGCCATCTTGTAATAACACACCTCCTAATCCAATTCCACTAGCATCACATTCAAGCTCAAAAGTCTTATTAAAATCAGGAAGTTGGAGTAAAGGAGCATGTGTCAACTTATCTTTCAATACCGTGAAGGTGTCTTCCTGTGCGGTACCCCAAACAAAAGGCACATCCTTCTTTGTAAGCTCGTTGAGAGGTGCAACAATGGTGCTAAAATCTCTCACAAAACGCCTATAGAAACCAACGAGACCAAGGAAACTCCTCACTTGTGTGACCGTTTTGGGCTGCAGCCAACTCTCAATAGCTTCAATCTTGGCTTTATCAACTTCAATCCCTGTGGAGTAATAACATAGCCAAGAAAATATACTCGGTCGGTGGAAAAGGTACACTTTCCAAGGTTACCAAACAAACGTGCATCACATAGATCAATAAAAACAACATGTAAATGTTCCAAATGTTCCTCCAAAGATTTACTATAAATTAGTATATCATCAAAATAGACTACCACAAATCGTCCAATGAAAGCACGTAAAACTTTGTTCATTAACCTTATGAAAGTACTAGGTGCATTAGTTTACCCAAAAGGCATGACTAACCACTCATATAATCCAAACTTACTTTTAAATGCTGTTTTCCATTCATCTCCCAATTTCATACGAATTTTATGGTATCCACTACGCAAATCAACTTTGGAGAATATTGTAGAGCCACTCAATTCATCAAGCATGTCGTCTAGCCTAGGAATAGGATGACGATAATGAATAGTAATATTATTAATGCCTCGACAATCAACACACATACGCGACGTACCATCCTTTTTCGGCACTAAAATGATAGGAACAGCACAAGGACTAAGGGATTCACGTATATAACCTTTGTCGAGCAGCTCCTGTACTTGACGCATAATCTCCCTCGTCTCCTCTGGATTGGTACGATATGGCGCACGGTTGGGTAATGATGCACCGGGAATTAAGTCAATTTGATGCTCAATCCATCGAATAGGTGGTAATCCCGGTGGCACGTCTTGTGGAAAGACGTCAGCAAACTCCTGCAAAATGTTAGTGACAGCAGGAGGCAAAGAGGAAGGCACGTCCTCGAATGAAAATAATGCCTCTTTGCACACAAAAGCATAACAAACAGATTTGCTAAAATCTAGATCATCAATATAAGATTTGGTGGCAAGTAAACACGCACTTTTCAATTTAATTTCAGAAGCAACACTCGATGGTTTATTATTAGGCTTCATTTGTTGCTCAAATTCTTTTGCCACAATCTGATTTTCACTCTTATGTTTCTCCTGTTTTGCTTTATTAGCTCTATTAATATCATCTTTCAAAATGGAATCAGGAGTCATAGGAAGCAAAGTAATATTTTTATCCTTATGAACAAGAGTATACTAATTGTTTCTACCATGGTGTACAGAATTTTTATCAAATTGCCATGGTCTACCAAGTAATAAGGAACATGCTTGCATGGGTACCACATCACAATCAACATAATCAACATACGTAGAGGTACTAAAATACACACGAACAGTACGTGTTACCATAACCTTGCCGCTGTTGTTGAACCATTGGATGTAGTAAGGATGTGGATGTGGTCTTGTGGTGAGAGATAACTTCTCCACCATCTCCATGCTAGCCAAGTTGTTGCAGCTCCCTCCATCTATGATGACGCGAACAGAACGTTCCTTCACAACTCCCTTTGTATGGAACAAATTATGCCTCTGATTTTTCTCAGCTTGTGTGACCTGCACACTCAAAACACGTTGAGCAACTAAACATTCATACCTGTCAGCACCTTCAGGAGCCATGTATTGCGTCTCATGATCAGAATCATCTCCACCGTGTTCTTCACGTGTAATTAGAGCCAAAGTCTCCTTATCATAGTCACTAGCGAACTCATACCCACCATCCTCAGTAGCAATCATCACACGCTGAGATTGGCATTCTCTCACAAAATGTCCTCTTCCCTTACAACGACGACAAATAATATCACTTGTGTGCCCTGTTGATGCCATTGAAGAAGAAGAGCTCTGCGCAGGCCCTGCAGGTGTGCTCTTGGCAGATAGTGGTGGTTGTGCCCGCTTTCTTGAATCACGGCTGGAGGTGGCACCTGATGAAGGTGCTGGTGGAGTGGAAGTAGAGGATGCACGTGGTATCCATGATGAAGATCGACCTGCAGAAAAGTTAGTTCGCGCCAATGCCTGTCGATCCTGCACTTCATGTTCAGCTTTACAAGCAAGATGGAATAAACGAGTGATATTAGTATACTCCTTATACTCTAGAATGGTCTGAATCGCTCTATTTAATCCACCCATAAAACATGCAAGCATAGCTTCATTCTCCTCAACAATACCACATCTAATCATGCCAGTTTGTAATTCCTGATAATATTCTTCTATAGAATTTTTTCCTTGTCTTAAGCGCTGCTATTTTTTGAAGTAATTCACGTTGATAATATGGTGGAACCCAACGAGTACGCATAGCAGTTTTCAAAGCAGCCCAAGTAGCTGGAATAGGATATAATCTACAATGTTCAGACCACCAAACACATGCAAAGCTAGTGAAAGCACAAACATCAGCAGGAACACGTCTCTCCTCAGGATACTGTAAACATGTAAATCGTTGTTTAGTTTCTAACTCCCAAGTAAGATATATATCAGGAACATATCTACCCTCAAATGGTGAAATATTCAATTTTAGTTTAGGAAGATGGTCATGTACCCCAGGTGGTGGTGCAGCCCTACCGTTGCGATGATATGCATGAGGACGACCTGGTGGTGGTGGTGCTGGTGGTTGCACGTAGTTCTGATTTTGATCAACCTCATCCTCGTAATGGTCCTCCACCTCTGCAGTAGCAGCATGAGCGACAGAAGCACTAACAGTAGGTACAACAGCACCAGAAGTTTGACCAGGCTCAATGGGAACATGTTGTGCTCGTCCCACTTGATTTGGAAGACGATGTTGTTGTTGTTGTAGAGGTGCAACAGGCGCAGCGGGCAGTGGAAGACACGTGTGCAATTCATTAAACTTGTTATCGAGCTTTGTTTCGAACGCCTTCTCAATGTCATCTATCTTCTCCATGGCCTCTTCAAATATGTTTAGCACATCTTCCACCTGTCCACTCATCATCTGTTGAAACTTATCATGTAACTCTTTGTTCGTCATGTTCTCCCAGTCAATCACGTGGGGTTGTGATCCTGCAATGGTTAGCAGCAATAGAAACACACAAGAATATGATCCTACAGACTACTAGAAAATGGCGGTGGTGGAGTGTCACAAATCCGTCAAGCAAATCTCAAATTCTTACCAGTTCTTACCCAGCAACAGGCGATGATCGGCAACCGTCGTAGTCAAAACTCTCAAAGCTTGGATAGAGCGATTACCAGGGAGAGTCAAACGCATGACGTAGATGTATGTGGAGCTGGGAAGGCTTATAATATGGTAGCAAAAAGGGTCAGCAATAATCAATTCGGAGATGCAAAGTTGAATAAAAGCTCAACGACGGTACTGTGCTGGTCCTAGGCTAGACCGTGCTAGAGACGCGAGCCTAGAACACTAACAAAATCACGGTGCTGCACGTAAACAAGGGAGGAGCACGCTCTGATTTTTTTTTTACCTTTTTTCACTTTTTTTGCATTTTTTTTCTCTTTTTTTTTGCTCCGCAACAATTTTTTTTCAAAAAAGTCTACAAATGGTCTAAAAACTGCCTAGCCAGAATTTTCTAGACTTAGTTTTTTTTGAGTTTGGAACTATTTCTCTTCTGCAGATGGCTCGAAAGTTGGGGAGTCCTACTCTGTCACGACTGGGAGTATCGCGTGATCTGGAACTCGAAAACAAAGTAACAAATACTGGACTCGGACTGGTGGCGGAGATGAATCTGGTGGAAACTCAGACTGGTGGCGAATCGGTGATGGAGGTGGACTCGGATTATCATGATGGCGGTGGATATGTGGTATATGGCAGCGGTGATGATGATGGTGATATATGGCAGCGGTGATGACGATGGTGGTATATGGCAACGGTGATGATGATGATGCGGCGGCGGTGTGACTACTTGTGAACAGAACTCGAAACTCTAAAGGACTAGACACTAAGACCAGCAACTAGACACAACGATGCAACCGCAAATTCAACACAGCAAATACAGAAAAGATTATGCAAAGGCTCAGATTTGTTCGGATAGGATGAACTAACCCTAAATTTTTTTTGGCATTTTCATGGATTATAGGTATGATGAACAGACTCGATCTAAACTACGAAAAACTATAAAAATCTCACCGAGCAACCTGGAAATCTGATACCACTTGATAGAGGCAAAGGTGTCCCGATGTTTCGATGAGATAGATATTGTTTTCTGTGGGAGTCGACTTTGACGATCCGACTACGAACGTGCGAAGACATCGCGCCTTAGCAATCGCTAAACCAACTTCTGAGGGTTATTGAACACGCCGGAGCACGATCAACCTGACCACGCGGGTCTATTTCCTGCGAGCAAACGAAGAACAAGCAAGAAACTGAGATTGCAATCTGGATATTGCGAATAAAAGAGGAAAGCTTTATTAATGAAGGTGGGGTTCTGTGACGTCTTGGTCTGGTCGTTGGACACAAACGAAGGACGCGAAGTTGCAGCTATGGCGAACTTTTAGTCTAAACAAAACCCAAAGTCTGAACGATGCCCTAAGCGCTGTATATATGGAGGAGAGAGGGGGAATTTCGTGGCCCTTGGTGGAGGGGTCCGAAACCAACCCTAACTCTTGTTTCCCCACACATACGGACTCTAAAAACAACCTATACTTAAGTACTTCGAAAATACATGGGCCTGGCCCAATAATAAGGTGACGCGGCACCTAGAATAGCCTCTGGACAAAATTTATGAAGTGGCATCTTGTATATTTCGTCCAAGGCTTCATGCACTCATTATGGTGGCTCCAAAGTCTTGGAATCATCACTTGTAACTTCGTTCTTGTTCCCCTTGCGCATGCCATCATCTCCATGCTTGAACTTGCTCCAAGGTTCATCTTTCTTGTCCAAGCTAGGCCCTTCATTTGTAAGCAAAACAAAGGTATCCAATTTAGGCAGCATCATATTCTCATGAGCATTAGAATCGTTACCAAGAAACGGAAGTACCTGATAATTCAATTGGCGTGCGCGAGCTCTAGTAATTGGTCCAGTATGTATAGTAGCAGGGGCTGTGAGTGTAACAATGGTATTGATGTCCTCATCAGATCACGTTCCAAATCCCAAGCGACCTGGTCTCTCTCTCTCTTCCTCCCTATTTTTTACTCCTTTCCAAAACAGTAGGGCACTATGCCTGTTTTTTTCTTGGCGTGGATCCGAAAAAAATCTAGTTTACTTCCCTTTTGACACGTCCAAACTTTCCTTCTTTAAATTCTTCTTTCTTTTTCTTCCACAAAACTAACAAGGCAAGTACCAAAAGATGTAACCGAAACCTTTAAATCCTCCTGTTTTTTCTTCCAGAAAACAAGCAAGGCAAATCAACTTTTCCTTCTTTCATTTTAAATCTCTCTAAATTTAAAAAAAATATTCTGCACACCCTGTTTAGTTTCCATAGAAATCTCAATGGAATCAGCCCCTTCCTGTTTTGCGGATCAGACTTTCCTTCTTTTTCATTGTAATTTCCTTTCAAAAGCAAAGAACGCACGTGGGCGTTACTTCCAAAAAATGCCAACAGACCTGCTTTTTTTTCTAGTAGATCAAACGAATCTGGACTGCTTCTATCTCTTGGTTTCTCTCTCTCTCTCTCTCTCTCCAAAAGCAGCTACGAGATTGACACTTCCCTTCCTATGTTGGCCGATCTAAACTTGCCTCGAAAGCTCTTCTTTTTAAGGATCTTTTCTCAATTTTTCTCTCTCCAAGATGAACCAAAACAGGATGATGACAAATGATGAAGTTGGGTGGATGATGGTGATGGCGGCAAACAAAACAAGTGTCGGCAGAATATGATAATGAAGTGGATGATGGTGTGACCGGACACGGCGTGAAGAAAACATGACCAGAACTCAAAACTCTAAAAGACTAACACTAAAACCAACAACTCGACACACGATGCAACCAAAAATTCAACAATGCAAAAACTAAGTGGCAATGGCCAAAAAGCTTAGACTGTCTGGGACACGGATGAACTAATCTAACTTTTTTTGGCTTTTTCTTGGACTATAGGTATGAAGAACAGATGCAATCTAAGACTGAAAAACTGGAAAATCTCACCAGCAACCTGAAAACTGATACCACTTGATAGAGGCGAGGGTCCCGATCTTTCGATGAGATGATAACTATCAATTTGGTGGAGACGACTTTGACGATCCGACTACAAACGTGCACGACGTTGCGCCTTAGCAATTGCTAAACCAACTCTGAGAGGTTATTGACCACGCTGGAGCACGATCAACCTGACCACGAAGGTCTATTCCTGCAAGCAATCGAAGAACAAGCAAGAATATGATTAAGCAATCTGAATATTGCGAGTATGGATGAAGTATTGATAAAAGTGGGGTTTCATAAGTGGTCTTGGTCTGGTCGTTGGACACAAACGAAGTACATGAAGTTGCAACGATGGCTAACTTTCAACTAAATAAATGTAGCGACCCGACCTCAGATGGTCAAGTCTCTATGCTTCAGTGTCATCCCTGGATCAGTAATGCTGACACACACAGTACTTGAAGGATTTATAACAGAGTAGCAATCACACACTTATTACATCGAATGTCTCAAGAGAGAACTTATTACAATAATATGGCTTAATGCCATCTAATACGATAACAACGGAAGGCTTGGAAGATAAAGTGAGTCCATCAACTCCAACGACATAACTGAGCTACACGGCAACGACCTAACGAACCTTACTCCTCGTCTGAAAAGTCTGCAACATAATACGTTGCAGCCCGAAACGGGTTAGCACATGGAATATTCTGGCAAAGTAACACAGTAGATCAAGAACAAAATAATGCTATCACTACATGCATATTTGGCTGGTGAAAAGCTCTATGGTTACAGTTTTGCGAAAAGCCAATTTTCCCGACAACAAAGGAATAGATTTTAATTTTACTATCATGGTAGTTGAAACATCATTGAGAAGGTTCCTCAACTCAATCCCAATTAAAGTGATTAACAACCCAACAATATTAATGAAACATGATGAGATACATGTGATAACCCAGATACTAGATACTCAAGAATTGTCCATAACCGGGGACACGACTAACCATGATTAGATTGTACACTCTGCAGAGGTTTGCACACTTTTCCCCACAAGACTCGATCTCCTCCGTTGGATTTCTCGCACTACATGGTGTTTGAGAAATGGATGACCGGGACACAGTCTTTCAGAAACATTAACTCTCTACTCCGGACAGACCATACCAAACCTACATCCCACTACATGCTGATCTGCCTCTTCAAGAACTTCACGTAACTTACTCAACTATGCTAGAGCCCATAATAGCTTGTGGCTGCACACGGAAGTTTCCAGCATGAATCATCGCAGTTCCATTTGAGCCTAGGTGGCGGTCCGTAGGAAGATCACACGGGTACTCCGGGATTTCCAAAAAAATACAGGCAACACTGGGTACTCCAGGTGCCTCAATCCACCCAGTTGTTTGATAAAGTTGCCACCTTAAGTTGAACCATTAATTTAACAAACTCACATCTGTCATGGATTTCACTCAAACCCAAACCACGTCTACGAGCATAGCATAGTAATATAAGCAACACGTAGAGTAACTCCCAAGGGTTTGAATGTAACAGGGCAATAGGTTCTACCTCATCAAGTACTTCCCAACCCACAAGTTAATGACGTCCTAATCATGCAATGTTTGAGGATTGGAACTAATGCATAAAAACTGGGTGATAAAGGGGTATGATCAAAGTGTTACTTGCCTTGCTGACGATCTGTGAAACCTAGGGACTCGTAGTAGCACGCTTTGCACTCCGGGTGTTCTATCGCAAGCAAACAATATCATACATAAGTAACAAGCAACGATGCACAGGCAAAACTCAAATAAAAGAGGTTGACCAGAAAGTTCAAATTAAGAACTCTGGTTCACAAAAAGAATCAAATCAAATGGAGCAACGAAACTCAATCGGCGAAAGAAAGAAGCTTCATTTACTAATCTGAAACTAGGTCAAATTTTATTGTAGAGAAAACTTGTTTGAGTTGGTTAAACGGAAAGAGGGTTTCGAGATGAAACTCTAGGTGCTTGAATCGCCTGATTCCGACTAACGAGCAAAAAGATAAACAGAAACTAAGACCGGATCAGAAATCGCGATTAGAGAAAATCGCGGATTAAATCTGATAAAAGAAAACTGACGAACAGACTAACGAACGAGCGTTCGCTAGCTGTATCTAACGGGCGAAGAACCGTTCGTTAACACGAATGTTTGGACGAACGTTCGTTAACTAGAAGAACCGAGAAAAAAACCGGTGAATAAAAAAAACGGATCTAGGGTTTAAAAAAACCCGAATGGTTTTATAAAAAAAACCGGCGGCGGAGTCCGGCGACTACCTCCGGCGAGGGGTCCGGCGAGGTGAGGTGCGTTGGAGGA